>NC_057863.1:516906363-517228479 GCF_019393635.1 Dromiciops gliroides
CTAAAACCACCAGCAAAATTATATGTAATGGGGATGTTAGAGGCTTTCCTAATAAAATCAGGGCTGAAACTGGAATGCCCATTATCACCTCTATTATTTAATATTATACTAGAAATATTAGCCTAAGCCATAAGAGAAGAAAGGGGAAAATAAGGAATTAGAACAGGAAAAGGAAGACAAAATTATCACTCTTTGCAAATGATATGATTGTATACAAAGAGAATCCTAGAAATTAAACTAAAAAAAAACTGCTTGAAACAATTAACAACTTTAGAAAAGTTGCAGGATATAAAATAACTTCATTGGCATTTCTATGCATTACAAACAAAGCTCAGCAGCAGGAGATAGAAAGAGAAATTCCATTTAAAGTGACTATAGTCAATATAAAATACCTAGGAGTCTACCTGCCAAGAAAAACCTAGGAACTCAATGAACACAATTACCAAACACTTTTTGCACAAATAAAATCAGATCTAAACAATTGAAAAAATACCAATGGCTCATGGATAGGCCAAGCTAATATAATAAAAATGACAATTATACCTAAATTAATTTACTTATCCAGTGCCATACCAATCAGAATAGCTAAAAATTATTTTATTGAGCTAGAAAAAAATAATAACAAAATTCATCTGGAAGAACAACAGGTCAAGAATATATAGGGAACTAATGAAAAGAAATGCATAGCAAGTTGGAATAGCTGTACCAAATATAAGACTATACTATAAAGCAGTAGTCATGAACACTATTTGGTACTGGTCAAGAAAGAGATTGCTGGATCAGTGGAATTGTTTAAACACAGGAGACACAATTGTAAATGACTATAGTAATCTACCAATTGGTAAAGCAGAAGACTGCAGCTTCTGGGATAAGAACTCTCTGTTTGACAAAACAACTGATGGAAAAACTGGAAAATAATGTGGCAGAAACAAGGCATAGACCAATATATTACTTGGTATACCAAAATAAGGTAAATTTATTTACATGATTTAGACATAAGGAGAGGAAGTAATAGTTTGCATGTCAGATCTATGGAGAAAAGAAGAGTTTATGACTAAGCAACAGATAAATAATATTATAAAATGGAAAATGGATTATTTTGACCACATTAAATTAAACATTTTTTTGCGCAAATAAAAACAATGTATCCAATATTAGAAGGAAAGAAGAAAGCTGGGAAACAATTTTTACAGCCAATGTTTCCAATAAAGGCTTCATTTCTAAAATATATAGGGAATGGAATCAAATTTATTAGAATGCATGGCACTCCCCAATTGAGAAATGGTCAAAAACTATGAACAGGCAGTATTCAGAGGAAGAAATTTAAAGTATTTATTGCCATATGAAAAAAATGTTATAAATAACTATTGATTAAAGAAATGCAAATTAAAACCATTTTGAGGAACTACCTCACTCCTATCAGATTGACTTTATGACAAAAAAGAAAATAATAAATGTTGGAGAAGCTGTGGAAAATTGGAACACTAATGAATTGTTGGTGGAATTCTGGTATAATCCAGCCTTTCTGGAGAGCAATTTGGAATTATGCCCAAAGGGCTATGGGGCTGTGCATACCCTTTGACCCACAAATAGGTGTGTATCCAAAGAGATCATTAAAAAAAGGAGAAACAACCCACACGTACAAAAATATTTATACTAGCTCTCTTTATGTTGGCAAAGAATTGGAAATCATGGGGATGCCCACCATTTGTGGAATGATTGAACAAGTTGTGGTATGTAATGGAATGGAATACTATTTTGCTATAAGAAATGCTGAGCAGACAGTTTTCAAAATAACCTGGAAAGACTTAAATAGACTGATGCTGAGTGAACCAGAATAGCATTGTGCATGGTAACAGCAACATTATATGATGATCAACTCTGATAGTCATAGCTTTTCTCAGCAATATTATGATACAAGGACTCATTTTGGAAAATTATCTCCATATGCAGAAAAAGGAACTGTGGTATGTGAATGAAGATTCATACTATTTGTATTTTTTGTATTTGTATTCATACTATTTGTATTTTTTTCCTTTTTTGAGGTTTTTCTCTTTTGTTATGATTTTTTTATTCATAACATGACTAATGAAGAAATATGTTTAATGTGATTGTACATACATAACCTATATCAGATTACTTTCTGTCTTGGGGAGGGAGAAAAATTTGGAACTCAATCTTATAAAGCAAATGTTGAAAACTATCTTTATATGAAACTGGAAAAAAGAAAATGCTATTAATATTGAAAAAAAATAATAATGTTAACACATATTGAAAAGTCCCATTCTGTTTATATAAAGAGAAATTTTAATGTTTAAACTATAGAAAACTCCAGTAGAAGCCTGCGTTTTTCATTTGGTTTTTGCCTTGACACAAGGTTTACGCTTTCATCACAGCTTTTCACCTAATAAGAAATGTATTCTTAAAGAAATTAGAGATTTATTCCTTTTTATCTCTTCAAACACTTTCTTTTTATGACTTCCTTCATCACTTCTTTCTTATATCCTAATAGTTTTTTCATCCTTTAGAATAAGCTGTAGCACAGAGTAACTTTTCTCAAATATTTCACCTTCTTCTCAAGGGGCAAGAACAATTTGCAATTATAACAAGTTGAATCTGTGAGTGGTGCAGGCATGGAGACAAACATAATATGTATTATTCAGGTCACTGAAACATTTATCAATTTCTATATCTACTATTTTGTGAAGAAGTCTAGGGCCTTAT
This sequence comes from Dromiciops gliroides, assembly GCF_019393635.1. Taxonomy (NCBI): domain Eukaryota; kingdom Metazoa; phylum Chordata; class Mammalia; order Microbiotheria; family Microbiotheriidae; genus Dromiciops; species Dromiciops gliroides. The sequence goes on from NC_057863.1 coordinate 516,909,088, forward strand.
GCCTCTCCAGTTAAACTTCTGTCAGGACATTAATACATTGTCAGCATGTATAAGATCACACTTACCAGCTCATATTATCCAACCAACAAATATTAAAAGATAAGTGAACCTATCATTTCACCTTGTCATAAGATGTTTTCATGCAAGTCCTAAACCAAGTTAAAAAAATCATATCTAACCATTCTTTGATAATATGTTTTTTTGATTCAGTGAAAAAGCTTACTTTAGAAAGAGTATAGTATAATAGAAAGAATATTGAATTTGTAGTTAGAAGATTAAGGGTTAAGTCAACATTATGACTGTGATGAATATATGATAGTGGAAAAGTCATTAAAGTTATCTGAGCCTCAGTTTCTTATTCAGCAAAATAGAATACCAATACTGTTATGAACTACCTCAGGATTGTTATGAAGATAAATTTGGAAAATACCTGTGAAAGAATTAACTATTAAAGACTATGCAAATGATTAGCATCATAGTTTATGTTTCTTTCCTTCCCCTCTAGTCCCTTATTTTATATTTTAATATTCCCTAAGCTTAGACTTTTGATTTGGAAGAGACTGTTACAAACTATCATTACTGTTCCTAAGTTGACATTCATCTAACTTTTTACTTGCCTTATATCCTGATCAGGTTAGTTCAAAATGGCAGCTGAATATTTAGTGCACCCACCCTAAAGTGAATTGCTGGCATGAGACCCCCTAAAATCTATGGTCAGGCAATATCTACAGCTCTACTATCAATTGCCACAAATTGAAAAATTTTCCAACAAATTAATCTTTGTAGGATGATTCTTTTTGCCAATTATCACAGGATAAGCATAATCTCTATGTAGTGAAGAAGAATACTGCAAGTCTTGGGGGAAAGGCTGAAATGTATGTACTTGTGTGGAAAGGAAATAGCAAAACAGCATCTCACAATAGAGAGCCTAGGCATTCTCAGGACAAATATTTTTAAAGCATTCTTAGACTTAAAAATCACCATAAAGTACAGGGAAGTTCATTTTTATATGAAAAGACATTGAAAAGATTAAGAAAATCCAGGGGGTGGAGAATAGGACAGAAAAGCAATAGCATATGATTTTTAGATGACACCATTCACATAAATGTGTCACTGAATGCATTTTGGACAGTAAGAATTGTATATTCAGCCATAAGTAATATTATGGTTACTGTTATATCAAAAGCCTCAATCTATACTTATGCTAGCAAGGCAAAAACCCAATTCCAGGGGAAATGACAAAGGATAAGAGGATGAACCAGGTCTAGGAGTAACAATTCTTTATTGTATCCCCCAAAATGCTAAATTTCATAGAGTAAGAAAACAAGTTGTAGCTTAAGATGAGTTTTCAGAATAATAAAAGAATAACTATAGCATGCAGAGACAATACAACATGGTCCCAAATATTAGGAATAATGACACTCTTGAAGTGTCTCTGTATATTTGAATTCACATTATTGAAGACATAGTTATCTAAAATGTGATCATTGGTTCCAGTTCAAAAGAAATATGCAGTGTAAATTCAAATAACATCTTCACTGCCTGGCATTCATTATAAGTACTAATACAAATCTATCTGTACTTACCAGAGGACATGAGTAAGAAAATAAATTTAGAAAATCTGATATTTATGATAAATGTATTTATTTAGATTTCTAAATTTAATGTAATCTATGAGATAATGTACATTTAACAAAACAACAACAACAACAAAGAAACAAAACAACTTTTGTGGATCCCTGACCTCCCACCCATATCTCCCCACACACACACAAAATAAAACAAAACAATGTAATAAGTTAAAAATCATGGTGTAGAATGATGTGAAAAACAAAATTAGAATCCAGTGAAGCCAAAATGGCAGATAAAAGGAATTAACTCACCTGAGTTCTCCCCCAAATCCTTCTGAAAATATTTAAATAATTACATAAAATAATTCCTAGAGTTAAAGAACCCACTAAAAGGGGTGAAATAATTTTCCAGTCAAAAACAACTTAGAAGCATAGCAGGAAATGTCTCTTGGACCTGGTTGAGAGTGGAGCACAGTCCAGAACAAGCTGGTCCAGTGAAGACCAGGCCCTAGCAAACCACAAGCAGGCCATGGGAAGTACCAAATCCACAGAGGCAGTGACTGCTTCTGCAGCTCTCAACCCATAGAAGGTAAGAGTCTTAAAACTGATCAGAAGGGGTCAGAGCCAAGATGGCAGAGGACTGTGACTCCCACAAACTCCAGATAAACCCGTCCATTCATGCCCAAATAATGTGGTGAAAATCAAAACCCAGAACAGCCTAATGCACATAAGAACAGAGTGAGACTATTTCGCCGCAAAAGAGGGCAATTCTAATCACCTACTGATCAGGCTAAACAGCTCAGCATGCAGTCCGGACCCAGCCAGGGACACTGCTTCCAGCACATGTCAGAGTCTTCAGCACCAGCATCTTCTGAGGCTCTGATCACGGACTGGTGAGGGGGTTCAGCGGTAGGCTGGGGTGAAGTGGAGGCAATATCTACTGGAGTTGGGGCAAAGCGCCCTGGGTCTGAACCAGTGGGCTGAATCAAGTGGTGGTGGCCCAGTGGGGGAGGGGTAAAAGCACACCAAGTTTCCGACCATAGGGAATCAGAGTTCAATCAGACTTCTGTTTCCAGGTCAAAGAGAAAGTGGCTGTGATTACTCACAAGCCAGGCAGGTTGAGTAGAAGCCCAATCACCCCCTGGGCCATGCTGTAGCATGAACAGTGTGTCCTGGAAGCAGTGCTACACTTTAAGGAGTAAAAAGCCAAGAAATAGTAAGCCAGGATGAGTAGGCAGAGAAAGCAGAAGACCATCAAAAACTTCTTTGAGGGAAAGGTAGACCACAATACATCCTCAGGAGAAGAAGATAATAATAGAGTCAAAGCTCCAACATCCAAAGATTCCAAGAAAAATATGAAATGGTCTCAGGCCATGGAAGCTCTCAAAAGGGACTTTGAAGAGAAAGTAGGAGAGATAGAACAAAGATGTAGAGAAAGAGAGAAAGGAATGGAAATAGGAATGAGAGCAATGCAGGAGAGTCATGAGAAAAAAGTCAACAGTTTGAAAAGCCAAATGGAAAAGGAGATTAAAAAACTGTCTGCTGAAAATAATTGCCTAAGAATTAGGAATGAACAAATAGAAGCTAGTGACCTTATGAGAAACCAAGACACAGTAAAGCAAACCCTATTGAATGAAAAAATAGAGGGCAATGTGAAATATCTCCTTGGAAAAACAGCTGACCAAGAAAGTAAATCTAGGAGAGATAATTTGAAAATCATTGGACTACCTGAAAACCATGACCAAAACAAGATCTTAGACATCATCCTCCAAGAGATTGTGAGGGAAAATTGCCCGGATATTCAAGAAGTAGAAGCTAAAATAGAAATTGAAAGAATCCATGGATCACCTCCTGAAAGAGATCCCAAAAGGAAAACCTCCAGGAATATTATATTCAAATTCCAGAACTCTCAGGTCAAGGAGAAAATATTGCAAGCAGCTAGAAAAAAAGGAATTTGAATACTGTGGAGCTCCAATAAGGATAAAGCAAGATCTAGCAGCTTCTACATTAAAGGACCAGAGGGCATGGGATATGATATTCCAGAGGGCAAAAGAACTGGGACTACAGCCAAAAATCACATACCCAGCAAAACTAAGCATCATCTTTCGGAGGCAAACATGGAATTTCAAGGAGAAAGAAGACTTTCAAGCATTTGTTATGAAAAGACCTGAACTGAATAGAAGATTTGACTTTCAAATACAAGACCCTGGAGAACCATAAAAAGATAAACAGGAAAAAGACTTCATGAGGGATATTAAATGATCAAACTATTTATATTCCTACATGGGAAGATAATACTTCAAACTCATAAGAAATATCTCAGTAAGGATTTAACAGAGGACACAGGTCTGAACTGAACATGAAGGGATGTTATGTTTTGTTCTTTGTGGAATATCTTATGTCTGGGGCTGGATTTGGGCTTGGGGTCTCCTGGGTCAAGAGCTGGTGCATTGTCCACTGTGCCACCTAACTAAACCATAATGACATCCTTAAAATAGGGTTGAGGTGTAGGAGAAATAGACTGGGGGAGGGGGAAGGGGAGAGATAGTCTGGGGAGAGGTTGTTCACATGAAGGAAACAAGAAAAATGCTTATGGAGGGGAGGGGAAGAGGGGGAAGGAATTGGGGAGTGAGTGAACCTTAATATCATCAGAATTGACTCAAAGAAGGACTAACATACATAATCAAGTGGGTATGGTAATATATTTTTGCCCTGAGGGAGGGGAGTGAGATAAGGAGGGGGAGAGGGGAAGGAGGGAAGGGCAGATTGGGGGACAGAGCATTAAAAAGCAAAATACCTTCGAGGAAGGTAAAGATGTTCTGCATAATGGCACAAGTATGACATATTGAATTGCTTAATTTCATACGGAGGGTTTAGGAGAGAGGGAGGAAGAAAATTTGGAACATAGAATTAGCTCAAAGACCTTAAACTCATCAGAGTTGGCTCATGGAGGGAATAACATTCACACCCAGTTGGGAGGAGTAATGTATTTAACCTTACAGGAAAGTATGAGGGGAAGAGGATAAGGAAGGAAGGGTGAAAAAAAAAAGGGGAGTGCAGAGTAGGGGAGGGGACAGTCAGAAGTAAAACACTTTTGAGGAGGAATAGTTTAAAAGAAGATAGAAAATAGAGTAAATATCATGGGAAGGGAATAAGATGGAGGGAAATAATTATGATGATTGAATATAATGGCAAAACATATGGTACCTACTTTGCTGGGCTAATATGAAGAAAATTCTTTGTCAAGTTTAAGGTACTTTATTTAGGTTATGATGAACAGGATACTATCAGAAAAACCAGGAAAGACCTACATGAACTGAAGAAGAGTGAAATGTATTGTATACAAAATAACAGCAATAGTGTAAGATGATCTGCTGGGAAGCATGTGCTTATTTTCAGCAAGGCAATGATCCAATATAACCCTGAAGGACTTATGAAAATGGCAACCCATCTACAGAGAAAGAAGTGATAGTATCTGAAAATAAATGGAAACACATTTTTTTTTTTGGTGAGGCAATTGGGGTTGGATGGCTTGCTCGGGGTCATGTGGCTGGTGGGTGTTGGGTTTCTGAGGCCGGATTTGGGCTCAGGTGCTCCTGGTTCCAGAGCCAGTGCTCTGTCCACTGTGGCACCTAGCTGCCCCTGGAAACACATTTTAAAAAAAAATTTTTTTCTCTTTGACAATTCCTCAGTCTGAAGTTTTGGAAGTTTTTTGACTGTTTTCTCTCACAACCTAGTAGCTATTGTGGGAATGTTTTCCATGACTACTCATGTATAATTTATTTTGAAATGCTTGAGTTCTAGTGGGTGGGGGGTGGGAATGGAGGAGGAAGAGAAGTTGGAACACAATTTTTTAAAAAATTGATGTTAAAATTTGTTTTTGCATATATTTTGGAAAATAAAATTCTATTCAATAAACCATAAAATATAAGGCAAAAAAAAAACTGATCAGAAGAAGATTAAAGAAGTCTCTCTGCTGGCATTGGGGGTAGGATTCTGTTGCTTTGCCCATAATCAGATATGGGTCCCAGTTAGGGGTGGCAGTCTCAGGGAGAGTAGTAGCATTAGCACACCAGAGTTGAGGCCACAGTGGAGCAGGGATTCTTATCACAGGGCAAAAAAGAGTGCTTGGGGTCCCTCACAAACCAGAATATAGGCCAAGAGCACAGTAAGTAAACCTGTACTTAGATCATACAACCTTCTAAGAATTGAAAACTTACAGGTAGCTAGGATTATCTCTGAAAACAAGTCCACTGAACCCATGAAGCTTGGGACAGTACACTTTGTACCTTAGGCCCACTTTAGCAAAGAGTTTAAAGTCAAGGATTAGGCTGGAAAAAATAAGAAAAAAAAAAGGAAGAAAAAAGAAAAAATTCTGACCATAAAGGAGGCAGAACCAAGATGGTGGAGAGAAGCCAGGAAGTTGTCTGAGCTCTCTTAAGTTTCCCTCAAAAACAGCATTAAATCAAATGGATTCTGGAGCTGCAGAAGCTACAAAACAACAGACACAAAGTTCCAACTTGAAATAATTTTGAAGACTTCAGGAAATGTCAGTATCACTTGGATGAAAGGGGAGTGCAGCCCAGCTCAGCTCAGCTTGGAAGGGGTCTGGGCAAGTCAGCAGTAGGCTCTTGGCCACATCAAAGTTCAGAAACTAAGACCTCCTGATCCTGACTCAGAAGGTGGTTGATGCAGCAGGCCAGTTTTAAGACCTGCCATCCCTGGGTGAGAGGGCAAACTGCCAGCTAAAGTACCAAAAAAAGAACAGGAGCATTTAGGCCAAACCATCCCAGCACAGGGAGGAAGCCCAATGCAGTGTAAAATCCAAAAGCCACTGAAGCCTCAGAGCAGAAAGTCAGGCACCAGGCCCCTATCCCCCAGCACAAGAAGTTTGCGGTAGTAGTCCCTGTACTACAGGAGCAGACCTCAACTTTATAAGTCAAAAAATAGGGGGGCAGCTAGGTGGTGCAGTGGATAGAGCATCGGCCCTGGTGTCAGGAGGAACTGAGTTCAAACCCGGCCTCAGACACTTAACACTTACTAGCTGTGTGGCCCTGGGCAAGTCATTTAAACTCAATTGCATCACACACACACACACACACACACACACACACACACACACACAAAAAAAATAGGGTACAACATGAATAAGAAACAGAAAAGGTCCCTTACCATTGTGAGTGGGATTTTCCTCAACCATTTAAATATAAGTGATTTAGCTATGGTAATAATCAGTATAATGTGAAACAAATGGTGATTCAATATATTTAAATATACTCTAGTTTCTTAAGTCATGTAACCTGTTTTTCTTTATGCATGCTATATTTCAACCTATTCTTAATATGTGTGGAGTATCAGATTAGTTGTGATGTGCCCTTTTAAAAGCTGCATTGTGATTGCTACTAGTTAAAAAGTTTTCTTTTGTCTTTTCATTTTATTTGTAATTTTCCCCAAGTTACATGTAAAAAAATTTTTTTTAAATCTTTTCACATTGGTTTTAAAACTTTGTGTTCAAAATTTTCTTCCTCCCTCTCCTCAAACCCACCCTAGGAAATAAAGCAATTCAATATAAGTCATACATCTGCAGTTATGCAAAAGATCATCACATTAGTCAGGTTGTGAAAAAATAGACAAAATAACTTTAGAAAGATGAGCTAACAAATAAAACTAAACTTTAATCTATATTCAGATAACATCAGTTTTTCCTCTGTTTATGGTTTGCATTTTTTATACACCCTTATGATATCATCCTGCTCATCATTTTTGCAGTTACTATTGCTAATTCTATTACTGTTCATCTTATTCCCTCACCTTGATATTTACTCTATTTTCTATCTTCCTACACCCTATCCTTCCTCAAAAGTGTTTTGCTTTTTACTGCCCCCTCCCCCACTCTGCCCTTCCTTTCTTTGCATCTCCCCCTATGGCACCCATTATCTCCTTCCCCTCCCACTTTCCCTCAGGGCAAAATATATTACTATACCCAATTGAGTGTATATGTTATTCGTATTCTTTGTCTTTTTTCTTTTTTTGCAGGGCAATGGAGGTTAAGTGACTTGCCCAGGGTCACACAGCTAATAAGTGTCAAGTGTTTGAGGCTGGATTTGAACTCAGGTTCTCCTGAATCCAGGGCCAGTGCTTCATCTACTATGCCATCTAGCTGCCCCCTTGAGTGTATATGTTATTCCCTCTTTGAGCCAATTCTGAAAAGAGCAAGGTTTACTCAATCCCCCACTCATTCCCCATCTTGCCCTCCACTCCATAAGATTTTTTTTGTTTCTTTTACGTGAGCTTCTTCTCCTCAGTCCACCTCTCCCTTTCCCTTTCTTACAGTGTATCCCTCTTACTCCTTAAGTTTATTTTAAATATGTCATCATGGGTTAGCTAGGTGACACAGTGGACAAAGCACCAGCTCTGGACCCAGGAGGCCCCGACCCCAAATCCAGCCCCAGATGTAATCCACCCCACCATGGCTACCCTACAAAAAACAAGGATAAACAAAACAAATAAAATGCTTTACAGATATCATCCCTTTATATTCGATTCACAACTGTGCTCTCTGTCTAACTATATTCCTTTCAGCTGCCCTAATACTGAGAAAGGTCTTACTAGACAGAAGTATTATCTTCCCATGTAGGAATGTAAACAGTTTAATCTTTTAATATCCCTCATGATTTATTTTTCCTGTTTACCTTTTTATACTTCTCTAGGGTCTTGTATTTGAAAGTCAAATTTTCTATTCAGTTCAGATCTTTTCATCACAAATGCCTGAAAGTCCTCTTTTTCATTGAAGTCCCATTTTTCCCCTAAAGATTATAATCAGTTTTGCTGGGTATGTAATTTGGGGCTGTAGTCCTAGTCCCTTTGCCCTCTGGAATATAATTCCATGGCCCCTAGTCGTTTAATGTAGATGCTGCTAGATCTTGATCCTTAGTGTAGCTCCACAGTATTTTAATTCGTTTTTCTAGCTGTTTGCAATATTTTTTCCAACTGCCAAACCCCCTCATGGGTTAGCTAGCCAAGCCTCAGAAGAAGTCACTGGTGCTGAAGACTCTGAGGCCCTGGAAGCACTATCTGACACAGTCTGGGTCTACACTGTGCACCAAGCTCCTCTCTCCATCTGTGGGCTGAGTTTCAGAAGCAGCTGCTTCCACAATTGAGTCTGAGGCTCCCAAGGCCTGGTTCTCTGGGGCTGGGGTTGGGTCTGCTCAGCATGCTCCATTTTCAACCCAGTGAAACAGACCTTTCCTGCCAACCCTCTAACTGTCTTTGTCTGGAAAATTGTTTCTCCCTATCCTTTTTTTTGGGGGGGGGCATTCTGCTACTCCAACAATTGTCCTATGGCATTATTTGAAGGTACTTGGAGGGGCTTGCAGGAAAGGCCAGGAAAGTCATTGCCTTTCCTCTGCCATCTTGGCTCCACCACTACTAGTTAAAAGTTCATGAATAAAGCTTAAACACCTTTTTTTTTTTTGGCAGGGCAATGGGGGTTAAGTGACTTGCCCAGGGTCACACAGCTGGTAAGTGTCAAGTGTCTGAGGCTAGATTTGAACTCAGGTACTCCTGAATCCAGGGCCAGTGCTTTATCCACTGTGTCACCTAGCCGCCCCCTAAACACCTTTTTAAAAAAGGTGCATTGTGGTTAAACACAATAATAGAAACAGTATCTTCTATGCTGAAGGAACCAATCAGCATTGAGATTCATGACAATGTTACTTTAGAAAGATAATGTTTGTAAAATAATTAGATTATGCCCCATTTATGAGGAGCTAGCAAGACGCTAGCCAGATGATACACCCCTAAAGCTCATGTTTATGTTTCAATGTATTCCTTTTCTATACCATCTGCAATATGCTCTAAAAGGGTTGGTCCTAAAGGTTTAGAGTATATTCCTTTCAAGCATTATTACCTTGATATAAATACCATATCTCGGTACTGCTTGGGGTCTTTGGGTCCCAGACCTAAAACTAGCTTTATTGTGAGATAGGCCCTCTCTCTATAAATGAATTTTCTATGGTCTGGAGACTTTGGTGTTTCTTTCCTTCACCAGACATAGAAATTTTTGTGACACCATTGACATCTTCTATGGCAAAAGGGAAGACCAAAACACAAACTCAGATGAAGATTGTAGTGTGAAAATGGCTACATGTGAAGCTTCAAGGGGAAAGATGAATTGATCTCAAGATCAAAAAACATTCCTGGAAGAGCTTAACAAGGTTTTCAAAAAACAAAGAGACAGGTAGAAGAAAAAAAGCAAAAAGAAATGAGAAGAATGAGAGTTATACAAGAACATTATGAAAAAAAAAGTTTCAACAGCTTGGAAAAGGAAGCACAAAGTTCACTGCAGAAAATTCCTAAAAATTCAATTGGCCAAATGGAAAAGAAGGTACAAAAACTTACTGAATAAAATAATGCCTTAAAAATTAGAATTGGTCAAATAGAAGCTAATTACTCTGTGAGACAACAAGAATGAGTCAAACAGAATCAAAAGAATGAAAAAAATAATAGAAGCCAATATTACAGTGCATCCCGGAAGCAGTGCCCCACTTTAAGAAGGGGTTAAAAATCAAGAAATAGGTGGTCAAAATGATCATACAGATAAAGATGCTGACCATAGAAACTTTTTTATGGTGATAAGAAAGATCAAAATATACCCCCAGAAGAAAATAACAAAGTGAAAGCTCCTACATCCTAAGTTTCCAAGAAAAATATGAATTTGTCTCAGACCATAGAAATGCTCAAAAATCTCTTTGACGATAAAGTAAAAGAGGTAGAGGAAAAAATGAGAGTGATGAAGGAAAGTCATGAAAAAAAAGTCAACAGCTTGACAAGCCAAATTAGAAAATCTCTTCGAAGAAAATAATAGCCTAAAAATTAGTATTGAACAAATGGAAGCTAGTGACCTTATGAGAAACCAAAACACAATAAAGCAAATCCAAATAAATAAAAAAGATGGCACTGTAAAACATCTTCTTAGAAAAGCAGCTGACCTGGAAAATAGATCTAGGAGATATAATTTGAAAATAATTGCAATACCTGAAAACCATGATCAAAGAAAAAGCTTAGATATCATCTTCCAGGTAATTGTCAGGGAAAATAATTCTGATATTCTATAAGCAGAAGGTAAACTAGAAATTGAAAGAATCCACCAATCACCTCCTGAAAGAGATACCAAAAGGAAAACTTGCAGTAATATTATAGCCAAATTCCAGAGCTCTCAGGTGAAGGAGAAAAGTTTGCAAACAGCTGAAAAGAAATAATTCAAGTACTAGGTTGTCCCATTCAGGATAGCACAAGATCTAGCAGCTTCTACATTAGAGGACTGGAGGACAAGGAGTATGATGTTCTGGAGGGGAAAAGAATTAGGATAACAATCAAGAATCACCTACCCAGCAACACTGAGTGTAATCTTTCAGGGTAAAAATAGGACTTCAGTGAAAAAGAGGACTTTTAACTATTTATGATGAAAAGATCTGTATTAAATAGAAAATTTGACTTTCAAATTCAAGACCCTAAAGAAGAAAAAAAGGTAAACATTAAAAAGAAATAATGAGGGATGTTAAAATGTTAAACTGTTTACATTCATACATGGGAATATGATATGTCTAAATTATAATAACTTCTCAGTATTACAGAAGATGATAGGAATATATTTAGACAGAAGGCAAAGGTGAGAATTGATTATAAAGAGATGATATTTGTAAAGCATTTAGTTTTGGGTTTTTTTTGTTTCTTTTGTTTTTTTCTGTTTTTTTTTTGTGGGGTCATCATAGTTGGGTAGCATTCCTGGGGTCACAGAGATAGTGAGTATGGCCAGATTTGGGCTTGGGTCCTCCTGGGTCCAGGGCAGGTACTTTATCCACTGTGCTACCTAACTGGTCATGATGACAAATTTATGATAAAATTGAGGGGGAGAGGATTTCACTGGGGAAGGGGAAGAGGACATGTAGAATGAGGTGAAATCACACATGAAAGAAGCAGGAAAGGGCTTATGGAGTGGTTGGGGGGGAGATGTGAGAGCAGTGGGGCAGTGAATGTGCTGTACACTCATCAGAATTGTCTCAAAAACTTATATCAGAGTTGGCTGAAGGAGGGAATAACATACACATTCAACTGAGTCTTGGTCATCATATTTTTTGTAGTAAACTACATTTATTTAGTACTTTAAAAAGAGATTACCTTACAATAACCTGTGGGGTTCATTATTGCAACAGTAATATATAACATTTATATAATACCTTATACCTGACAAAGAATTGTCTTCACAATAGCCCAGCAAAGTAAGGGAATAGGGAGGGAGGGGTGAAAGAAGGGAGGGCAGATTGGGGGAGGGGATAGTCAGAAGCCAAATACATTTGAGGAGGGATAGGGTGAAAGAAGATAGAAAATAGAGTAAATATCATGAGTAGGAAATAAGATGGAGGGAAACAATTAACAATAATAACTGCTACAAATTTGAAGCAGTGGCAAGGGTAATGTAAGATGATGATTGATTAATTAATGGGTTGATGATGATTGGTTGAAGATGAGGATTGATTGATGATGAGGACAGATTGATGATGATGAGATCTGATCGAGGAAGATGAGGATTTGATTGAGGATGATTAGGATTGCTTGAGGAGGATGATGAGGGTTGATGGATGATGATTGATGATGATAATGACATGGGAAAAAAGAGTCAATAGCATGGGAAATCATATACAGCTTTTTGCTGAGGAAAAAACTCCCTAAAAACAGAATTAGCCAAATGGAAAAAGAAGTACAAAAAGCCACTTAAGATAATAATTCTTTAAAAATTAGAATTAAGAAAATGGAAAATAACAACTCTAAGAGATATCAAGATGCAATATAAGAAACCTAGAAAAGTAAAGAAAAAAGTAGAAGATGATGAAAAAGAAGAAGATCAAAAAGAAGAAGATCAAAAAGAAGAAGAGGAAGAAGAAGAAGAAGAAGAAGAAGAAGAAGAAGAAGAAGAAGAAGAAGAAGAAAATGAGAAGTTTCTTATTGGAAAACAAATGTCCTACAAAATAGATCCAGGACAGATGATATGAGATTTTTTGGACTACCTGAAATCTTTGATCTATAAATAAATAATTAAATATGCAGATAGATAAATAAATGAGTGAATGAATAAATAAACAAATAATGAATGAATAAATGAGTAAATGAATAGATAAATGAATGAATGAATTATTAAATAGATAAATGAATGAATGAAAGAATACATAGATGAATAAATAAGGAAAAACCTCAAAAAAGAATAACAACAGCACCATATTACACAGTTCTTTTTTTTTTCTGGATTGGAGAGACTTTTCCATCATGAGTCCTTCAGAATTTTCTTGTACCATTGTATTGGTGAGAAGAATCTAGTCCATCACAGTTGATCAACACATAATGTTGATGATATTGAGTATAATGTTCTCCTGGTTCTGCTCATCTCATTCATCATCAGTTCATGTAAATCCTTCCAGGTTTCTCTGAACACCTCCTCCTCATCATGTCTTATAGCACAATAGAATTCCATTACATTCATATACCACAACTTGTTCAGCCATTCCCCCATTGGTGGACAGCCCCTCAATTTTCAATTCTTTGCCACCATAAAATGAGCAGGTATAAATATTTTTGTACACATGGGTCCTTTTCCCTTTTTTATGATCTCTTTGGGAAAAAGAACCCAAAGTGGTATTGTTGGGTCAAAGCATATGCACAGCTTTATAACCCAATGGGAATAATTCCAAATTGTCCTCCAGAATGGTTGGATCAGTTCACAGCTCCACCAACAAAACATTAGTGTTCCAATTTTTCCACAGCTTCTCCAACATTTATTATTTTACTTTTTTGTCATACTAGCCAATGTGATACATATTAGGTGGTACTTCAGAGTTGTTTTAATTTGTATCACTATAATCAATAGTGATTTAGAGCATTTTTATATGTCAATAGATAGCTTTGATTTCTTCATCAGAAAAATGCCTGTTTATATCCATTGAACATTTCTCAATTGGGCAATGACTTGAATTCTTATAAACTTGATTTAGTTCCCTATATATTTTAGAAATGAGGCCTTTATCAGAAGTGTTGGCTATAAAAATTGTTTCCCAAGTTTCTGCCTCCATTCTAATTTTGGTTGCATTGCTTTTGTTTGTGCAATAACTTTTTAATTTAATGTAATCTAAATCATCCTTTTTGCATTTCATAATACTCACTATCTCTTGTTTGGTCATAAACTGTGCTCCTTAACATAGATCTGAAAGGTAGACTATTCCTTTCTCTCCTAATTTACCTATGGTATCACCTTTTATGTCTAAATCCTGTACCCATTTTGACCTTATTTTAGTATAAGGTGTAAGCTGCTGGTCTATGCCTAATTTCTGCATTATTATCCTCCAGCTTTCCCAGCAGTTTTTGTCAAATCCTGAATTCCTTTCCCAGAAGCTGGAGTCTTTGGGTTTATCAAACAGTACATCACTAATGCCATTTACTACTGTTTCTCCTGTGCCTAGCCTATTCCATAGATCCTCCACTCTATTTCTTAGCCAGTACCAGAGAATTTTGATGACTGCCACTTTATAGTAAAGCTCCAAAATGGTTACAACTAGCACAACTTCCTGTGTATTTTTTTATTAGTTCCCTTGGCATTCTTGACTTTTTGTTTTTCCAGATGAATTTTGTTATTGTTTCCAGTTCTAAAAAATAATTTTAGGTAGTCTGATTGGTATGGCACTGAATAAGTAAAGTAATTTAATTAGAATTGTCATTTTTATTATATTAGCTTGGGCTATCCATGAGCAATGGATATCTTTACAATTATTTAGATATGATTTGATTTGTGTGAAAAGTGTTTGTAATTGTGTTCATAGAGTTCCTGGGCTTGTCTTGGCAAGTAGACTCCCAAGTATTTTATATTATCTACTGTTAATTTAAATGAAATTTATCTTTCTATCTCTTGCTGCTGAAATTTGTTGGTCATGTATAGAAAACCTGATGATTTATGTGGATTTATTTTATATCCTGCTACTTTGCTAAAGATGTTAATTGTTTCAAGTAATTTTTGAGTTGATTCTCTAGGATTCTCTACGTATACCACCATATCATCTGCAAAGAGTGATAGTTTTGTTTCCTCCTTGCCTGTTCTAATTCCTTTAATTCTTTTTTCTTCTCTGATTGCTAAAGCTATCATGTCTAGTACATTATTAAATAATAGAAGTGATAATGGACATTCCTGTTTCACCCCTGACAGAGAAAGTTTTGACAAAACCCAGCACTCATTCCTAATCAAAACACTAGTAAGCTTAGGAATAGGTGGTGCTTTCTTTAAAATAATAAGCAGTATCTACCTCAAACAATTAGCAAGCATTATATATAAAGGAGATAAGTTACAGGCCTTCCCAATCAGATCAGGGGTAAAACAGGGTTGTTAGTTAGTATAGCAGAAACTAGACATAGACCAACATCTTATACCTTATACTAAAATAAGGTCAAAATGGGTACATGATTTAGACATAAAAGGTGATACCATAGATAAATTAGGAGAGGAAGGAATAGTTTATTTCTCAGATCTTTAGAAAGGAGAACAGTTTATGACCAAACAAGAGATAGAGAATATTATGAAATGCTATTTGGATATTTTGATTACATTAAATTAAAAAGTTTTTGTACAAACCAAAGCAATGCAACCAAAATGAAAAGGGAGGCAGACAGCTGGGAAGTAATTTTTATATGCAGTACTTCTCATAAAGACCTCATTTCTAAAATATATCAGGAATTTAACCAAATTTATAAGAATCCAAGTCATTCCCCAATTGAGAAATGGTCAAAGGATATGAACAGGTACTTTACTGATGAAGAAATCAATGCTATGTATTGCCATGTGAAAAAATGCTCTAAATCATTAGTGATTAGATAAATACAAATTAAAACAACTCTAAGGTACCACCTGACACCTGTCAGATTGGCTAATATGACAAAAAGTAAAATAATAAATGTTGAAGAAGCTGTGGAAATTTGGAAAACATTTTTGGTGGAGCTATGAACTGATCCAGCCATTCTGGAGAGCAGTTTGGAATTATGCCCAAAGGGCTATAAAACTGTGCATACTCTTTGACCCAGCAATACCACTATTAGGTCTTTCACCCAAAGAGTTCATAAAAAAGGAAAAAGGACCCACATGTACAAAAATATTTATAGCTGCTCTTTTTGTGGTGTCAAGGAATTGGCAATTGGGTGGTTGCCCATTGTAATGATTGGAATGACGCCACCTACTGGAGACTTGCTGTGGAGAGCTCCACCATGAGGAAAATGCCTCAGAGGCATTGTGGCTTTTCCTTGGCGTCAGGAAATGATGTCTGCTCATGGGTGCTGTCTATCAAGTCTACCAGCCAATCAACTGGAGGAGCCTCCTATGGTCTGGTAGGAGACAGGAAGGAGGAAAGGGAGCCTGCGCAGAGAGCGCTGGCCTTTTTTGGCTTCCGGACTTGATGGTGGTGGCGGCAGAGGACTTCACAGGAAATTTGAGGAGAGATAGGAATGCCAGGCTGTTAGAATTCTGTTCTCAATCTTTTTCTTTCTATTTTCCAATAAACCCTTAAAACCTAAATTCGTTTTATCAGTGATTTTTAGTCAGTTTCCCCCAAACTGGGGAAACACATTAGAATCCACATTTAGAATCTTAGATTACACACCATCAATTGGTGAATGACAGAACTAGTTGTGTTATATGAACATAATGAAATACTATAGTGCTGTAAGAAACTATGAGCAGGCAGATTTCTTTTGTTTTTCATGCTGTTGTTTTTTTTTTGGAGGTTTTTTTTTTTCCTTTTTGCTCTTATTCTTCTTTCACAAGATGACCAATGCAAATATTTATTTAATGTGATTGCACATATATAACCTATATCACATTGCTTTCCATCTTAGGGAGGGGAAAGGGGAGGGAGGGTGGGAGAAAAATTTGAAACTGAAAATACTATTAAAACAAATGTTGAAATCTTTCATTATAACTAGAAACAAATAAAATACTTTTATAATAAAAAACAAAAAAAAGTTTAGAGCATGTATCAGGTGAATAACTTATTTTGTAGTTATAGTAGGACAAGTATAAGAAAAGGTGGGGGAATATTTCTCAGCAGTCAACTTATAGGGAAATTCCTCACCAATGAGATTTCAGATCTATCAAAGTATTGTAAGGGCCAAAATTTAATATGGGGAGAGTTAATTGGGCGGCTCGCCATAATATTGGTTTAAGAAAGGAGATTAACAGACTCTTTTCAATAAACAAAACAGGCTTAATTAATGGGAACAAATTGAAAACACAAATGATGTTAATAAAGCTAGGGATAATGCAAAGGGAATAGGGGAAGGAAAGAATACAACACACAAACTCACCACTACCCAGAAACAACAGTTTTGAAGAGAATGAGATACACAGTGTCCCTCTCCCTCTCTCGTTCACACCAAAGTGCACTCTCATACCTTCTCTTTCCCAGAAAACCCCTCTCCTGCAGGAAACAGGGCCAACCACACACATAGCCCCAAGCTAACTGGCTGTCAGCCCTGACTGACAGAACTAACAAGGATCTCTACAGAGAAGAGTTCTGGATGCCACAGACCAGCGGACCTGTTCTCATGGGCTTCCCTTAATGGCAGGATTTCCCTTATTATAATTTGGCCAGGCCTATGCAGGCATGTGGGTATTAAGCACAAGGCCAGCTCACATGGGTGCATGCCCAGGGTTTCTAATCCCAGCCAAAGATGGGGTCACAGAAACCCCAAATCACAACACATCACAACAAATTCCTTACAGTATTTCAGTATTATGTGATTATATAATCAGAGTAATATTTCTAGTTTTAATTAGGTAGAATTCACTCTACAGTATATCTTGGTTATACAGCCTCTGTTTTTTGGTTTGTTTGTTTGTTTGTTTGTTTTGGGGGGGGCATGGGCTTTGGTGAGGCAATTGGGGTTAAGTGACTTGCCCAGCGTCACACAGCCAATAACTGTCAAGTGTCTGAGGCTGGATTTGAACTCAGATCCTCCTGACTCCAGGGCCAGTACTCTATCCACTCTGCCACCTAGCTGCTCCCAGCCTCTGTTTTAAAATTCCTAATGGTAAGGTATTCATTATTTTATATCACTCCATTCCATATTTATGCAGTTTGAAATTTAATGTATTTTTCTTTTTAATAATATGCTCCCTGCTTCTAAACTCTGGATTCTCAAAGACTAAGTCCAATCACTCTTCCATATCAGTCTATATTTCAATAAAATGAGACTATATTCTTTAAGCTACTTTTTTATTCCCCTCCACATGCCAATTTGCTTAATCTCAACATACTTCAATTAATCAGTATCTCTTTCAGTGTGTGACACCAAGAAAATAACACAAGATTTTTAAAGTATAGCAATACTAGGGGGTGGCTAGGTGGTGCAGTGGATAAAGCACCAGCCCTGGATTCAGGAGTACCTGAGTTCAAATCCAGCCTCAGACACTTACTAGCTGTGTGACCCTGGACAAGTCACTTAACCCCCATTGCCCCGCAAAAAAAAAAAAAAAAAAAAAGGATAGCAATACTGATGATAACAAGATGTATGTGTTTGTGTGTGTGCGGTGACAGAGACACACAAAGAGAGACATAGAGACAGACAGCAATATCTGTGTGAATATAGTTTGTGTCTATCTATATCTATATAATGTAAAAATATCTATATATCTATATCTCTATATAGATATATACTCATTCTACATACTATATATCTATCAATGAAGCTGAGATATTCAATTCTCTTTTCAATTATTTGGTAGACACTTGTTATTGATAACTCATGTTGAGTATAGAATTTGCTAAAACCTCAAGTCTTTTTCACACCACCTTTTTTTTGTTACTTATGTATCTTTCATTCTACACTTCTGTTAATGTTTGAGTAGAAGGACCACACTTTATATTCATTTCTGACAGATTTTTATTATCTGTCAGGGTTTTGTTTGTTTTTCTCTTAGGGATGTCCCCCTATAATATCTTGTCAAGGTCTTTGAAATTCTTATTCTGTACTTCTTTGAAATAGCTAAATTTTTCACTTCCATGTCAGACATATTTAATAATAATATCTGATATGTATTAATTCATGTCATACATAAATGATTTGAACAAAATTATATTAAACACAAAGGTCTATGAGACGCCACTGAACATTCCTCCTCCAAGTTGACATTGATTCATTAATCAGGACATTTGGGGTCATCATCTATGTAGCCATTACCAAAGGCTATTCTGCAGCTCATATTTTCTAACTTATCCACAATGATTTATTAGGGACTTTGCAAAATTTCTTGCTGGGGGAGGAATATATATGTGTTTATACATACATACATACATACATACATACATACATACATACATACATACATACATACATACATACATACATACATACATACATACATACATACATATGTGTGTATACATATATGTATATGTCTATATACATATATGTATACATATACATATATGCACAAGTACCAATATACATAGATACATACAAAATATACATATAAATACATACATATTTGTGTGTGTATGGGAATTCTATGATCCATTTCTATTCAACACTATTCAGTGTAATACTAATGAAGCTTAAGTTGTCATGACTTTTTCCTAATGAAGCCATCATTACTAGTGGTGGTAATGACCTTTTTTTTTCTGAAGTGCTCTTCAATCAATTAATATATTTTAATTTTTCTTGCATTATGTCAAGAAAAAAAATTCTCATTTCAACATGGTAAAATTTCTGGAATTTGTTCACATTTTCTTACTTTGCTTGTCTCCACCTTTCCTATTTACTTCCTATCTTGAAAGATTACAAATAACAATTTAGAATTCACAAAAACACATTCTCTGAGTACCCTTTTATATAATTCCCCTGAATTAAATATACTTAACTCATTTAAAATAAGGATGGATTTGTGATTTTGTTTTACTATTTCCTCATCCATTCTTCCTCTTAAATAGGTTTTATAATCATTTATCTGTCATAGGCAATATGAATTAAAAAAAAAGAGGGGCAGCTAGGTGGCGCAGTGGATAAAGCACTGGTCCTGGAGTCAGGAATGCCTGAGTTCAAATCCGGCCTCTGACACTTAACACTTACTAGCTGTGTGACCCTGGGCAAGTCACTTAACCCCAATTGCCTCACTAAAAAAAAAAAAAAAAGAGTTGAGCAGTTTTATATTTCATATGTTAAAAATCACACCAAATACTCTTAATACTGGACTTATTTTTTCCAGAAATAACTATAAATCTCCATAAGGTAGACTAGGATTTTCATGAAACTCAGATAATTCTGGACTGTAGTCTTCCTGCTATTATTTGTATAGATTTTCATAATTATTTGTATTCACACATAATAATATACCCCTGGTTTTGCTTCATACTTTTTAAGTGAATGCTTGAACTTCCCTGAGAACTTCTAGTGTAAGAGCATCTGCCTTCAATACACATTATTATCTGTCTATAAATTAATAGATGAATTCTAAATAGTTACCTGAATAAAATTAGAGATCAGGTGATTTTCTGGGGGGAAAACAAAAGAAGTGCAGGTGAGAGTCAGCATTTGAACCCATATAATCAGGATGCTAAATCCTGTAAGATCTTCCCTATGCTGTATTGATTCTCTGTAATTTTTGAATGCTGGGATTATTATAAATATTACTGGATAGTCACATTTAATTGTCTAGAAAAGTGTCTATTTTATCTTCATAGGAATTAAATATGGTTGTAAAATTGCAATTTTATGTTTTAGATACTGGTATCCCTCTGAAGCCATAATTGCATTTTGAAAATCTGGTATTAGGGGCAGCTAGGTGGTGCAGTGGATAGAGCACCCAACCTGGAGTCAGGAGGACCTGAGTTCAAATTTGGCCTCAGACACTTGACACTTACTAGCTGTGTGATCCTGGGCAAGACACTTAACCCTCACTGCCCCTCAAAAAAAAAAAAAAAAGATAGTCCTTGTTTTAGGGGCAGCTAGGTGGCACAGTGGATAGAGCACTGGCCCTGGAGTCAGGAGTACCTGAGTTCAAATCCGGCCTCAGACACTTAACACTTACTAGCTGTGTGACCCTGGGCAAGTCACTTAACCCCAATTGCCTCACTTAAAAAAAAAAAGAGAGAATCTGGTATTAAGAAAATAAACATTTTCTCCAAACTTAAAAACATCTGTTTTCCAAAGGTATATCATATCACTACTGATGGCTAAAGGTCCTTTTTTGCCATTACAATTTATATTCTTTAGTCTCATAGGAATTTAAGTTCATAGATTTAAAGATGTAAGGGATCTTTGAAATTTTTAAATCTAATTCCGCAATATACAGATGAAGAAACTATTTTATTTTTATTGATATGATTAATTGTGCCATTTTTCTAAAATGAAACCATCCTTACATTTCTGGTATAATCTGTCTTAAACTAATGAATAATTTTGTACACATTGCTATATTCTACTTGTTAATATTCATTTAATGTAAGTGCATTAATTATTGTGATAGCTAATGTGTTCATTACCCCATGGTCAACATAATGTTAATGAGCCCCTCTATATTTAAATTGGCTACTTAGATTCAAACTCTCAATGGCACTAAACTTAAAGTCATTCTAGTTTGGGAGTATCTTATTAAGTTGGTATTCTGCAGTGATCTCTTCTTCATCACTGGGGTGAGAGGAGAATATTGTCCAGTGCAGGCTGTGTCCTAGAAAGACAGCAGCAGGTCTTAGGTGCAGCAGTGATTTCTAAAGCTCTCAGCCCCTAAATGGCAAGGGGGTTAAACAACTAGTCAGAAGAATATTACAGGGGATATTTTTCTGGCATTGAATGAAGAATTCTGTTGCATTATCCTGGCAAAAAAGAGTATGAATGATCATTCACAGACCTGAGCACAAGCCAGGAAAATGGTGGTGACACCTGTCTTTAGATAATAGTACCTTGAAAAAACTAAAAACTTATAGGCCCCCAGAACTAATTATGAAAATAGTAGCATGGAAAACCTGTAGCTTTCAACAGTGCCTCCTCTACTCCAGGAATACTTTAAAGGCAAAGATGCAAGTCAAGAAATAGACTGAGGAAATGAGTAAACAACAAGAGTAACAACAAATAATCTGACCATAGAAGATACTATGGTGACAGGGAAGATGAAAACACAAAATAAGAAGAAGACAAGAAATTCAGAACAATTACATCAAAAGGGCTCAAGGAAATATGTGAATCTATATTAGGCACAAAAGGAATTCCTGAAAGAGGTCAGAAAGAATTTTAAAAGCCAAAAAAAGGGGAGCAGCTAGGTGGTACAGTGGATAAAGCACTGGCCCTGGATTCAGGAGGACCTGAGTTCAAATATGGCCTCAGACACTTAACACTTACTACCTATGTGACCCGGGGCAAGTCATTAAATTCTCATTTCCCTGCAAAAAATAAAATAATAAAAATAATTTAATTTTTTTAAAAGGGATATTTAAAAATTGGAAAGGGAAGTAGAGTCATGGAAAAGTCAAAATCTTGGTAAAGGAACCACATAACATATTGAAGGAAATAACATCTTTCTGAAAAAAAGAATAAGCCAAATGGTAAAAGAGGCAAAAATCCACTGAGTAGAACAATTCTATAAAAATCAAAATGGGCTAAGTAGAATGTACATTCATTTAAGAAAAGAATTCCTTACCAATTAGAAGTGGCCAAGAGGAAAAATATATATAAGCAAAAGGAGGTACAAAAGGTCACTGAAGGAAATGATTCCTTAAAAAACTGGAATTAGGCAAGTGGAAGTTAGTGACAATGAAACAAAAGAAACAATGAAACAAAATCAAAATCAAAAGATTGAAAAATATAGAACAAAATGTGCAATGTCTCAGTGGAAAAACAACTGACCTAGGAAATTGATTGAATGATAATATATGAATCCCTGAAAGACATGGTTAGAAGATGAAATAGAAACTGATTGAATCCACTGATCACGCCCTGAAGGAGATTTCAAAATGAAAACTCCCTGCAATATCATAGCCAAATTCCAGAATTCACAATTTAAGGAGAAAATATTTCAAGTACCCAGAAAGAAACAATTCAAGTATGATGTAGCAAAAGTCAGAATAACACAAGACTTAGCAGCTTCTAAAAAAACAACAAAACAAAACAACAAACAAACAACAACAACAACAACAACAAACAAACAACAACAACAACAACAACAAACAACAGAGGGCTTGGATATGATATTCTGGAGTTCAAAGAAGCCAGGATTAATACAAAGAATCACCTACCTTGGAAAATTTAATTTAATTCTTCAGGGGTAAAATGGATATTTAATGTAATTGAGGAATTTTAAGCATTCCTAAGCTGAATAGAAAATCTGTCTTTTAAATACAAGATTTAATAAATAAACATAAAATGTAAACAGGAAAGAAAAATCATAAAGGATTCAAAAGGTTAAATAGTTTGCATTCCTATGTGGGAAGACAATGCTTCTAAGTCCTAAGAATTTTATTATTATTAGGGTGCTTAGAAGGAGTATACATAGGTCTGACTTGACTATGATGGGATGATATTAAAAAAAAATAAAATTAGGGGGTGAGAAAGCTGGGCAAAACAGAAACATATGGGAAGAAAGGAAAAGGGAGATATAGAATGGGGTAAATTATCTCACATAAAAGTGGGACAAAAGATCTTTTAAAGTGGAGGGGAAAATGGGGGGTGAGGTTGACAGGCAATGCTTGAACATTACTTCATTGCAATTGGCTTAGAAGGGGGCGGCTAGATGGTGCAGTGGATAAAGCACCGGCCCTGGCTTCAGGAGTACCTGAGTTCAAATCCAGCCTCAGACATTTGACACTTACTAGCTTTGTGACCCTGTGCAAGTCACTTAACCCCCATTGCCCTGCAAAAAAACAAAACAAAACAAAAAAAAAAGAAATTGGCTTATAGAGGGAATAACATAAATACTCAGTTAGGTATAGAAATTTATCTTACCAAACAAGGAAATAAGAAGAAAAGGGGATAGGAAAAAGGGAGCAATTGATAGAAGGCAGGACAGATTGGGGGAGGCTGTGTTCAGAAGCAAAAAAAAAATGGAGAAAGCCATTCCATGAAGTCTCCAGCCTGATGTTCTATCTTGTTACAAGGGTGGTAAAATTATGTTTTTTTAGTCCTTGTCTTTTCAACTTACCTGTGTAATGCCTTGAAACAATTCTACCTTGAGACCAAAACCCTATGAAAAATACATATTTTTTAATCTTTCCATAATGATTGACAAACTGGGCCCTGTCATACTTTCCCAATATCATTGATTCTGAAACCCCTGCTTGTCTTCTTCTAAATCCTACTCCCTATCTCCGACTTCAGAATATTTTATTCCCATTACCTTGAATCCCCCTCTTCCCTTCCCCTAGGCAAAATGTTTCTCTTATAAATTGTTTCTTTTAATACTCCATCCATCTCCTGGTTCTCACTGTCTCCTTCTTGGAGCATGGCCTCCCTTTCCAGTACTGGCTACATTTTCATTCATTCACCTCAACTCACTGGTCAAGATAAAGGAATTAGAAAATGTCTCACTTCCCATTGTCCCTTCCTGGTTGTCCCTTTACTACCATGACTAAGTAACCTCCCCTCCTTTGAAGAATATCATTTTTTCACTAGCTACATTCTTGTCCTTCTGTCATCTTGATTCTTTGGTGAACATTTTCAATTCTATACTGTCCTTTTCTCTGATTCCTTTACTCCTCATATAGCAAATACTGCCCTTTTACATGTCATAATACCATATACATATCATCACAAATTTTGCCCTGGCAAGCATCAGTATCATTGGATTACTCCTGCCATCTACTGCTTTTCAATCTACCCATAAGCAGCTAAGTGAATCTGGAGGTCATCATGAAACCATTCTGACTGGATCCACTACAAATTTCTTTCTTACATAAATTTAACTTGATCTTCACTGTGATAAAACAATTCTTTTACACCTCTGTAATTAACTCAGTATCCTACTTGTCTTCCAAACTTTTTCTTCATCTTCAAACTTTCCTTCCCTCAAACTTCTCACATAAAAACCTTCCTTCATATTTTGTTGAAAAAGTTGAGGCCATTTACTAAGAGCTCCCTCTTGTATCCTTCACTTCATATAACTTTGTCCAGATACCTTCTGCCACTAACTCTTTCTTATCACTGTCAAACATGAAGAGTTAACTGTTTAAAAGAGAAACCTTAATACATATTGAAGTGATTCCATTTCATTCACTTTTCTCCAGGAAATTATCTCCTCTATTATTTCCTTTCACTCATTTATCTTCAATCTCTCCCTAATTAATAGCTGCTTCCATATTGCCTACAAACATATCAATATCTCAAAAAAGAAAAGAAGAAAAAGAGAGGAAGGAAGAACAAAAGAAGGAAGGAAGGAAAGAAAGAAGGAAAGAAAGAAAGAAAGAAAGAAAGAAAGAAAGAAAGAAAGAAAGAAAGAAAGAAAGAAAGAAAGAAAGAAAGAAAGAAAGAAAGGAAGGAAGGAAGGAAGAAAGGAAGGAAGGAAGAAAGAAAGAAAGAAAAAGGAGAGAGAAAGGAAGGAAAGAAGAAGATAAAAGAAAGAAAAAAGAGAGAAAGAAACTCTCTAAAGTTACTGATACTTTTTATGTACAGAAATAATGTCCTTTTCTTGATCATCCTCCTCCTTGACTTCTTTAATACATTTGATATTGTTGATCACACTCCTCTCCTTGTTATTCTCTTCTCTGTATGGTTTTGGTACATTATTCTCTCCTGAATCTCCTATCTATTTGACCATACAAATTCTTTTCCTGAATCTCCATCCACATATGTCTTGTTAACCATAGACATTGCACAAGGCTCTTGGGCCCCCTTTTCTCTCTGTGCCATTTCATTTGGTAATTTCTTCAGTTCTCATGAATTCAATTATTATTTCTATGCTGATGATTCTCAAATGATCTTCTTATTGAGCCTTAGTTTTTCTACTGATGTCCAGTCTTACATTTCCCACTGGCTGTTATATATCACAAACTAAAAGTGGTATCAATATAGTAAATTCAAAATATTTAAAACTAAATATAACTCCTCCCACCAAATTCCCCTTGGAAACTAACACCATTCTCCCAGCCCCTCAAGATTCAGAGTATAGTTGGCATCCTTGACTCTCCATTCTCTTTCAACCCCATATTAAATTTTTGCCAAAACATAGTAATTTAACCTTCATGATATCACTTTGCTCCTCTGACAATGTCTCCTTCTTGGTTCAGACCCTTATCATTTCATGCCTGTATTATTGAAATAGCTTATTGTTCTCCCTGCTATGTCATTTTTATTATATTAGCTTGGCCTATCCATGAGCAATGGATATCTTTACAATTATTTAGATCTGATTTGATTTGTGTGAAAAGTGTTTTGTAATTGTGTTCATAGAGTTACTGGGTTTGTCTTGGCAAGTAGACTCCCAAGTATTTTATATTATCTACTGTTACTTTAAATGGAATTTTTCTTTCTATCTCTTGCTGCTGGACTTTGTTGGTCATGTATAGAAATGCTGATGATTTTTGTGGATTTATTTTATATCTTGCTAGTTTCCTAAAGTTGTTAATTGTTCAAGTAATTTTTGAGTTGATTCTCTAGGATTCTCTAAGTATACATCAATAACAAAACTAACCAAAATCATATGATTATCTCAATAGATGCAGAGAAAGTGTTTGACAAAATACAACACTCATTCCTATTAAAAACACTAGAGAGCATAGGAATAGGTGGAGCTTTCCTTAAAATAATAAGTAGTATTTACCCAAAACCATCAGTGAACATTATATGTGACAGGGATAAGTTCGAGGCATTCCCAATAAGATCAGTGGTGAAACAGGATTGTCCATTCTGAACTCTATTATCTAATACTGTATTAGAAATTTTAGCTATAGGGACAGCTAAGTGGCGCAGTGGATAGAGCACCAGCCCTGGGTTCAGGAGTACCTGTGTTCAAAGTGGGCCTCAGACACTTAACACTTACTAGCTATGTGACCCTGGGCAAGTCCCTTAACCCCAATTGCCTCACAAAAATTTTTTTAAAAAAGAAATTTTAGCTATAACAATAAGAGAAAGAAAAGGAGTTAAAGGAATTAGAATAGGCAAGGAGGAACCAAAACTTTCACTTTTTGCAGATAATATGATGGTATACTTAGAGAATCCTAAAGAATCAACTAAAAAACTGCTTCAAGCAATTAACCACTTTAGCAAAGTTGCAGGATATAAAATAAACCCCCATAAATCATGAGCATTTTTATACAAGACCAATAAAGTCCAGCAGCAAGAGATAGAAAGAGAAATTCCATTTAAAGTAATTGTAGATAATGTAAAATACTTGGGAGTCTACTTGCCAAGACAAACTCAGGAACTCTATGAACACAATTACCAAACACTTTTCACACAAATCAAATTATATCTATGTAATTGGAAAAATATTAATTGTTCATGGATAGGCTGAGCAATATAATAAAAAATGACAATTCTACCTATATTATTTTACTTATTCAATGCAATACCAATCAAACTACCTAAAAATTATTTTGTAGAGCTAGAAAAAATAATCATAAAATTCATCTGGAAAAACAAAAAGTCAAAAATATCAAGGTAATTAAGGGGAAAAATGCACAGGAAGGTGGCTAGCTTTACCAAATTTGAAGCTATACTATAAAAGTGGCAGTCATCAAAACTATGTGGTACTGGGGCAGCTAGGTGGTGCAGTGGACAGAGCACTGGCCTTGGAGTCAGGAGGACCTGAGTTCAAATCCAGCCTCAGGCACTTGATACTTACTATCTTGTGTGACCCCAGGCAAGTCACTTAACCCCACTTGCCTCACCAAAACCAAAACAAACCAAAACAAAAACAACTATGTGGTACTGGCTAAGAAAAAGAGTGGTGGATCAATGGACCAAGTTAGTCATAGGAGACACAGTTGTAAATCATTATAGTGATCTACAGTTTGGTAAACCCAAAGACTCCAGCTTCTGGGATAGGAACTCAGTTTTTGACAAAAAATTGCTGGGAAATTTGGAAGATAATATATCAGAAACTAGGAATAGACCAGCATCTTACACCTCATAAAAAATAAGGTCAAAATGGGTTCAATATTTAGACATAAATGTGATATCATAGATAAATTAGGAGAGTAAGGAATAATTTACCTCTCAGATCTATGGAGACTCAAAAAACAATTCATGTCCAAACAAGAAATAGAGAACTTTATGAAACACAAGATGGAAGACTTTCATTACATTAAATTCAAAAGCTTTTGTACAAACAGAAGCAATGCAGCCAAAATTAGAAAGGAGGCAGAAAACTGGGAAACAATTTTTAGAGCCAGAATTTCTGATAAAGGCTTCATTTCTAAAATATATTTGGGGGGGGGTGGAGGAGCTAGGTGGCTAAGTGGATAGAGCACCATTCCTGGAGTCAGGAGGACCTGAGTTCAAATCCGTCCTCAGATGCTTGACACGTACTAGCTGTGTGACCATGGGCAAGTTACTTAACCTTCATTGCCCCACACAAAAATATATAAGTAACTAAATCAAATTTATAAGAATTCAAGTCATTCCTGAATTGAGAAATGGTCAAAGGATATGAAGAGGTAGTTTTCATATCAAGAAGTCAAAGCTATCTAATGCCATATGAAAAAAATGCTCTAAATCACTATTGATCAGAGAAATGCAAATTAAAACTACTTTGAGGTACCACCTCACATCTATCAGATTGGCTATTATGACAAATAAAGGAAAATAATAAATGTTGGAGAAACTGTGGAAAAATTGGAACACTAATATATTATTGTTGGATTTGTGAAATGATCCATCCATTCTGGAGAGCAATTTGGAACTATGCCCAAATGACAATGTGACTGTTCATACCCTTTGACACAGAGCTACCACTGCTCGGTCTGTATCCCAAACAAACCACAGAAAAGGAAAAAGGACTCACATGTAAAAAATATTTATAGCAGCTCTTTTTGTGGTGGCAAAGAATTGGAAATTGAGGGAATACCCATCAATAGGAGAATGGCTAAACAATTTGTGGTATGTGAATGTAATGGAATACTATTGTACTATAAGAAACAATGAGCAGGAGGAGTTCAGAGAAACCTGGAAGGGCTTACATGACCTAATAGTCACTGAGAGGAGCAGAACCAGGAGAACATTGTACACTGTAACAGCAACATTTTGTGACAAACAATGGGGATGGACTTGGCTCTTCTCAGCAGTGCAATGATCCAAAACAGTTTCAAAGAACTCATTATAGAAAATGTTCTCAACATCCAGAAAAAAGAACTGTGAATTATGAATGAAGATTGTACTGTAGTGTTTCTATTTTTGGACTGTTTTTTTTCTTCTTGTTTAAGGTTTTTCCTTTGTGCTCTGATTCTTCTCTCATAACATGGCTAATGTAGAGGTTTCTTTAATGTGATTGTACATATACAACCTTTTTCAGACTGTTTTCTGTCTTGGGAGGAGGGTGGTAGGGGAGGGAGGGAGAAAATATATTGTAACTAAAAGTCCAGTGAGGACAGATTTTGAAAACTATCCTTATATGTAATATGTAACTGAAAAATAATAAAATAAAATACTTTTATATGCGGATATTGGAGAAAAAAGAAAGAAAGAAAGAATTCACAGATCACATCCTGAAAGTGATCTCAAAAGGAAATCTCCAAGAAATATTGTAGTCAAATTCCAGAATTATCAGGTGAAGCAGAAAATAATCCCAGCTGCCAGAGAGAAACAATTTAAATATCCTGTTGCCACAGTCAGGATTGCACAGGACTTGGAAACTTCAACATTAAAAAGATTGCAAGGCTTAGAATATGATATTTAGGAAGGCAAAGGAGCTTGTATTGCAACCAAGAGTCAACTACCCTAGATGGTGGAGGACAGGCAGTGACTCCTTGGAGCTCTTCCCCAAATCCCTCCAAATCCCTTCAGATGATGCCACAGGACATTTCCTAAAGAAATGAACTCACAAAAGGATGGGGTGAGATCATTTTCCAGCCAAAAGTAGCTTAGAAGGTGAGCATAAAAGGCCTCACCAGAGCAAGACTGATCCGGGCCATACTGCACAAATTCAGCCCCATCCCCATTTAATAAGGCCTCCAGAGTCTTTGAATTAGCTGAGGCAGTGGATACTTCTGGAATTCAGCTCACAGACTAGTGAGGGGCCAAGTGGTTGGCCAGGGGGAGATTTCAGGGGTCTCTGCTGGCACTGAGGTAGAAATATATTGTGCTGCCTGTGCTCAAAACCAAGAAGTCTTGAGTGGTGGCCCAGGTGGGGGAGGGGTACAGGAATGCCCTGAGTATGCAACCACAGTAAAACATAATTCTCTTCCTGGGTAAAAGATCAAGCAGGCATGTGGTTACTTACAGACCCAACACAGGCCAGAGGAGTGTAGAATGTGCTGTTCCTTAAATCTTACTACTTGGGCCCCCTGAAGCTTGGGGCAGTGTGCCTTGGAAGCAGTACCTCACTTTAAGAAGGAGTTAAATATCAAGGGATAGGCTGGCAAAATGAACAGACAGAAAAAAATGCAGACATGAGAAAGTTTCTTTGCTGACAAGTCAGATCAAAATACACCCTCAAAAGAAGATAAAAAAGTCAAAGCTGCTACATGCAAAATTTCCAAGTAAAATATCAATTGGTCTCAGGCCATTAAAGTGCTCAAAAAGATCTTTGAAGATAAGGTAAGAGAGGTAGAGAAAAAAATGGAAAGAGAAATGAGAGTGATGTAGGAGGGTCATGAAAAAAGTCAACAGTTTGAAAAGCCAAATAGAAAAGGAAATAACAAATCCCTGAAGAAAATATTTACTTAAGAATTAAATGGAGAAAATGGAAGCTAATGATTTTATGAGAAATCAAAACAAAAACAAGGAAAATATAGAGGACAATGTGAAATATCTCTTTTAAAAAACAGCTGACCTAGAAAATAGATCCATGAGAGATAATTTGAAAATTATTGGACTACCTGAAAGCCATGATAAAAAAAAAAAAAAACAAGAGCTTAGACATCATCTTCCAAGAAATAATCAGGGAAAATTGCCGTGATATCCTAGAAGCAGAAGGTAAAATAGAAATTGAAAGAATCCACTTATTACCTCCTGAAAGAGATCCCAAAATGAAAACCTCCAGGAATATTATAGCCAAATTCCACAGCTCCCAATTCAAGGAGAAAATATTGCAAGCAGCCAAAACAAAACAATTCAAGTATGATGGAGCCACAGTCAGTATAACACAAGATTTAGTACCCTCTACTTTAAATAATTGGCAGGCTTGGAATATGATATTCCAGAGGGCAAAAGAATTGGGATTACAACTAAGAATCACCTAGGAAGCAAAAGTGCATATAATCTTTTAGGTAAAAAAGGGGAATTTAATGAAAGAGAGGACTTTCAGGCATTCCTAATGAAAAGACGTGAGGTGAATAAAAAATTTGACTTTCATATGTGAGACCGTAGAGAAGCATAAAAAGGCAAACAGGAAAAAGAAATCATAAGGGATATTAAAAAGTTAAACTGTTTACATTTTCACATGAAAAGATACTTGTAATTCATAAGAACTTTTGCATTATTAGGGCAGGTGGATGGAGTATATTTAAACAGAAGGCACAGGTGTGAATTGAATATCAAGTAATGATATCTTTAAAAAAATTAATGGGTGATAGAGGAATGCATTGGTAGAAGGGGAAAGGGTGTATTGGAATGGCATAAAGTATCTTACATAAATGAAGCATGAAAAAAGCTTATGGAGTGGAGGGGAAGATAGGGGAGTTGCTGGGTAGTGAGTGAGGCTTACTCTCATGAAAATTGTCTCAAAGAGAAATAACATACACTCAATTGTGTAGAGTAATGTAGGAGGGGAAGGGAATAAGTGGGGAGTAGTGAAAGAAGGGATGGCAGATTGGGGGAGGGGCAGTCAGAAGCAAAACATTGTTGAGGAGGGATAGGATGAAAGAAGATAGAAAAAAGAACAAATATTGTGTGGGAATAGGATGGAGGGAAACATCAATAGTAACTGTGAAAAAAATTTTAAGTAGAGGCAAGAGCAAAGTAAATTGAATGTAATGATAATTGAATGATTGATCAAATTGTCAATTGGTTGATTGATGATGATTGGATGAAGATAAGGATTGATGAATGTTGATTGATAATGATGATGATGAAAGGTATGATACTTACTTTGGTGGGCTATTGTGAAGAAAATTCTTTGTCAGGTATAAGGTACTATGTAAAATGTTACATATTACTGGTATTGCAATTTCCAACCACATGGGTTTATTGTAAGGAAATATCTCTTTAAAGTACTATATCAATGCAGTTTACTATAAAACAAAATGATGAGCAGGATGCTATCAGAAAAACCTGGAAAGACCTACATGAGCTGATGCAGAGTGAAATGTACTGTATACAAAATAACAACAATATTGTAAGATGATCTGCTGTGAGTAACTTTGTTATTTTCAGGAATAAATTGATCCAAGACAACTCTGAAAGACTTATGAAAAATACAATCCATCTACAGAGAAAGAACTGAAAGTATCTGAATATAGATTGAAGCATAATTTTTTTGTTAGTTCCTTTATTAGAAATTTTGTTTTTCTATGTTTTCCTTCATAACCTGGCTAATGTAGAAATATTTTGCATTACTACACATGTATAACTTAAACAAACAAACATACAACAACAACAACAACAAAAAGAATCACCTACCCAACAAATTTGAACATTATCTTTTAGTGGAAAAGATGGACAAACAATTAAATAAGGAGCTTTCAAGTTTTCCTGATGAAAAGACCAGAACTGACCAGAAAATTTCATCTTGAAATACAAGACGCAAGAGAAGTATAAAAAGGTAAACAGATAAAAATAATTGAAATGGATTCAGGAGGACCTGAGTTCAAGTCTGGCTAAAGACAGTTGACACTTAATATCTCTGTAATCCTGGGAGAGTCACTTAACCCTCATTGACCTGCAAAATAAATAAATAAATAAAATAAATATGAAAAGTAAATTTTAAAAGGTAAACAGAAAAAAATATTTAATAAAGTTAAACTGTTTATATCCCTACAGTGGAATATAATACTTATAACTCTTGTGAATTGTATCTCCATTTGGGTAGTGTTTAAGGCTAAAATTCTAGCTAGTCTGTCTAAAATATCTAATGAGTGGTCGCCAATAAATTATAAGCTTTAGCAAGAGTTAGACTTTAAATCATTTATTAAGGAGAATAAGAATTTGGTAAAGAGAGAGGAAAAGGCCTATATTCAACTACCTATTAAAGGGAGATTGCATTTCTAGCTCCGCTCTCCACCAGAGTCCACAGGAAAGAGAGTCCAAGTCAGAGTGCCTGGCTCCCTCCTTCTTCCTCCCACAAGGAAACATCACTTCGTGACACCAAAGGAAAGATGCATGGTCTTACCCTCAAAGACCTTCACCTCATAGCAGAGCTTTTCTATAGTAAGTCTCCAGCAGGTGGCATCATTCCAATCATTATTGTAGAGAAGGAGTATACATAGCAGGCATAGGTATAAACTGACTTTGATATGATGATATAAAGAAAATTAAGGGGTGAAAAAATGAGTATATAGGGAGAAGAGGAAAGAGGAGGTGGAATGGGGTTAATTAAATCATATGAAGAGGTGTAAAAATACCTATTACAATTGAGGGAAAAAGGAAGGGTGGAGAATGATTTCAACCTTACTATCATCAGATTTGGTTCAAAGAGGGAATAATATATATACTCATTTGGATAAAGAAATTTAGCTTACCCTTTAAGGAAATAAAAGAGTAAAGGGAAAAGGATGGGCACTGATGGAATGGATTATAGAAGTAGGGGATGAAAGGGGAAAGAAATGGGAGGGGAATGATAAAAGGGAAGGCAGATTGAGATAGGCTGTGGTCAGAAGCAAAATGCTGGTGTAGATGAAAAGAGTGAAAGAAGAAAAAAATACAAACAAAAATAACTATGGGATATGCATGAAGATTGAACCATACTATTTTCACATTTTTTTTCCTTTCTTGAGGTTTTCACATTTTATTCTGAGTCTTCTTTCACAAAATGACTAATGTGGAAATATGTCTAACATGACTGTACATATATATCCTATATTGGATTGGTTGTTGTCTTGTGGAGGGGATAGAGAAAGGAGAGAAGGAAAAAAATTTGGAACTCAAGATCTCATAGAAATGAATTTTGGGCAATCAATCTACAAAGAAAGAACTGATGGTTCTGAATACAGATTGAAGCAAAATTTTTTTTGTTAATTCCTTTTTCTAAAGTTTTTTTGTCTGTTTTCTTTCACAACCTGAATAATGTGGAATTTTTTTTATGACTATACATGTATAACATATTGCATTGCTTGAGTTCTTAAGGGTGGTATGTAGAGGGAGGGAGGAAGAGAATTTGGAACACAAAGTTTTATAAATCAATGTTGAAATTTGGTTTTTTAGTTATAATTTGGGAACAATAAAATTATAAATAAAAATGCATTTTTAAAACTATCTTTACATTTAATTGGAAAATACTATTAATATTGAAAAAAGAATTTGGATTCTAGTAAAATGAAAAAAATGTTAGACTAAAAATAATTTTCATTTTATTTCTTCTTTCTTTTGACTTCATAAAGTCACACACTTTATAATCAACATATCAAAAGCAGACAAATGAGAGTTATCTATAAGTTTTATTTTTCATATATGCTAATGCTAACTCCCTAAAGAAAAGGTCCATCTTTTTATTCTTTATAGTACTTAGGAAAATACTAAGCACAGGAGGTCACAGAAGTATAACATCTTAGAGTTGTAAAGGACTTTAGGGGCTACTTAGTTTAATTCATAATTAAAATTAATTCTACATTTGTAAAATCAGTATAGGAGTATTATGTCTTGTAGAATTATTGTGAGGATCAAGTAAGATCATATATTTAAAATATTTTGAAGTTTTCAAATGCTAATTAAATGTAGATCTTATCCCATAAACAGGGATTTGAATTTTCTGTTAAGATATTTTAAAAAATGCATTAAGTTCTGGAGTAGTGAGGTGGTGCAGTGGATAGAGCACCGGCCCTGGAGTCAGGAGTACCTGAGTTCAAATCCGGCCTCAGACACTTAAAACTTACTAGCTGTGTGACCCTGTGCAAGTCACTTAACCCCAATTGCTTCACTAATTTTTTTTTAAATGCATTAAGTTCTTATGTAGCCTATTTTTTTCTTTTGTAGCCTATTTTTTCTTTTCTTTTTTTTTTTTTAAGTGAGGCAATTGGGGTTAAGTGACTTGCCCAAGGTCACACAGCTAGTAAGTGTTAAGTGTCTGAGGCCAGATTTGAATTCAGGTACTCCTGACTCCAGGGCCAGTGCTCTATCCACTGTGCCACCTAGCTGCCCCTAGCCTATTCTTTTCAATAATAGTATAGCTATGTTAGTAATTTTTTTTTTTACTTTGCATAAAGCCAAAGATATTTGCCTTTTTGTATGTTCTATATTTCCTAATTTTGAACTCTGGGGGACCAAGGAGGACAAGTTCAATCCTTCTTTTATTTATTAATTTATCTTCCTTTTTATTGGGGTGTGCAATGAGGGTTAAGTGACTTGCCCAGGGTCACACAGCTAGTAAGTGTCAAGTGCCTCAGGCCAGATTTCAAATCAGGTCCTCCAGAATCTAGGGCTGGTTCTTTATCCACTGTACCACCTAGGTGTCCCTTATCTTCCTTTTAACATGATAAACACCTCTAATTCCTTTAACTGACCTTCATATGCCACGATCTCTAGATCTGTCTCTCTCATCCTGCATCATGTTCCCTGTGTATGTTCTGGATGTGACTCTGGTTATGCCCTAAGATCTATTTCTCTGTCCTTATCAGGATGAGAATTCCTAGTCTTGAAACTTTAGCTAAACTGATTAGCATGTGGTCTTAGAGAGAGGAGGCCCAGAAGATAACAGCAGGAATCAATTTTCAGCAGGTACCACATTGTCAGAGCTGTGCTTTAGGAAAATCACTTTGGTGACTTAAGTGTAGATGGATTAGAATGGGGAGAGACTTGAGGTAGGCCAATCCCCCATCAAAGTCTTTTGATAATTTAAGTGTGAGGTGATGAGGTGTTACACCAAGTTCATGGTGGTATCTGAAAAGAGGAAAGATGATATTAGAGAAATAGAACAAAGATGAAATCAACACATTTTGGAAAAATAATGGATATGTGGAATGAGAGACTCATACCTATGTTGTATAAGAGACTAGAAGTATCATGAAGACTTATTAATAGGAAAGTTAGGAAGGAGGAGGAATTAAGGGAAATATGAGCTCACTTTTGGACATGTTTAGTTTAAGATATATATTGTACATACAGCTGAGTTGTCTGAAAGGTAACTATATATGTGATACTGAAAGTTAGGATAGTGGTTATGGCAGAAGAAGAACTTTTGAAAATAATGAGAATATAAAATAAATTGATAGTTAAATACATGAGATTTGATAAAAACACAAAATGAAGCACTACAGAGAAAGGAAGAAAAGAGCCCAGGTAGATTCCTGAGAGACACATATGTTTAGAGGGTCTGATTTGGATGAGAATCCAGAAAAGGAGTCTTAAAAGGAGCAGTTATGTAGGTAGGAGGAAAAAGAGGAGAAATTAGTGTCCCAAAAACCTAAAGAGAAAAGAGTATCCAAAGGAAGAATGTAATCAACTGTATCAAAGGCTACAGAGAGGTCAAGATGAATGAAGAGAGAGAAAGGTCCATTGGCTTTTGTAATTAAAAATCATTTTTCAAAAACTCTCTAACATTACATAATCAAAATCATTTTATGTTTTGTTTTGCTCTGTATACCTGCTTTTGTCCCAAATTTTCCTCTGCCCATAAAATTAAAGAGATTTTTGCACAAACAAAACTAATGTAACTAAGATTACAAGGGAAGCAGAAAACTGGGAAAGAATTTTTGAAACAAATATTTATTTGGAAGGCCCCATTTCTCAGTTATATACAGAACTGAGTCAAATTGATAAAAATGCAAGTCACTTCTCAATTGATAAATGATCAAAGTATATGAACAGGCAGTTTTCAGACAAAGAAATCAAAGCTTTCTATAATCATATAAAAAATGTTCAAGAACACTATTGATGAGAGAAACGCAAATTAAAATAATTCTGAGGTATTACTTCACATGTATCATAGGGGCAAATATAACAAAAACAGAAAACATTGGATGGTGGAGGGGATATGAGAATGCTGGGATATTAACATTGTTGGTGGAGTTGTGAAAAGATCAAATCATTCTGGAGAGCAATTTGGAACTATGCCTAAAGGGTTATAGAACTGTGTATAACCTTTGATCTAGCAATATTAATACTAGATTCATATCCCAAAGACATCACCAAAAAGAGAAAATGACCTATTTGTACAATAATATTTATAGCAGCTCTTTTTGTGGTGGCTAAGAATTGGAATTCGCAGAAATGCCCAATAATGGGGAATGGCTAAACAAGCTGTGGTATACAATGGCAATGGGATATTATTGTGGTATAAGAAATGAAAGGCATGATGATTTCAGAAAGTCCTGTAAAGACTTGTATGAACTGATGTATAGTGAAGTGAGCAGATCCACAAGAACGTTGTACACAGAGACAGCAATATTGTTTGATGAGGAACTGTGAATGATGGAACTATTCTCAATAATACAATAATCCAAGAAAATCACAAAAACTATTTATGAAGTATGCTATACACATCCAAAGAAAGAACTGATATTGATTGAACACAGACTGAATCATGCAATTTTTCACTTTCTTTAATTTTTTTATTCGTTTCCTCGTCCAAAATGACTAATGTAATGTTTTACACAATCATACATGTATAACCAATATCTGATTGCTTACTGCCTCAGGGATGGGGTAAGAGAAGAAAAGGAAGGAGGGATAAAAATTGGAATGCAAAACTAAAAAGTGTTTTTGAAAAGAAAAAATTATTGGTAACTTTGGAGAGAGTGTGGTTGAAGGATGAGAACAGAAATTGGATTGTAAGAGGTTAAGAAGAGAGTGAGAGGAAAGTAAAGGAATCAAGTGTAGGTAGCTTTTCTGGAGGAGCTGAGCATAAACAGCAAAAGGGTATATAAGATGCTACTTAGCAGGGATGGAAGGATAAATTGAGACCTTTTTGAGGATTTGGAAGGTATGGCCATGTTTATAAGCAGGAAGGAGTTAGCAAGTAGACAGGGAAATAATGAAGATAAGTCATAGAGTAGAGATGATGTAAGTGGCAATCTGTTGGAGAAGATATGGAATGAATTATCTGTGAAGGTAGAAGGATTTAATTCAGTAAAAAGTAAGGCTTCTTTGTACAAGATTGAGATGAAGAAGGAGATACAGAATCTGATTGCCAGGATATGAGGAAGAGGGTTGAAGAATGTGTCCATGGCAAATGACCTTAATTATTCTTATATAAAAATATGAGCCAAGGTTCTTTATTAAGCAGGTGGGAATAGGGAAAGCCAGGAGATGTTCGAAGGAGGATAAAAAATGTGGAAGGATCACTGTGTAGAAAAGGATAGGGAGGGGGCAGCTAGGTGGTGCAGTGAATAAAGCACCGGTCTTAGAGTCAGGAGGACCAGAGTTCAAATCTGGCCTTAGACATTTAACACTTACTAGCTGTGTGACCCTGGGCAAGTCACTTAACCCAATTGCCTCACCAAAAAAAAAAAAAAGAAAGAAAAGTATAGGGAGTTGATAAGGGAGGTGTAGAAAAAATTGTCTAGCACCAAAAGAAGGCCCAATTGAGGCTATATAAAATAAATTTGTAGTAGATCCAGTCAGACAGGTTAAATGATTTTCTCCACCTTCATTCAGCAGCATGTGTGTAGAAGTGAAAGCAGAGGATGATGAGACTAATAGAAGGCTGAAGCTTAGCAGGTAATAATTAAAAAGGAAGGATACACAAGAATTTTGTGTTGAGGCATCAGAGGGCATGCTTAAAGCAAAAACAAATTCCTAAGGAAGAAGTGGAAGTTCAGAGAAGTAGAAGGTCATAAGATTATGTTAAGAAAGGGGAATATATGAATAGTTTCTCCATACCTGTGGAACAATACAACTTTCTTTTTGAGGAAATCAGGGTTAAATGGTTTGCCCAAGCTCACACAGCTATTATGTGTCTGAAGCTAGATTTGAGCTTGGATCCATCTGACCCCAGAGTTGGTGTTCCATCCACTGTGCCACCTAGCTGTGTATATCTTCTTCTTCTTTTTTTTTTTTTTTGCAGGGCAATTGGGGTTAAGTGACTTGCCTAGAGTCACACAGCTAGTAAGTGTCAAGTGTCTGAGGCCGGATTTGAACTCAGGTACTCCTGAATCCAGGGTCGGTGCTTTATCCACTGTGCCACCTAGTTGCCCCAGTGTATATCTTCTTAAAGCTGTTTTTTACTGTGTATAGCAATTGAATCTGAGTAGCTTCTTTTACCACTCTTTCCCACTCACTGCTTTTTACAAAACATTTTCTCTTTATATTCCTTAAAATAAGCATTTCTTAATGTTCTAATATTTATCTTTCCATTCACTCAGGGACCATATGTATGCAATCTGTACTTTTCACAGCTATATAGGTAGCTCCCAACGATATTTCCAAGCCCAAACCCTCTCTCAATTTTCAGTCATTCAGTTTTAATTGCTTATTAAATATGTAAAATCTGGAATTAAAATTCAGGCATTAAATTGACTCATTGCCTGTACAACCTTGGACAAGTCATTTAACTTCCTTAATTTCTTTATTTTGGGGGGGGGGTGAGAAGTTGTAATTGATAACCTCTCAGATCTGTGTTTAGGTGTATAATTTTATGTACTCCTATGTGTACTGCAATGCTAGTCTCACATTTTATCAAATATAATTTCTTCTCCTCAATTCTTTATTTCTATGGAATTTCCCTAATTCTCCCATCAACTTGACGTAAAACGTTAAAGTTGTAATTGGCTTTCCCTTTTCCTTAGCCTTCATATCCATGTCACCATTTCCTGTCAGTTGTGTAACGATTGGAATGACGCCACCTGCTGGAGAATTACTGTAGAAAAGCTCCACCATGAAGTGAAGGTCTTTGAGGGCAAGACCATGTGTCTTTTCTTTGGCATCAGGAAGCGAAGTTTGCTTGTGGGAGGAAGAAGGGGGAGCCTGGTGCTCTGACTGGGGCTCTTTCCTGGGAACTCTCATGGAGAGCGGAGCTAGAAATGTGCTCTCCCTTTAATAGATAGATGAATGTAGGCCTTTCTCTTTCTCTTTACCAAATTCTTATTCTCCTTAATAAATGCTTAAAAGCCTAACTCTTGCTAAAGCTTATAATTTATTGGCGATCACTCATTATATATTTTAGACAGTTTAGCTAGAATTTTAGCCTTTAACAGTTGTCTCACAATTCCTGTTATATTTGTTCCTTTTTTTGTTGTTACCATGGAACCAGTCTAGTTCAAGCCATCATATTATCACACTTGGGATATTATTTCATTGTTTTCAATCTCTCTTTACTTTTCAGTCAAGTCTAAACACTTAAGCACGATTTTGTTTCTTTTGATATTGCTTCTGTTTGTAATTCTCCTTTTCAAAACTAAAATTATTCTTTATTAGACATAGAATAAATTCAAAACTCATAAATTAGACATCCGAAATTTTCTATGATCTGTCTACCTTTTGAATATCTCTTGCTACCCCCCTGCATATATTCTAAATTCCACTTAAAGTGCAAATTTCAAATAGGGATTTTAGGACCCTGATCTTGATATATGTAATCAAGTTTTTCAAGGTTTTATTTTTTTCCTGTATAGATAGATGACAGATACATAGATATCCAACCTGGTCTTCCCTTAGGCATCCGGTGTGTATGACAAAGCAAAAATGAAGTCCCCAGGGGAACATTCATAGGACATAGAAACACACATGGAGAGACACCCAGAGTTACTTAAACTCTGCAGTGAATGTTTTGCTATGAGATGAGTCTGCTTTTTCCTAAAGTAATAACTAGAATTGTGTTTTCACTATAGGACAAAGACATTTGAGTGAGGATGGGAAGAGAGGAAATAGCTTAGAGAATAGTCTAAATTAGGGAGTTCGGGGAGTGGTAGCATCACAGAAGACAATCTGACAAAGGATGAAAACATACTGAGAGTGAGGGTGGCCCATGCCCCAGAAAAAAAAATACCAGATGAATGTAATTAGATATAAAGAGAGATTAGGTGCCCTGAAGAGGATCTATAGTCACTGGGATATCAGCATCCTGGGGAAAAGTCCTTTTATCCATATTTTTCCATCTCTCCTTCACTCTCAAAATACCACAGATATATAAGAAAGTAGTTTTCAGAAAGTTTATTTTCTAAGTGTTAACTGTAAAAGCATCCCTCTGTGCTTAAATATGTAGACTAATCACAGTTCCAGCATGGGTTGGAGGCAGGTGCAATCCCTGGAGCTAATGGATGTGACTGGTTCCTTACAGATATCATAGCCCAGCTGCAATGTCTTTCCTGCTGTGCTAACATGGGCAGTACCCATTGTTCCCTCATACTATAGTCAAGGAAATGCCATTGGAATTTGGATTATTTTAAAAATGGATTATATTTTCCAATATGTTTTAGTACTATTGTACCTAACCAAGAAGTTGGAATAAAATAATATATTTAAATGGTAAAATGACATGACTTGCATTGTATCTAATGATTTAATTTCTATATTCATTTAAAATGTTGATATGATTTAAGACATAAAAGTTTGGTGTTAGAAAGGAACTTAGATATATTATCTTTACTTCATCATCCCCATTTTATTAACAAGGTAATATTCAGCTCATCAAATTCTGTGTCCCCAATTTGTGCCTTCTCATAATATTTCTCTATATTCTCTAGACATATACATATTTAAAAAGTGAAAGACTATAAGGCACTGGATCAAGGTCAAACAATAATTTGTGGCAAAGCTAGGTATGTAACTCAGACTTAAGTTCATCATCTTTATTGTGTCAGATACTTATGTGTTTTGGGGAAGCATTAGCTGTTAGATCCATTTTTTCCCCTTTTCTAAAATTTCTCTGAATTTGCTCAGAATTTAGGTTTAGAGGTAGAGATAATGAGTTCTATGCTGGAACAATTTAATTTATAGTATAACTTGAACATTTCAATAGACATTTTCAGTGAACAGCTTATGAAAAGAAAATGGAGTCTAGGAGAGATATGAAAAGTGGATATAAAATTCTGGGAATTATGTTCAAAGAGATGTTAATTAGACAAATGAAAGATGAAAAGAGAAAGTATAGAGAATAGTATCCAGGAAACCAGGAGAGAATCATTGAATATGCCCATGCTTAGAGAATGAAAGATACATGATGATCACAGAAGGGTTGGTGAAACAGAGGATCAGATATGTAGCAGGAGAACCAAGAATGAATATTGACACAAATGTCAAGGAGCAAGATAAAATTCAGTTGAAAAAAATACCTCTCTAACTCTGTGTGTGTGTGTGTGTCTGTCTGTCTGTCTCTCATAAAGATATATATATATATATATATATATATATATATATATATATATATGTATATATGTATAAATATAGACACATATACAAAGAAGAAAGACTATTCAATGTATCTGTTTTTTAA
Organism: Dromiciops gliroides; assembly: GCF_019393635.1. Lineage (NCBI taxonomy): Eukaryota > Metazoa > Chordata > Mammalia > Microbiotheria > Microbiotheriidae > Dromiciops > Dromiciops gliroides. Next base: position 516,951,343 of record NC_057863.1, read on the forward strand.
CTTAGACTTTTATTTTATTTTTCCCCAATTACAAGTAAAAAACAATTTTCAACATCCATTTTTAAAACTTTTTATTCGGGGTCGCTAGGTGGTGCAGTGGATAAAGCACCGGCCCTGGATTCAGGAGTACCTGAGTTCAAATCTGGCCTCAGACATTTAACACTTACTAACTGTGTGACCCTGGGCAAGTCACTTAACCCCCATTGTCCCATGCCAAAAAAAACCCAAAACACCCAAAAGACTTTATGTTCCATGATGCTGAGATGAGCAGAACCAGGAGAATATTGTACACAGTATAAGCAACATTGATCAACTATGATAGACTTGATTCTTCTCAGCAATACAATGGTCCAAGATAGTTCCAAAAGACTCATGATGGGAAATACTCTCCAAATCCAGAAAAAAAGAACTATGGCATCTAGATTCAGATTGAACCATACTATTTCTATTTTTATTTTGTTTTTCCCTTTTGCTCTAATTTTTCTTTCACAGCATGACTAATGTAGAAATATGTTTAATGTGATTGTACATATATAACCTATATCAGATTGCTTGCTGTTTTGGGGAGGGTGGGAGAAAAATTAAAATTAGAAATCTTATAAAAACAAATGTTGAAAACTATCTCTACATGTAACTAGAAAATAATAAAATACTATTATGATAAAAATAAATTAAAAATTTAAAAAACACTTTATGTTCCAAATTCTCTTTCTCCCTCCCTCCCCACCCCTCTCCATGACCACAAGCAATTCAATATAAGTTATACATGTTTAGTCATGCAAGACATTTCCATATTAGTCAGGTTGTGAAAGAAAACAGGCAAAGAAACATAAGAAAAATTAAGTAAAAACGTTATGCTTCAATCTGTATTCAGACATCAGTAGTTCTTTTTCTGGAGATGGATCACATTTTTCATAAGTCCTTCAGTGTTTTCTTGGATCATTGTATTGCTGATAATAACTAAGTCATTCATAGCTGATCATCTTAAAATATTGCTATTATGTTTTATACAGTACATTTCACTTTGCATCAGTTGAAGTTAGTCTTTCCAGCTTTTTTTTTTTGTGGGGCAATGGGGGTTAAATGACTTGCCCAGGGTCACACAGCTAGTAAGTGTCCAGTGTCTGAGGCCAGATTTGAACTCAGGTACTCCTGAATCCAGGGCCAGTGCTTTATCCACTGCTCCACCTAGCTGCCCCTCCAGCTTTTTTCTGAGAGCATACTGCTCATCATTTCTTATATCACATTAGTGTTCCATCATAATCACATCCCACAATTTATTAATCCATTCACCTAATGATAGACATCTCAATTTTGAATTCTTTGCACGAGAAAAGGGCTGCATTAATATTTTGTACATATAAGTCCTTTAAATTTTGTTTTTTTTTTTCTCTCTGGTTGTTTACTAGGTCAAAGAGTATGCCTGGTTTTATAGCCCTTTGGCCATAGTTCCATATTGCTTTACAGAATGTTTGAATCAGTTTATGACTCCACCAACAGTGCATTAATGCCTCATTTTCTCCATATCCCCTATGACATTTATCATTTTCCTCTACTGTCCTATTATCCAATCCAATAGGTATAAGGTAACACCTCAGAATTGCCCTGACTTGCATCTTTCTAATCAATAGTGAGTCAGAGCAATTTTTATATGGCTTTTATTATTTCATCTGAAAACTCTTCATATCACTTCATCAGTTATCAATTTGGGAATTTCTCTCATCCTAATACCTTTCATTCAGTTTTCTATATGCTTGAGAAATGAGGCCTTTGTCAGACAAACATGCTTCAAAATTTTTTCACAGTTACTATTGGTAAATGTATCCCCCTTCATTCTTTTTTTAAAGATTTGTCCATTCTAGCAATTTAATTACAGTCATGTAATTTTTACGCTTGCATTTTCTCAATTGTTTCTTCCTTATATTTGCTCTTTTCCTTTCCTACTTGGCTAGATTTGGCTTTCTGTTCAAGGATCTTTTTGTGGTCTTTGTCCAGTTTTAGCCTTGTGATAATCATCTTGCTGGGATGAATGCACACATGAACAGTTGCGCCATTATGCTTCTCCTGCTGCACACACTCAATGTAGATCACATACTTCTTTCTGTAAACCTGGATTACCTTGCCAATCTGCTGTCCTTTGGAGCATCCTCAAACTACCTGGACTTCATCATCTTTTTGAATGGGCATGGAGCATATATTGTACTTCTGCTTCTGCTCCTTCAAAAGAGGAGAAGACATAATCTTCCTCCGTATGTGGGAAGGGGCATTGAAATGCCTTTTGTGGTTCTTGCTCTGGTCAGATGTTACAAAGGGATTGAACTTCATTTTGACCTCAGAGCCACCAAGGAAGAGAAGAGACTGAGGAACTACCACCCCCTTCATTCTAATCCATTCCCATGACATTTACTTTATTCTCTATCTCCTTTATTCTCTATCTCCACAAAAGTATTTTGTTTCTGACTCCCCCTTACCCCAATATGCCCTCCCTTCAATCACTGCCCCCATACTCTTCTCCTCCTACTTTTCTGCGCGGTAAGATGGATTACTATAAACAATTGAGGATGTATGTTATTCTATCTTTTAACCAATTCTGATAAAAGTAAGCTTCACTCCCCAGCACCTTTCCCATCTTCCTCTCCAAAGCATAAGCTTTTTCTTGTTTCTTTTATGGGAGGAACTTTCTCCCTTTCCCTTTCTCCCAGTGCATTCCTGTCATACCTCTTAATTTTTTAAAAGATATCATTCCTTCATATTCAACTCACACCTATGCCCTCTGTCTAGATATACTCTATCTAGCTGCATTAATAATGAGAAAGTTCTTATGATTTACAAGTACAATTTGCTCATGTAGGAATAAAATAGTTTAACCTTTTAATATCCCTTATGATTTCTTTTTTCTGTTTACCTTTTCATGCTTTGCTAGAGTCTTGTATTTGAAAGTTAAATTTTCTATTCAGCTCAGGACTTTTCATCACAAAAGCCTGAAAGTCCTCTCTTTCATTGAAGTCCCATTTTCCCCCTGAAGGATTATATTCAGTTTTGCTGGGTAGGTGATCCTTGCTTATAAACCTCGTTCCTTTGCCCTATGTAATATCATCTTCCAAGCCCTCCGATCCTTTAATGTAGAAACTGCTAAATCTTGTGTTATCCTGACTGTGTCTACATAATACTTAAACTGTTTCTGTCTGATTGCTTGCAAAATTTTCTCCTTGAAATGAGTCCTCTGGAATTTGGCTATAATATTTCTGGGTGTTTTCCTTTAGGGATCTCTTTCAGGAGGTGATAGGTGGATTTTTTTCAATTTCTATTTTACCTTCTAGTTCTAGAATATTAGGGCAATTTTCCCTGATAATTTCTTGGAATACAATATCTAGGATCTTTTGGGGGGGAGGAGGACAACGAGGGTTAAGTGAGTTTTCCAGGGTCATACAACTAGTTAGTGTCAAGTGACTTAAGACAGATTTGAAATCAGGTCCTTCTGAATCCAGGGCAAGTGCTTTATTCACTGTTCCACCTAGCTGCACCTAATGTTCTTTTTTTGATCATGGCTTAAAGGTAGTGCAATAATTTTAAATTATCTGTCCTGGATCCATTTTCCAGGTCAGTTGTTTATCCAATGAGATATTTCAAATTGCCTTCTATTTTTGATTCTCTCCCTTTTGCTTTCTTGTTTCTTTGTTTCTCATAAAGCCATTAGCTTCAATTTGCTCCATCCTAATTTTTAACGAGGTACTTTTTTTAGACATCTTTTGTACCTCCTTTTTCATTTGGCAAATTCAGCTATTCAAGGCATTCTTTTCCTTATTGGCTTTTTAAAAATGTCTTTTACCATTTGACCTAGTCTGGGTTTTTTGTTTGTTTTTTGTTGTTGTTGTTTTTTTATTTTGTTTGTTTGTTTTGTTTGGTCACACAATGAGGGTTAAGTGATTTACCCAGGGTTACACAGCTGGTAAGTGCCAAGTGTTTGAAGTCACACTTGAACTCAGGTCCTCCTGAATATAGGGCCAGTGCTTTATCCCCTCTGCCACCCAGCTGCCCCCTAGTCTGTTTTTAAATGTGTTATTTTCTTCAGTATTATTTTGTGTCTCCTTTACCATGCTGTGGATTTTTTTTTTATGATTTTATTACATCACCCTCATTTCTCATTCCATTTTTTCCTTTCCTTCTCTCTCTCTCTCTCTCTCTCTCTCTCTCTCTCTCTCTCTCTCTCTCTCTCTCTCTCTCTCTCCTTTTTTTTTGTGATGAAATGAGGGTTAAGTGACATGCCCAGGGTCACACAGATAGTAAGTGTCAAGTGTCTGAGGCCGGATTTGAATTCAAGTCCTCCTGACTCCAGGACCGGTGCCTTATCCACTGCACCACCTAGCTGCCCCCTCCTCTACCTCTCTTACTTTATTTTCAAAGTCCTTTTTAAGCATTTTTATGGCCTGAGACCAATCCATACTTTTCTTGGAAGCTTTAGATGTAGGAATTTGACTTTGTTATCTACTTCTGATTGTGTATTTTGAAATCCCTTGTCACCATAGAAAATTTCTGTGTTCAGCATTTTTTTCTGTTTTCTCATTTTCCCAGCCTATTTCTTGACTTTTAACTCTTTGTTAAAGTAGGATTCTAGGGTGAAAAGTAGACTGTGCTAAGCTTCAGGGGTTTTCTTCATCTGTTTTCAGATATATTTCTAGGGATTTGTAAAATTTTAGTTCTTCCAAAATGGTGTGATTTAAGGGGATGTATGCTTACTACTCTCCTGGCCTGTGCTCTGGTCTGAAAGCAACCACAGGTCTGCTTTTCTGCCATGGAACTATGAACAAAATCCTGCTCCACTGTGGCTGCAAGATCTTGAGTGCTTTTGTTCCTCCCGCATGTGGGACTGGCACCCAAGTCTGTGACCTGGATCTGAGTATGGGGAAAAAAAAAACAGAGCCCTGGCAGAGTGCTAGCAAAGATATTCCTTTAATCTCATTCTGACCAATTGTTTGGCCCATTTTCAACTATGGGTTGAATTCCAGAAGCAGTTGCTTCCACTCCTGGTTTGATGTGGTCGTGGCTGGGTCTGAACTGCGGCTGCGTCTGTGCTGGCATGTCCTGTGCTGGGTTGTGCTCTACTCTCACCACCATACAACACACCTTTCCTGCAAATTTTCTAAGTTGTCTTTCTCTCAAAAAATATTTCAACCTGTCTTTTTGTGGCTTCTGATGCTCCATGAATTGTCATGTGGTATTATTTGAAGGTATTTGGGGTGTCTTGGGGAGAGTTCAGGCAAGTTACTGCCTTTCCTCTACCACCTTGGCTCTGCCCCCACCATGTATCTCTTAATGTAGCATGTTTAACCTTGAAAAGGTGATTATCAGACAAGTATTGATGTCACCTACATGACTACATATGAGTTTGAAGCAAGTGGGATATGATAAAGTGGAGGCAATGGGTATAGTTGGCATTTTCTAGGAATATATTACTGTTTTTGTTGTTTGTCCTTCATTCTAGAAAAGGACCATGACATCAGGATGATGTCATGACTTGTAGTGAATTGGATTTAACAGAGGAAGAACTGTGTAAAGTTAGCAACCTCACTCTCTTCTTCAGAGTCATCTGGATCCCGTGTCAATATCTATATCAGGATGACTAGAAATGGCCATGGGTGTTTAAGGAAATTAGGGTTAAGTGACTTGTCCAGGGTCACACAACTAGTAAGTATCTGAGGTAAGATTTGAACTCACATCCACCCAACTTCAGTTCCACTGCTTTATGCATTGTGCCACCTAGAGCTATATGGGAAAAAGTCATGAGTTTGATGAGTTTCCATGTGATCCTTAGCTTTAGATTGTACTACCAGTAATGGCTGTCTTCTCAGATAGGTCATCAATTTCTAAGATGGTTGAATGATAATGAACACATTGTTCATTATTAGAAAATGCTCATAGAAGGTAAATTAGCAGTTCAAAAGCACATGAATTTATGGTGGTGGATCAATATGAATTTTAACTAAGAAAGTCATTTTTTCTGCCTTCTAAAGTAAGGAACTTAGTTGTCCAGCTAGTGATTCTCCATGTGATATATAGTTTACTAAATAATCATTTTCTAACCCTTACACTGACACACATAACTTTAAAAGCCTTGTGCAAAATCTACAGGAATTAGAGGAACTCTCTGTAACTGAATCAATATGTTAAAATAATTACAAAATGTAATAAATCTCTATCACTTTATGAAACAAATCAAGTATAAATGTATCCTATATATTCTTAATAATAGGATGGCAGGAAGACTGCTGGTAAGGCTGAACATATTATAATAAGTATTAACATGCTTATAGGAATATCTCTAACCTGCAGGCCCAAAGAGTTATCATAAATTTAAGTACTTGATGGGAGAAACATTAAAGGACATAATGCTACTTGATAATCCACCCTTCATATAAAATATTAAACTAAATTGTCTACTTTGTAGACATTATGGATAAAATAACATTTCTAAAAGGCTAATGATAATGATTACAAAACCCCATAGGCTTTTGAGCTGCTACTTATCAATGATAAATAATGAGTAATTGTTCATCAAAATTTGAACATCAAAGTTTGGGGTTTGTTTTTTTTTTTCTTTTTTTATCTTCTTTTTCTTTTCTTTTTTTTTCTTTCTTTTTTTTTTTTTTTTTTTTTTTTTGCTGGTTAAATTCTAATCAACACCCTTCCCAGGAAGATACACTTGGATTACGTTATAATGGTAAATCCACTCTACTTAAAACATAGAGAAATGGGTAGAATTAAATGCATCAACAACTTGTAAAATTGAATTAAACAACTCCCAATTTGACTCATTTTGCTGCTCAGAACCATGCCACTATTGAGAATTGTTACCATTTTCTTGTCATTGCTACAATTATTTTGAAAGCAAAATGATATATGTGAGTTTCAAGGAATATGAACTGAAAAAGAAAATAGTTTTGAACGTTTTTTGGTGAACATGAATTTGTAAAGTATGGTGATTGTTGTTAAAGATATTACTTTTACTTTAGAGTTAGCATCCCATTGTCAATTTCCCTATTGTGTTTTTTTGCACTTCGGCATAACTCAAGAAGACCATGAGTGTTAATATCAAAAAATACCTGAACAATTTGAAGGATATCCAACTTTCTTGACCATAGATCTTATATCATCATCATTATCATTGTCATCATCATGCATCACAACAACAAAAATAACTATTTATGTTGTTCTTTAATGTTTGCAAAACTTTAAAAACATTATCCTATTTCATCCATTCAACAACTCAAGAAGGTAGGTATTATCATTATCACTGTTTTGCAGATGAGTACACAGGGTTAGAGAGGTAAAGTGAGTTGGCCGTGGACACAGAGCTAGTAAGTGTTTGAGACAAGATTTTAATTCAGAAATTAGTGACTATAAGTCCAACAGTCTGTCTGATTTTTACTTTCATCTGAATTTTAATTTGTTAACATGGCATGATATCTACTTCCTCCTACAATATATATGCGTCCAGGAAAATATATTTTGAGATGTCTTTTTATCCATTTATTATTCAAGGTAATTGAATGACCCTTATTGTTGAAGTTTAATACATGTTTCTTGTCTTTGAGTCTTCTGGTTGACGCATTTATAACCCTGGATTAATAGAGTCTATATTCTTGAAACCATTTTTTGGATGACTTCTGGGGTTTTGTCAGCTTAAAATATTTGTGAGTCTCTAGTATTATTATTCACATTCATAAATTATTCAAATAAAAGGGTATATAATAACATCCTAAATGTAGCCATACTTTATAGATCTTAATTGAAGCTATACTTTCTATTAAATGTGAGGCTTTGCAGTGTAGAAATATACAAATTTATATATCGGATACAAAGGTATACTCTGTAATGGTTTGGTGTCACCAAGGAAATTAGAAACCACTTTTAGTTTTATAAAAATGCATTGTTTTAGTCCAATATGTCATCTCAAAAGGCCAAATGTGAGACACTGTAGCATCCTTATTTTGTTTTGTCACCTGTGAGACATTGATTTATCCAGTCTCTTTGTGAACCCATTGTCCAATTTGTCCTTTAAGCATCCAGAAGGTACCTCTTATTCTACTATGGGATATGGATAGTTATTACTTCTAAAACCTTTATGTTTGAATAGTTTTATACAATTCCAATTGTCAGACTTCTTTTCCAGATGAACATCATTCTTATTTAGACTGTTCCTCCATTTCATTTATCATGCTTAGTGATTAAGTCACTTATATATTGTTCTTGAAATGTGGCAATCAGAAGAGCGCCTGGTATTTCTGTCACTTACACATGGATAGGATCATGTTTTCTGTCTTTTTTTCCAATATCCTTGATCATGGATGCCCAAAACATTGTTGGACATTTGGATGCAAAAGCTCATTAAGTGATACTTTTAAAAAATAATCTGTCATAATTCCAGTATTTATTTCTAGGATTCCAATTGTAAGCCATACAGTCTACATAGTAATATTTTCCTCTCATTGAATCCCCTTTCCTTTTTACATCATCGAAATTCTGATAATTTTCTACCAAATTCCTCAATTTTCAAAATGACCTTTGTTTTGAGTCTTACTTTGGCATCTCATTACCTGGAAGGATTTAGTGTCATATAAAAATGTAGGTTTGACTATTTGTGCTCTTCAAGATCATTTATAACTTTATTAAATAAAACTGGCCCCTGCACTGATTAAGAAGTCTATGAAAGGTGCAGTTTAAACTTTTGTATACATGGAATCTTATTTTCTGTCTCTGAGTTCTATGTCTGTAGAAAAAACAACAATTTTACTCTAATGCTTCTATTTATTTTATAAGGAAATTTCTATTTATTTCATTTTAGCTTTTATGCCTGATGTCCTTACCATCTAAACCTAGAAATCTTGCTTCTTGATGTTGTTTGGGGGGGAAGGTACAATAGTTATAAGATTATATTCCACTCCATAATAATTTTACATTTTCTTGTGAAGGATCTTACTTGCAACTTTATTATATCTGCTACAAGTGCATGGCCATAAGATGATTGCAAGGCACCTTTTCTGCCTTTCATGACTCCAGAAGCTTCCTCTGCCTAGTTGTTTGATATCCTGGCATATAGAGGCTGTCATCAAAAGTGAAAGTGCTTACTTCATAGGTTATGATGGTTCAGATTGATTTGTGACATGATCTCATTAGTAAAATGTAGAAATTTACATTTCCTCTTTAAAAAATAGACTGTATCTCCATACCTAAACAGACAGCCAGGAAGCAAAGTGGTCTGAAATCTTGGTTAAATGCCATTTTGTATACCTCATTGTCAAGAGAACCCTAGGATACTGACTTGCTAATGACTTATTTAAAATTCCAGCTTTTATCCATCCATACTCAAATTATGATTTATTGAAATTTAGAAAATGAAAGAATTAAGAAAAATAAGATTTCAAAAATCACTGTTAAAAATCAAAAGTGGTTTGCCTAATAATGTGATTGAGAGCTCTTTTAGCTTTGACTTTATCTTAACTGGCTCCATGATTCTTCTGATAATTTTCTGAAAAGGGAAGTTTTTGCTCTGGACCACTGTAGTCTGTGCAAAAACCATGATGGTAAAGGTACTTAGAGATATTCAATCAGAACAGTTTTTCAAGTGTGTTGGGTTTTCTTTCTTTCTTTCTTTCTTTCTTTCTTTCTTTCTTTCTTTCTTTCTTTCTTTCTTTCTTTCTTTTTCTCTTTCTTTCTTCTTCTTCTTTAGCAAATATCAAGTAGAAATTTTCTTTGATGTTCTCTTCTAATCCTTTTCTTCTCTATTAATTCTCATCAACTAAATGTGTTAGAATAGTTTAAAAATTATAAAATATTAATTTTCCCCAAAATAATTACTGAAACAATTAAATATTAAATTATAATAAAATGGAGCAAGATCTAATATATATATATATATATACATATGCTATCATCTCTGATTATAAAAAATAATTTTTTGTGCTTACAGGCAAGATTTAGTAAATCATGTGAACTCCCTACATATAAATGTGTTTGAGGGGGGAAAAATTTACAACAGCCATTAAAGGCATTCTTGGCGCAAATGTTCCTCTATCTCCTGAGGTCTGTAAATTAGACTATAAACAAAAGATATTGGAGTCAGCAAGGCAGTAACAAAAAGACTGTATGATGGTCTGACAGCTATTATGTATAGAATGCTTAAGAGATGAAATGAGAAAATGAGGTAAGGAAAATTTTGCTCTGGTATCATATTTACATTTATCTTGCATGGTATTAGAGTCTAGGATAAAGATCTGTTTAGACTATTTTTTGAACTTAACAAAATAAATAGGAAGAATTGTAGAGGGAATCAGGTGCTCAGGAGTATTCAATTCTTTTATGTCTAGTTTCCAGCCAAACTTTGGTTTCCAGGATTCTTCATAGTAAACATTTATTTTTTCCTTGAGGGAGACGGTTGGGAAATTCTTCTGCATATACCACTTTTATCATCTTCTATCATACGAGAATAAGGACATATAGATACAAAATGCTTATAGGCAAGTTGTTAAGCCCATTTCTTTTTCAGGTCACATTAAAAAAACTTTTTTTTATTTTGTTGTGCTTTGCTTTGTTTGAGAGTAAAGGCATAATTCCCCAGACTCCTGCTCTCTTTAGCTTTCAGAATCCAGAGCTGAGAAACCCCAGGTCATGTTGGTAGGTGGAATACTGATGATATGATAGAAGTGCCACTTGTCAATGTTCTTTCTTTCACCAAATTACCATAGATAGATAGATAGATAGATAGATAGATAGATAGATAGATAAATAGATATAGATATAGATAGATAGATACCATCTTTGCATGTATTATATATTCATTGGAATGCATTGGATATGAGATCTTTGGGTAATAGAATTGTATCTTGTTATTGTTGATGTTTGTCCTTCATTCTCCAAGAGGACCATGACATTGGGGTGATGTAATAACTTGCAGTGAAATGGACTTAAGTGAGGGAGGGTTGTGCAAAGTCACCAGCTTCACTTTCTGCAGAACCATCTGAGTCCAGTGGCAAAATATATCAACATGATTGGAGATAGTCCTAGATGTTTAAGGTAATTGGCTTTAAGTGACTTGCCCAGGGTCACACAGATATTAAGGATAGCTAGATGGTTCAGTGGATAATGCACTGACTCTGGGGTCAAAAGGACTTGAGATCATTGGATTGTATATTTAGAAGTAGAAAAAACTTTAGAGGTCATCTTGTTTTGTCTTTTCATTTCACAGTTGAGTAAAGTGAACTACAGAGAAATTCTGAATTGTATAGTTTCACAGCAAGGATTCCTGTCCTGACTACAACATACACATTCTTTGTATCCCTAGTATCACTAACTTACTGTTATTTCCATCTCCTTTATTCACTCCTATTCCTGGTAGAATTCATGAATAGTTTCACTTTTATTAAATAACATCATTGGATCTAGAGTTGGTAGTAACCTCAGAGATTGCTTTTTCTTCTATCTTCTCAATCTCAACAGTACCCCCAATGATAGACAACAATCCTCTTATTCAACATTGAATTTCTCCATTACTCCCTAGAAAGTGTCAGAAGTAGGATATCAATATAAATCTTCCCTTTCCAGAATTACACTATTTTTGCCTTCAATTTACCTTCATTTTCAATGACAAGATTCCATTTTTACCAGCTACTTTAGATTTAAAGTTGATTCAGGTAGTGAGTATCCTGTCAATATGGTAATGTCACATCATCTTTGAGTTTAGACCACACAGTCATGTCATTGATATGATACAATGGAGAGTCATGTCTAACTAATGTTTGGCCTACATTTACCCTAAGGCTTTTGTCACAACGTTTGACCATTGACAGCTATTTAAATGATAGGAAATATCAAGGCAAAAACATAGAAGAGGACAATAACAAAATGTCTACAGGTGACCCTTTGAAGGGAAGTATAAATTGGTCTCACCCCAAAATAAATTCCTGGAAGATCTTAAAATGAACTTTGAAAATCGAATTAGAGAAGTTGAGGAAAGAGTGGAAGTGATACAGGAGAACCATGAAAAAGAAACACAAAATAACAATATAAAAATACAAAAAAATTACAGAGGAAAATAAATCCCTAAAAAATAGATTTAGCCAAATGGAAATGGAAATGAGCCAAATGGAAAAGGAATTTTAAAAGGTCAATGAAGGAAATAATTCTTTAAAAATTAAAAGTGAACAAATGGAAAGTAGTGACTCTATAAGACATCAAGATGCAGTAAAACAAAATTAGAAAAGCAAAAAAATAGAAAATAATATAAAATTCTTCATTGAAATAACAACTGAGGCAGCTAGGTGGTACAGTGGATAAAGCAGTGGCCCTGGGAGGACTTGAGTTCAAATCCAGCCTCAGATCCATGATACTTACTAGCTGTGTGACCCTGAGCATGTCACTTAACCCTCATTGCCCTGAAAAAAAAAGAAAAAGAAAAGAAAGAAAGAAAGAAAAAAGAAAGAAAAATAAACAAACAACTGACCTACAGAATAGAGATAATATAAGAATTATTGGACTACCTGAAATCCATGAACAACAACAACAACAAAAAAGCCTGGACAATATATTTCAAGAAATTATCAAGGACAATTGCCCTGAAATATTAGAACTAGAAGGCAAAATAGAAATTGAAAGAATCCACCAATCACTTCCCAAAAGAGATCACAAAATGAAAACTCCCTGGAACATCATAGACAAATTTCAAAACTCAAAGATAAAACAAAAAGTATTACAACCAGCCAAAAAGAAACAATTCAAATACCATGGAATTACAGTCAGAATTACACCAGATTTGGCAGCTTCCAAATTAAAGAATCACAAGGCTTGGAATATAATATAGCAGAAGGCAAAAGAGTTAGGTTTACAACCAAGAATTACATACCTAGCAAAATTGAATATACTCTTTCAGGGGGAAAATGGACATTTAACAAAATAAAGGAATTTCAAACATTTTTTTTATTAAAAGGCCAGAGTTGAATGGAAAATTGGACTTCTAAATACAAGGTTCAAGTGAAACATAAAAAGGTAAAAAAGAAACAGGAAAGAAAAACTGTAAAAAATTAATAAAGTTACACTGGTACTAGTTCTGTATGATACAATAATATTTGTAAGTCTCAATAACTTTATTTTAAAAGCCCTAATTAGGGCAATTAGGAGTATATGTAAAGAGATTGTGCTCACAAGGTAATATTAAAGCTATGATAGTATTTATAAGTCAAAAACTGTAATAGGAGAATGATTAAAAGAATATATGTAGATAGAAGATGTGATTATAAGGTGACACTGATGATAGGACACCACAGAAAACAAAATAAAGGGCTAAAAAAGAAATTACATGGAAGAAGTAGGAGGGGAGAAACTGAATAGGGTGAACATACACGTACACAAAGAGGAAAAAAACTATAATAATGGAGGGAAAATGGGGGACATAGGCAAAGATTCAGCCTTACTCTCATCAAAATTGCCTCAAAGAGAGAATAACGAACACACTCAGTTTGATATACAAAACTATCGTACCCTATAAGGAAGTTCAAAAAGGAACAGTGATAAAAGAAGGAGTAAGGCGAACAGATACAAGGGAGGAGATATTGGAGAAGGAAGTGATCATAAGTAAAACAATTGTGGGAAGGGATTGAGTGAGGGGTCAGAGTGGGAAGGATAAGTGGGTGAAAAACAGCATGGAGAGAAATAAACAGTCACATAACTAAAAATGTGAAAGGGATGAATTCACCCATTAAACAGAAGCAAATAGCAGAATGGATTAAAAACCAAAATCCTACAATATGTTTTTCACAAGAAACACATTTAAAGCAGAGTTAAACACACAGGATAAATGTAAAGGGCTGGAGAAAAAATCTATTATGCTTCAGATGAAGCAAAGAAAGCAGGGATAGCAATAATGATTTCAGACAAAGCAAAAGTAAAAATAGATCTAATTAAAAGAGATAAAGAATAAAACTATATCTTGCTGAAAGATACCATAGACAATGAAGTTAAATCAATTCTTAACTATAACGATTGGAGTGATGCCACCTGCTGGAGAGTTACTGTAGGAAAGTTCTGCCATGAGGAGAAGGCATCTGAGGGTAAGTCATGCAGCTTTCCTTGGCATCAGGAAGTGACATTTGCTTGTAGATTCTGTCAATCAAGGCTACCAGCCACTAAGTTTGGAGATGTGTGTGTGAGTGGATGGGATGTTCCCAGTTTCAGTTTCACATTCTCCTTAATAAATGTTTAAAAGTCTAAACTCTTAGTAAAGCTTATAATTTATTGGCAACCCCTCATTAGATATTTTAGACAGTATAGCTGGAATTTTAGCCCCTTACAGATGGCAACTGTGTTGTTTAAAAAATCTAAATGTGGGTTCAAATTTATGCCCCAGTTTTGGGGGGAAACTGGCTAAAATCAATGATAAATTCACCAAGAGTTTAGACTTTTAGGCATTTGTTAAGGAGAATAAGAATTTGGTGGAGAGAGAAAGAGGCCTAGATTCATCTATCTATCAAAGGGAGTATGCATTTTAGCTCCACTCTTCATAAGAGTCCTCACAAAAGAGCATGAGCCACGCCTCCTTCATCCCACAAGTTTCCTGTGAAACTAGGAACAACCCATCCACTCGCACACACATCTCCAAGCTAATTGGCTGGTAGCCTTGATGCCAAGGAAAGCCACATGACTTGCCCTGAGACACCTTCTCCTCATGGTGGTGCATTCCTACAGTAACCTTCCAGCAGGTGGCATCACTCCAATCATTACATAACCAAAAGGTTTAGTATCTAAATTTTTAAGAAGTTGAATGAGTTATAGGAGGAAATAGATATTAAAACTATCCTAGTGATGAACCTTAACATTCTGCTCTCAGAACTGAATAAATGTAACCAAAAAATAAATTAGAAAGAATTTAAGGAAATGAATAAAATTCTTGAAAAATTAGATATGATAGATCCCTGGAGAAAACTGAATGTTACTAGAAAGGAATATACCTTCTTCTTGGTAGTACATGGGACTTACACAAAATTGACCATGTATTAAGGTATAAAAATCTAACAATTAGATGTAGAAAAACAGAAACAATAAAGACATCCTTTTCTGATCATAATGCAACAAAAATTACATTCAATAATGGACAATTGAATGTGAGATTAAAAACCCATTGGAATTTAATAATCTGATCCTAACAAACAAGTGGGTCAAAGAACAAATCATAGAAATAATTGATGATTTGATTAAAGAAAATGAAAATGATGAGACAGCATATCAAAATTTATGGGAGGAAGCAAATCAGTTATTAGGGGAAAATTTACATCCCTAACCACTTAACTCAATAAAATAGAGAAAAAGCAGATCAGTGATCTGGACATACAACTAAATAACAAAAGAAAATGAACAAATTAAAAATCCTCACTAAACACCAAATTAGAAATCCTAAAATCAAAAGAGAGATTAATAAAATTGGAAGTATGAAAATCATTGAATTAATAAATAAAATTAGAAGCTGGTTTTAGGAAAAATAAGAAAATAGATAAATCATTGATTAATTTGATCAAAAAAAGACAGGAAGAAAACCAAATTAAAAGTATCAAAAATGAAATGGGGTGAAATCACCAATGAAGAGCAAATTAAGACAATTATTAGGAATTATTTTGCCCAATTATAGGCCAATACATTTGACAATCTAAGTGAAATAGATTAATATTTACAAAACTATAAATTACCCAGACTAGCAGAAGAAACAAAATATTTAAATAACCCAATTTTAGAAAAAAAAATTGATCAAGTTATTAATTAACATTCCAAGAAAAAATCTCCATGACCAGATGGATTCACAAAGGAATTCTACCAAATATTTAAAGAAAAAATAATCCCAAAACTATATCAATTATTTAATAAAATAAATGGATTACTACCAAATTCCTTTTATGAGACAAATATGGTGCTGATACTCAAACCAGAAAAGCCAAAACAAAGAAAGAAAATTACAGTCCAATTATGCTAATGAATATCGATTCAAAAATTTTAAACAGAATACTAGCAAATAGATTACAGAAATATATCACAAAGATCAGAGACCATGACCAGGTAGAATTTAGACCAGGAATGTAGGGATGGTTCAATATTAGAAAAACCATCAGCATAACTGACCATATCAACAACAAAAGCAACAGAAATCATATGATTATGTCAGTAGATGCAGAAAAGGGTTTTGACAAAATATAGCACCCATTCCTATTAAAAACACTAGAGGGGATTTCCAGGGCAGAGCCAAGATGGCAGAGGAAAGGCACTGAGCCCTCAAACTCATGACATGATCACTCCAAAAAACATCCAAATGATGCCTTAGGACAATTCCAGGAGTATCAAAATCCACAGAAGAGTGTGCTGAAATCATCTTCCAACCAAGGACAACTTGGAAGTTCAGAAGGAGAGAGCTGCTTTGCTGAGACAGGAGTAGAACCCAACCCCACAGTCACCCTGACACAGATCCAGTCCCAGGAAGGGCTCACCAGATAAAGAGACCCCCAGAGCCTCTGCATTAGCTGAAGCACTAGTGTTGTCTGGAACTAAGCTCACAGTCTGGTGAGAGGGCTGAGCCCTTTGCAGGGGGGAGATTACAGGGCTCTCTGCTAGTGCTGAGTCAGAACATGGGTTTTTCACCCCTGCTGGGAACCAGAATGTAGCCTTGAGTAGCATTGCCCCAGGTGGGGTAGGGGCACAGACTCACTGTAGCTGAAAATCACAACACACAAATCTGCTTGATTAGCACGTTGGTCTGGGGTCACCTACAGATCAGGGAACAAGCCAGACATGTGATGTTTAAAATCTAATGTGTGTCCTTACCTGCCCCTCCCCTAAAATTCAGCAAGAGGTTGGGCTTTTAAGCATTTATTAAAGAGTAAAAATAACACATGGAGTACAGTAAAGCCAGAAAAGCCTATCTCCTTTCTTCTCTCTCTGCCACCAACCCAAAGTCCCAGAATGTAAGAGTGATCCTCAGAGGATTCTCCCAAGAGCCCCTATGAAACAGGAAGCAGTGCAGTTCCCACACACAGCTCCAAGCTAATTGGCTAGTAGAATTGATTGACATGACTTACAGGCAGTCTATGAGTAGATGTAACTTCCGGACTCCAAGTAGCTTCCAGATGCTTAGTCACATGTTTTCTTTTCAGAGGGGTGTCACCCTGGTCCTCACAATGTCTTTCTCAGGATGGGGTGGCACCCTGGTTCTCACAGTTGAGTGAAGTACTTGCTCCTCCTTAAATCATACCACCTGGGACTTTCTGAATCTTGGGATAGTGCAGTCTGGAAACAGTGCCCCACTTTAAGGAGCTAAAAGAAAGGCAAGATGAGCAGACAGAGAAAGGTGAGAACCATAGAATGTTTCTTTAGTGAAAAGAAAGATCAAGGTGCACCCTCAGAGGAAGATGTCAATATCAGGGCCCCTATATCTAAAGCTTCCAAGAAAAATATGAATTGGTCTCAGGTCATAGAGGTGCTCAAAAAGGACTTTGAAAATGTGAGTGAGATTTTCCCCATCCTTTAGTTATAAGAGATTTACCATAGTTATAAGTGATTTAATTAAGATAATAATCAATATATTAACTACAGATTGTTATTTATTATATTTAGAAATTATTTTATTACAATTATGTAAATAGGTTAAGTCTCTCTTTTGACTAACTTTCCAATGTCAAGTGTTAAGTAATATCACAAGAAATAGTAGTTAGCAATACTATATTTTAGAAATCATGAGTGACATGCTTGACTCAAGGACTTCATGCAACTCACCAGTGGCATGTTTGAATAATAGGAGGGGTCATACAGCATGGCTATGACACACCCTGTTGTCATCATAAGACTTTGATAAGAATATTGGAAAATGCTGACATTATGGACAGGTATGCAGTTTTCCATATTTCCTAAGAATATGTTTTAATTTTAGAAGTGTAACTAAGTAAGATTAATACTATGTTATATAAGTGTAACTTTTGGAATGGTATATAAACACATTGATTTTGTAACTCTGGATCTTTCAGGTCCAACCCCTGGATGACCAGCTTTGTTGGGGGACTAAATCTCTCTCGATAAACCTATTTGCTTCAGCCTGGAAACTGTGGTTTCTGTTCTTCCGTCAGACTTAGAAATTTTCCCGACAATTTTTGTGACCCCAACATGATCCTGCAGTAACTCTGTTATTTGGGTTCCTCTTCCCCAACTGGGGACTTTACTTTAAGCTAGAGCAAAGAGCCTTTTACCCTAAGTCCCTTCTTGAGGGAGAGAAATCTGAGTATAGATTCTCGCAGGTTCAAACTTCCAGACTGGTGAGTATCCACAAGCTGCAAATTGTGATATTAATTTTTATTATTATTATTATTAGTTAATGCCTTCTGATACTACATTAATTTTAATTGGATTTAAAGAAAAAAATTTTAAAAGCCTATAATTTATTCTCTGAGTCCTCACAATTTCATTTATAAGAGAACTGCTTTTTACACTTCACAGTAGAAAAGAGGAAGTTCTCTATGAAACTGCACAGCACTTAACTCTGAGTTAGGAGGAAGTTAATGCCTGAGAGGATTGATTACCTCTTAAGGTAGGTTTGGGGGGGGAGGTAATAAATCTTGTGAATATGTTTTGAAAGACTGTGTTTGAGAGGTGTGTGTGAGACGTGCCCTAGGCACAAAGCAAGTGCAGAGTCCTGAGTACGAGCTTCCCAATCTCCCATGAGGGACTTGGCCGTAAAACAGACAAAGAGAAAGGTGGTATACCTGAGCCAATAGTCTACCTCGTGATTGCTGCATAAGGCCAAGTGGACTAGTTTGTTCCTGAATGATTACTCAGGGGTCCTAAGGCCCAGCAGGATCGGCAAGGTTCCCTCTGGGCACATGAGTGGATTGGCGTTTGTCTGTATATATCTGTCTGTCTTCCCTGCCCTTGTGTGTGTGTTTGGGGCTAAAATTATAAAATTAGGTCTAGGAGAATAGAAAAAGGGTGTTCAGGGGATCTTAGATCTGGGTTAGCCCAGGCTAACCATCGTGAATCACATAACTGAGATCATGTCTCTTAGAAAATGGTGTCTACAAGGGTTTTAGATCTGGGTTGGCCAAGGCTAACCATTGTGAATCACATAACTGAGATCAAGCCCATCCACCAGAGTGTAGGAGAACTAGAATCTGTTTCTGTTTGCCTAGTTCAAGCCAGATCAGTCTTCTAGCCTCTGTGTATATACCATGGGAACTAGGTTGTGTAGAACATCAATTCCTAAAGATTCTCCATTAGATAAATTTTTGGAAAAGTGGGACAGAGAAATGATTACAGCCAAATAAATTAATAGGGAAACTGCTATTAAATATTGTTTTGATTGGAGCAAACATTTTAAGAATTTTTGGCCAAAACATGGGACTTTCAGTCTCTATATTTTAGATAAGATAGAGAAAGTCTTAGAAAAACAGAAAAAGTAGGATCAGATAAAATACCTAGGTTATTGGAAATTGTTTTCCATTATGATATCTGAGGAGAGCAAGCAACGAGAGAGTGAGCACACTGCACTCTATCCTGTAGTCAGTACACCATCTGCTCCTCCTCTTTATTTTGACCCTGTAGAAAGAGTGAAAGACAAAGATGAAGTTAGAGAGGTAGAGGAAAAAATGGAAAGAGAAATGAGGGTGATTCAGGAAAGACATGAGAAAAAAGTCAACAGCATGAAAAGTCAAATTGTCCAAAAGGAAAAGAAGGCACAAAAGCTCTCTGATGAAAATAATTGCCTAAGAATTAGGATTAAACAAATAGAAGCTAGTGACTTTAAGAGAAACCAAGACACAATAAAGCAAATCCAAATGAATAAAAAATAGAGGTCAATGTGAAATATCTTCTGGGAAAAACTGCTGTCCTGGAAAATAGGTCCCAGAGAGATAATTTGAAAATTATTGGTCTACCTGAAAACCATGATCAAGGAAAGAGCTTAGACATCATCTTTCAAGAAATTGTCAGAGAAAATTGTTCTGATATTCTAGAAGCAGAAGGTAAAATAGAAATTGAAAGAATCCACCAATCACCTCATGAAATAGATCCCAAAAGGAAAACTCCTAGGAATATTATAGCCAAATTCCAGAGCTCTGAGTTCAAGGAGAAAATATCACAAGCTACCAAAAAGAAAGAATTCAAGTACTGTGGAGCTCCAGTCAGAACAGCAGAAGATCTAGCAGGTTCTACATTAAAGGACTGGAGGACATGAAATATGATATTCCAGAGCACAAAGGAATTGGGATTACAATGAAGAATCACCTATTCAGAAAAAATGTATAATCTTTCAAGGGAAAAATGGGACTTCAATGAAAAAGAGGACTTTCAGGTATTCATGATGAAAAGACCTGAACTGAATGGAAACTTTGACTTTCAAATACAAGACCCTAGAGAACCATAAAAAAATTGGAGTTGGGGGACATACCTAGGGTTGTGCTGTGGGTGACTATCTTGTGTCAGAGGCCGGGTTTTGGCTGGCATCCCACTGGGTACAGGGTGGATGCTTTGTCCCCTGTGTCACCTAGCTGCCCCATAATGAGATCTTTAACATAAAATTGAGGGGTGAAGGTAATTCACTGGGAGAGGGGGAAGGGCAGAGGTAGAATGGGGTAAAATCCCACATGAAAGAAACAGGAAAGGTCTTATGAAGTGTGGTAAGAGATAGGAGAGGATGGGAGCAGTAAATAAATTTTACATTCATCAGAATAGACTCAAAGACCTTTATCTCATCAGAGGTGTCTCAAGGAGGGATTAACACACATATACCCAATTGGGTGGAGTAATCTATATAATCTGGGTAGTAAATAATCCTAATACTCATCAGAATAGACTCAAAGACCTTAATGTAATCAGAATTGGCTCAAGGAGTGAACAACATAAATACTCAGTTGGGTGGAGTTATCTATCTAACTCTGAAGGAAAATAGGAGGAGAAGGGGATAAAGAGAGAGGGGCAAAAGAAGGAAGGGCAGAGTCAGGGAGGGGACTGACAGAAGCAAATCTGTTTTGAAGAGGGATAGGGTAAAAGAAGAGAGATAATAGAGTAAATATCATGGCGAAGGGAAAAGGATGGAGGGAAACAGTTAACAATAGTAATTGTGAAAAAGAGAAAAGGGGGAAAATTGTACAAAAATATTTATAGCAACTCTTTGTGGTGGCTAAGAATTAGAAATCAATGTAATGTCCATCAATTGATGAATGACTGAAGAAGCTGTGGTATATGAGTGTAGTGGAATGGTAATGTGCTATAGGAAATGACAAACAGGATCATACCAGAAAAAACTGGACAGACTCATATGAAGTGGTGTATATTGGAGTGAGCAGAACCAGGAGAACATTGTGTACAGTGACAGCATTATAACTCTATGAGAAATTGTGAATGATTTAACTATTCTCAGCAATACAATGATCCAAGAAAATCCCAAGGCACTAATTACCAAGCATACTGTTCACCCCCATAGAAAGAACTTATAAAAAGGGCACTTGTGGATTGTACATATATAACCTACATAAGATTGGTTGATGTTTCGTGGAGGGGGGAGGAAAGGGAGGGAGGGAGAAAAATTTGGATCTCTAAATCTTATGAAAATGAATGATGAAAACTTCCCTTACATGTAACTGGAAAAAATAAAATAAATATTTGTTACAAATTTTAATTTAAAAAAAAATCACTAGAGAACATAGGAATAGAAGGAGCTTACCTTAAAATGATAATTACTATTCATCTAAGATCATAAGCAAGCATTATCTGGAATGGGGATAACCTAAAAGCCTTTACAGTACAATAAGGGGTGAAGCAAGGAAGCACACTATCACCTCTATCATTTAATATTTTATTAGGAATGTTTGCTATAGCAATAAGAGAAGAAAAAGGAATTAAAGGAGTTAGAATAGGTAATAAGGAAACAAAACTATCACTCTTTTCAGATGATATGATGTTATACTTAGGAAATCCTAGAAAATCAATTCTACAGGGGGCAACACAGGCATCTAGGTGGCACAGTGGGTAAAGCACCAGCTCTGGATTCAGGATTACTTGAGTTAAAATCCAGAATCAGATACTTGACACTTACTAGCTGTGTGACCCTGGGCAAGTCACTTAACCCCCATTGCCCCACAAAAAGGGGGGTGGTGGCAACTAAATGGCTCAGTGGATAAATCACTGGCCCTGGATTCAGGAGGACTTGAGTTCATATCTGGCCTCAGACACTTGACAATTACTAGCTGTGTGACCCGGGGCAACATCACTTAACCCCCATGGCCTTGCAAAAAAAAAGAAAAAAGAAAGAAAGAAAGAAAAGAAGGAAGGAAGGAAGGAAGGAAGGAAGGAAGGAAGAAAGAAAGAAAGAAAGAAAGAAAGAAAGAAAGAAAGAAAGAAAGAAAGGAAGGAAGGAAGGAAGGAAGGAAGGAAGGAAGGAAGGAAGGAAGGAAGGAAGGAAGGAAGGAAGGAAGGAAGGAAGGAAGGAAGGAAGGAAGGAAGGAAGGAAGGAAATCAATTAAGAAGCTATGTGAAATTATTAACAACTTTAACAGAGTTGCAGAATAAAAAATAAATCCACATAAATCATCAACATGTCTATACTTTACCAATAAAATCCAACAACAACAGATAGAAAGAGAAATTCCAATATAAAATACTTGAAAGTCTACCTTCCTAGACAAACACAGCAACTATATGATCAGAACTACAAAACATTTTTCACAAAAATAAATTCATATCTAAGTAATTGGAAAAATATTAATTGCTCATGAGTAGGCAGAATCAATATAATAAAAATGACAGTCCTACCTAAGTTAATTTATTTATTTAGTATTATAACAATCAAACTATCAAAAAGTATTTTATAGAACTAGAAAAAATAATAACAAAATTCATTTGGAAAAACAAAAGTTCAAGGATATCATGGGAATCAATAAAAAAAAAATACAAAAGAAGGTGGTCTAGCAGGACCAGATCTCAAAATGTACTATAAAGTGGTAATTATCAAAACCATCTGGTACTGGTTAAGAAATAGAGAGGTAGATCAGTGGAATAGAATAGATAGAAATAATACTATAGTAAATGACTATAGTAATCTAGTATATAATAAACTCAAAGATTTAAGGTTTTGGAACAAAAACTCATTATTTAACAAAGACTTTTGGGAAAAATTGAAAACAATATGGCAGAAATTAGATGTAGACCAACATCTCAGACCTATTTGTACAAAAATATTTATAGCACCATTTTTTTTATGGTGGCTAAAAATTGTAAATTAAAGGAATGCCCATCCATTGGGGAATGACTAAACAAACTGTGGTATATGATGGTAATGGAATATCACTGTGCAGTAAGGAATGACAAACAGGGGGCCTTCAAAAAAACTTGGAAAGACATGTATATAAAGATGTATTGGGAAGTGAGCAGAAGCAAGAGAACACTGTATACAGAGACGACAATATTGTTCAATGAAGAACTGTGAATGACTTGACTATTCTCAATAATAAAATAATCCAAGAAAATAACAAAAGAATATTGATGAAACATACTATCCACCTCCAATGAAAGAACTTATATTGATTGAACAGACTGAAGCATGCGGTTTTTCACATTCTTTCATTAAGTGACAAATATGGTGATTGTTTGCATGATCATATATGTATAACCCATAACATATTGTTTGGCACCTCTGGAAGGGGGGAAGTATGGAGAGAAGGAGGTATAGAGATTGGAACAGAAAAATATAAATAAAAATGTTTAACCTGAAATAAAAAAGGTGGGGGAGGGGTGTGCTGGGAAGGGTACAGGATATATATATGTATTTATAAACACATAAATATATATATGCATATATATAGTACATATATGAATTATTTAGGTCATATTTTTAAAGTAATTATATTTAAACAAATTTGTCATATATTATTTATATAAATTCATATATACACATATATATATACATATATATGTTATTTATAAAAGCTATTTACCTATATCAAAAAAAAGAAAACCAAACAAAAAAAACTAAAAAAACCAAAACTTTGATTCTGTGTCACACAATAAAAATTTAAAGTTAAAAGAAAAAATATTGGGTCACTCATTTTCCCTCAATGTATTATTATTTTTAGCATATATTTTCAACAACCTGAAAGACAACCAATTTAAAAACAAACCAAAAAAAAAAAAAACCCTTCATTTCCTGAATATCAGTCTGGTATTTAAATAGGTTCTGAATCTCTTCACTTACAAAACTAAAACTCACAAATCTTAAGGTATGAAACAAAGATGAAAAATGGACCCAAAATTCAGGATCTGTGTCAAGATGACCTATGGGAAAAACATATTTCTGAAGAAATTCAAGATTTTATAAAACACTTTCCTCACCAACAATACCTTGGAATCATTAATACAAGTATATTGTTTTAATTACACAAATTAATAAACTGAGGGGCAGATAGATTTTGATTTCTCCAAGGTCAGAGTTAATAAATGGCATTCAAGCTGACATCTTTATTTTTATTCTAATGATACCATTTCTTTCTTTTTCCTTTCTTTTTTTTTTTTGGTGAGGCAGTTGGGATTAAGTGATTTGCCCAAGGTCACACAGCTAGTAAGTATCAAATGTCTGAGGCCAGATTTGAACTCAGATCCTCCTGAATCCAGGGCTGGTGCTTTATCCACTGCACCACCTAGGTGTCCCTTAGTCTTTTGTTTTGTTTTGTTTTTTAGGCAATTGGGGTTAAATGACTTGCCCAAGGTCACACAGCTAGTGAGTGTTAAGTGTCTGAGTCTGGATTTGAACTCAGGTACTCCTGACTCCAGGGCCGGTGCTCTATCCACTGCACCACCTAGCTGCCCTACCCTTATTCTTATGATACCATTTCCTGTGCTTTTCACAACATATCAAAAGAATTCAGGTTTTAAATTCTCTGGTACATGCTTTCCATTTCTGGGCTAGATGATTTCTAAATTTGTTTCCAACTTGAAAATTATTTTAGAAGTATAAAAGGTCCAAAAGTTTGAAACTTTTAGTCACTTTATGTGTATGGCCAATATTATGTTATGTGATGTTTTGAATCTAATATGTGATCGCCTTACCTGCCCCCACTGTGTGTGTGGGAGGGAGAACTGGCTAAGTTTAATGATAAATTCAGCAACAGTTTAGGCTTTTAAGTATTTATTAAAGTGTGTTAGGGGTTTGCAAAGAGAGAGAGAGAAAGCCACCTTTACCTAGCTCCCCACACTTCCAAAAACAGCAAGTCCTATTTGCTTCTCCCAGAAGCCCCCTGTCAAACAGGAAGCCAAGCAGTCCCCACACACAGCTTCAAGCTAATTGACTGGCCCATTAATTGCCATGACTTACAGGTAGTCTATGAATAGAGCTAATTTCCGGATGCCAGGAAGCTTCTGGAGGCTACTCACATGCTTTCTTGTCAGGGGGTTGTCACCCTAGTTCTCACAATGTCTTTCTCAGCAGGGGGTAGCACCCTGATTCTCACAGTTAGAAGAATCTTGGAAATCATATCAATTGAGTAGATAATTAATCTATTTGTATTGAGTGTTCAAAACTAAATCAATAATAGATTTACATAATCAGTTTTATGTTTAATTTCAGCTAGCAGATGGCAATGGGGAAAGTGCCCAATATTTAAACTTAATATAATCTCTTGTAGGGACTGGGATCAGGCATCACTGTGGCATACTGGGTAGAGTGGTGGGCTTGAAGTCAAGAAGACTTGTATACTTGAGTTCAAATATAAATATAGCCTCAAACAATTCCTAGTTGTGTGATCTTAGGCAAGTTACTTGGCCTTCTTTACCTCAGTTCTTTATCTATAAAATTTCTCGAGGAGGAAATGGCAGATTAGTCCAGTATCTTTATAAAACAAAGCAAAACAAACCAAACATAAAACAATGGGGTCACATAGAGTTAGACATAACTGAAAAATGGTTGAACAATGGGACCATGATTTTTGTATCCCTTTAAAGTGCCAAGAAAAGAATCTTATACATAGTTGGTACTCAACAGGTCTCTAGAGAATAATATGTATATGCTGGATGAGTCTAAAGTATTTTTTTTTGCATATCGATTATGAAATTAGCATAATTCTATTCTTAAATAATTATAAGCCATGATCAAAGATAATTCCCTTGAGAGTTATTATTGTAATGTCAATGGGGAAAAAGCATTCAGAATAAATAACCATAAAAATATAAAAGTGATTGTTTTTGTATGTCTGTATGTATGTATGTATGCAAGTATGTATGTATAAAATAAACAGCAACCAAAATATATGAATGAAGATGTCTTTAAACATGGTGTTCATCTATTTCAACTCTTCATTGGAATTTGAAATAAAATTGGTGATATGGAAAATTCTTTAGAGTTAGAGAACAATAGGCTCAGAGTTGGAACATATATTAGAAGTCACTTAGTCTAACCCTGTGGGCTGGTACTAATTGATGAACCTGTGATTCTGACTCACTTCTCTTCATGTCTCATTTAAAATTAGATCCATGGCTACTAATTCAATGTTCGAAGTGAGACTAAGTTGTTTCTATTCATAACAACCCTTAAGGGTTGCAAGTCGAGCCAGGATGAGTTATGAATGACCATTCAGGCTAAGAGAAATATTAGGAATGCCAAAAAGTCAGCTGCAGGTTGGTTTTGGAAGCAAATGTAGTAATTACTATTGAAAGATATAATGATCTAGGAGAAGCTAACTGGGCATTGGTTGTTAATTCTAAACAGAATATGTGATGGAACCTTCCTTCTCTTATTTTAAGATACTTCTAAAAACATATATAAAGTAAACAAATTAAGGGCATAGCATTATGTGAATTAAGTCTATCAGAACAAGTCAAATAGAGTTCTTGCCCTTTCACTGGTTTACAAAGCAAGACAGAAAATACTAATGCAGTAAAATGTATAATGTATAGAGAGTAAATAAATATAAAAACAAACAAAATAAAACCAAGAAAATTAAATATTGATCTAATATGTGACCAAAGGAAAAAAAGCATTATTGGGGCAATAAATATTGGAGAATCATGGGCATTCCATTTTTATACTGACTAGGACTGGGGAATGTTACCCCATTTCTTTGATTATTTAGGTTATTTTTTCTATAATAATTATTTTTGTTTTGCTATATCAGCTTTCAAGATAAAGAAAAATGTTTTAGCTTAATTGAGCAACACATTCTAATAAAATGGTACCATTTGGAAAGTGATTTGGTAAATAATTGGGATCATCAAGTGATGGGGAAATTGAGCAGATTAATCAGAGAGTTGTGAGGCTAAAGGAGCATACTAGGAAGCAAAAAAAAAAACAAAAAGAAGAGAGAAATAAAGGACTCTAAGCTGGTAAAGGTTTTGATTGTGAGAGTAAAGTTGTTAAACTAAGTCAAAGGGCAAGAATAATGTCTTGGTAAGCATGATCAAACCTCAGATGCAAAGACAAATTTGAAATCTGGAGCAAAGAAATATACTACAGTCCCAAGAAATGAATTAAAGCAGATGTATTTTTTTAGGGATGAGGCAATTGGGGTTAAGTAACTTGCCTAGGGTCACATAGCTAGTAAGTATTAAGTGTCTGAGGCCAGATTTGAACTCAGGTTCTCCTGAATCCAGGGCTTGTGCTCTACCCACTTTGCCACCTAGCTGCCCCAGCAATTGTATATTTTTTTTACTGATATGAAAATGTAATTAAATTAGCAGAAAATTGTCTCTAGAGACTGTTAATATTCGGGGGTTTTGATCATGAAATCAAGAAATCAGCATTGATAATAAGCTAATTATTTATACATGCTATTAGAGAACATATAAATAGAAACTACATTAAAATCACCTCAATTCCATGCATATCAGACTGATGACATCCCAAGGATTTCAAATTCACAGTTGAAAAACACCTTAAAGATCATATTGAATTCCAGATGTAGTGCCAAGATAACAGAGATAAATCAGAAAGTTGTCTGTGCTCTCCCAAATTTCCCTCAGAAATGATGGTAAGTTAAGCCTCTTAACAGGCTCTGGAACTGAAAAAAAAATGAAGTGAAACAAATATTCTGATTTACAATAACCTAGAACATCTTCAGGAAAGGCATTTTTCATCTGGGTAAAATGGGAACATAGCTCAACAGAGAGGGTATATGGATAAGCCAGCAAAAGCCTGTTAGTCACAGCACAAATCAGCAGCAGAGAACTCATATCCCTAGCTCAGCAAAATAATGACACAACAGGCCTGTTGTGAGATCCCCAGCCCCAATACAGAAGGCAATCTGTAACCTGGGGTATCAGTTACCAAACAGGACCAACTAAGTTAGAACACTCCAGTACAGTGAGAAGTTGCAAGCTACTGATGCCTCAGAACAGAAAGCTGGTGACTTGGCCCCCAGCCTCCAGTAAAAGAAGGTTGGGACATTGCATGCTGTACCTCAGGAGCAGAATTCAACCTTAAAAGCACAAAGAGGCTAAAATAAAAATAAAAATAAGAATAAGAAACAAAAAAGGAATCTTCACCATTGACAATTATTATGATGACAGGGAGGATCAAAATACAAACTCAAAGGAAGACAAGAATGATAAAATGCAAGGGGCAGCTAGGTGGCACAATGGATAAGGCACTGGCCCTGGATTCAAGCAGACCTGAGTTCAAATCCGGTCTCAGACACTTGACACTTACTAGCTGTGTTTTCCCGGGCAAGTCACTTGACCCTCATTGCCCTGCAAAAAAATTAAAAATAAATAAAAACAAGAATGATAAAATGCCTACATATGAAGCCTTAAAGGGGAAGAAGAATTGTTCTCAAGATCAAAAAGTCTTCATGGAAGAACTCAAAAAAGATTTTATAAACCAAATAAACAAGGTAGAAGAAAAAAATGGGAAAATAAATGGGAGTTATGCAAGAGAAAGGCAAGAGCTTCAAAAAAGAAAATAATACCTTAAAAAATGCAACTGGAAAATTGGAAAAGGAGTTGGAAAAGCTGACTGTGGAAAATCATTTCTTAAGAATCTGAATTGGGCAGATGAAAGTTAATGACTCAATGAGACAACAGGAAGAAGGAAATCAGAATCAAAAGAACATAAAAGTAGAAGAAAATGTAAAATACCTCTGCAGAAAAACAAAAGAACTGGAACATAGATACAGGAGGGACAATATAAGAAAAATTGGACCACCTGAGGACCACAGTCAAAAAGCTTAGACAGCATATTTCAGGACATTATTAAGAAGAACTGCCCTTACATTTAGAGGAAAAGTTAGTCACTGAAAGAATCCACCAATCACCTCCTAAAGGAGACCATGAAAGGAAAACTCCAAGGAATATTGTAGCTAAGTTTCAGAACTATCAAGTAAAGTAGAAAATATTGCAAGCAGTCAAAAAAAAAAACCAATTTAAATATCAAGGAACAAAAATCAGAATTACACAGGACCTGGCAACTTCAAATTTAAAGGATTGGGGAGCTTGGAATATAACATTCTGGAGAGCAAAGGAACTGGGATAACAACCAAGAATGTACTCTGTTTGCAGCCTATTAAGGCCCCCTTTAATCTGGAAAATAATCTCAGCCTGTCTTTTTGTGGGTTTTACAGCTTCAGGGCTTGGTTTATTGCCATTTGAGGTGTGACTTTTGAAAGACCTCCCCTTTATGGGGAGGAACAAGAGAATTCGAGGAACTTCTGGGACACCAACTTAAAAGTGAGGGTGGGAATGGAAGTTCGCTCTCTGGCTGTTAAATTTAGCCACGGTGGCACTCTGGTGAGAGGAGTTCAGAAACATGTGGTTGGTGTTTGAGCTTGGCTGTGCTGATTCACGGCCTGTTGGGCAGTTTAGGATTTGGTGAGTTTTATAAAGGAAAATCCTAAATCCTTTAAACCAGTTTAATCTCTGGGATCGAATGGACTAAGCTTAGATCTAAAACCATTCATCTGTAATTATACTTCCTTATTTCCCTAAGTGTTTTTACCTTTTGTTGTCTAATTAATTCCCAAGCAATAATAACTAATCCCTCACAGATTAAAGCTCAGAGGCTCCTTTTTCTTATTGGTCTGGGAGTTATATATAAAAGGGAAAGGTTAAAGGGGGAGATTTATGCTCCGTATATCCAATTTTGAATCTCACAGTGGGGTAATTGTGTCAGGAGCTCTGTGCATTTAATGTCTTCTCTCTGCCATCTTGGCTCTGCCCTGATTTTTTCCAACATACTTTTATTACATATAAAATATTGTAGAAGTAGATGCTTCTTCATTTATCCTTTCTCCCTCACTCCAGAAAACCTTAACTCCTAAATCTTAGTGTTCCTTTTTATGAATAAACCAAGGTTATACAATGTCTTATTCATTTAAATTCAATATTCATAACCTGGCTTCTTTTTATCAACCATGATTTTAGACACACACCCTGCACCTACATTCAAATCCTGTCATTTTTGACACTCTGTGATCTTGAGTAATAATTTATGCTTACTAGAACTCAAATTCCTTTATATATATATATATATATATATATATATATATATATATATATATATATATATATATATATATATATATATAACTAAGGTGTTTTACTAGACAGCTTATGAGGTTCTTACCAGCTCAATTTTCATGACATTTTGTCATTATATGGGTTATACCCCAGCTTTACCATGGTTTAGCCATGTGACATTGTGTAAATCATTTAATATTTATAAGCTTTTTTTCTTATATATAAAATTGGATTAAAATATTTGTCTTAACTTCTTTACACAGTGGTTTTATGGGTCAACTATGGTAATATAAATCATGTTAAACAATAAAACACCATATAAATATAAAATATCATCTGATTTGAAACTAGCAATTTTTTATTCCAAGCAAGTGGTACCAGTTACTCCCAAAATGAGTGGCATAAAATATGAATCAATTGGAATTTTGTGTATAGTAGAGAAGGGAAAACATGGACAGGAGGGATATTGTGGAAACAACAGTACACTTTGAGGGCCTTGATAAAGGTATCATTTGGAGGAAGAGAAAGAAGGGAGTATGAACTTACATAGTGTCAGTCACAGTGCTAAAGGCTTTTACTTTCAAACTATTCTTATTTTAAACTATTTATTTTTTACTTTTAAACTATAACAATAATATCTCCTTTGATGCTCCAAACAAAATATTGGCTGCAGGTGTTATCATTACCTTCATTTTATAAATGAGAAAGACAGAGCCAAGAGGGTAAGTGACTTCCCCAAGGTCAGACGGCTATTAAGTGTCTAAGTCTATATTTGAACTGTTATCATTCCAGGCCCAACACTCTATCCATTGTACCACAGCTGTCCCTATAAGGGCAGGAGATCACCTGGAAAGTGCCTGTGGAAAGAATTAATTCAATAGCTTCCTACTTAAACTAATCATTCTTGCTAACTATATGTGCTAAACCCAAGTGGTTTGCAGATGCTTCCATCAAACTCTAGTTTTCTCTGCTCTGGAGCAAAATCAACTCCACAGCCCATATTTATGGCTCTACATGATATTATTAGATTATTTAGGATAAATGAAGGAGAATTTTGTGCAATTGAACCTGAGATATTTCTGAAAGGAATGGCTAATGTATGTTCAATGTATCCATGATATATTAATTTTGCTTAGAGCAATTGAGAAAGACATGCCATTTCCCTAGACCCTAAGTATTTTAAATTAAATGTTTTAGAGTATATTTAGTCAAGAGAATTAGAACTTTGGAGCCAATTTAAAATATTTATTAATTTTATAATCATTTATTATCTATCTCTCACACTTCCTTTCCCAATTAGAAAAAAAGAAAAGAATAGGGGCAAAAAAGAAAATGGTCACTAAACATATACATACATTAACAAAACAAATTGTCACATAGGCCATTGACAAAAATGTATGTCTCATTCTATATTCTAAGTTAATCGTCTCTCTGGGAGGTGGATAAAATTTCTCTTTTTGAGTCCTCTCCATTTCTAGTATGCCATTTCACTGATAAGAGGGTTTTTTGTTTTGTTTTGTTTTGTTTTTTTGTTTTTAGTGAGGCAATTGGGGTTAAGTGACTTGCCCAGGGTCACACAGCTAGTAAAGTGTTAAGTGTCTGAGGCTGGATTTGAACTCAGGTACTCCTGACTCCAGGGCCGGTGCTCTATCTACTGCGCCACTTAGCCGCCCCTGACTGATAAGAGTTACTTTTTTCTATAATTTGATCATAGTATCTTTTTCCTAGTTCTTTTTATTTCATGTTACATTGAACCAGAGATCTTTCAAGTTCCTCTGAAACTAAACATTCCATTATTTTTATAACCAACTATATTCAATTAAATTCATATGACATGATTTGTTTAGCCCCTCTTTGTAAGTTTATTCTTATATCTCTTAGTTTATAACTTGAAGCTATTATTAATAAAGATAAAAATTTTATATGAATCAGATGTTTTCCACCATTTAAAATGTATTGGGTAGCATAAGCCTAGAATTGGCATAATTCCAGATTTTTAAATTAATTCATAAAAAAACATGTAACTGCATTGATTATATACTCTGGAGTTTTAATAAAAACATCTATTATCCAACAAGCATTTATTAAATTTGTACTTTATGATAGTAACTGGTCTAAGCACTAGGATTACAAAGAAAGAGTAATCACAGCCCATGCCTTCAAGAATTATTGTCTTCATTGCATTTAATTTGGGGACATGGCATACACATAAATTGTTATATATAAGATCATTCAGAGTAGATGGAAGTTAACCTTAGAGAGGAAGACATGTAAACTTCTTCCATGAACGTATAGCACAAACTTTTGCTTGTTTATGTCTCCCAATAAATGCTATCCAATGCAGTGGAGAGCTCCCACTGCTTATTTTACATCTTGAAGTAGTAATAAAATGGTTAAACCTTAACCTCTCATACCAGTTCTATTAGCAGTCTATCTCCTCTTGTTGAACAAGTTCTTGATGAAGTCTCCTATACCACTTATTTTCTATAATGGTAATAAGTGTTCTCTAATAATTATTTCATTGTATTTTTGGTTACAAATCTTTCAAGATATGATTTTCTATTATTAAATGTCAGAGCATCATTAAGGTAGCCTTAAGGAGAAGAGCCTTCATATTATTTATGATCTCAAAATTCTTAAAAGCATTATTGAGTTTAAATTTTTTTAATTTTGTGAATATATATAGTTATACAAAACAAATTCCTGCATTAACTATGAGAAAACTAAAAAAAAAGAAAGAGGAAAATCTGTTTTAATGTCCACACTTAGTTCATTGCCTCTCTATCTGGAGGTGGATAACATGTTTCATCAAATTGTGGTGGGTCATTGTGTTGATTAGAATTATTGTCAGACTAATTTGATTATCATTGCAATAGTGGTTTTACTGTTTAAATTATTTTCCTGGTTGTGTTCATTTCACTTTTTGTCACTTCATACAAGTCTTTTCTGAAACCCTAGTATTCATTATTTCTTATAGTGAAATAGTATTAATTCATTCGTATGCTGAAACTTTTTCAGTTATTCTCCAGCTGTTGTGAATACCTTCAGCTTCCATTTCTTTGAAACCACAAAAAGAGTAACTATAAATGTTTTTTTAATTATTTTTAATATATCAGTTATTTTAAATTTTTATTGATTCTATTTCTGGTCAGACCTATTGATGGTATTCCTGAATTAATGGGTATTAAGAGTTTTATAGTATTTCAGACAGTTCTAATTTGCTTTTTCTGAATTGTAGCTTATAGCTGTGCTAACAATGTGTTAGTGTTCCTGTTTTTCCATAGTACATCCAGCATTTGTTCTTTTCTTTTCTTTTTTTGATCATTTTAGTCAGTCAGATACTATGAGGTGGTATCTTAGAGTTGTTTTAATTTGTATTTCTCTAATGAATTTCAATTTAGAGGATTTTTATATGGCTAGCGATGCCCAAATTTCTATTTCTTCAAACTGCCTATTTTTATATGTTGACCATTTATCAACTGAAAAAATGTTTCTATAGTTTGTGAATTTTATTGTGTTATACACACACATATACATATGCATACATTAATTAATATACATGTACACAATGGCATCTTTGCCAGGAAAACTTCCTGCAAAGATTACCCCTAAAATATCTCTTTTTTTCTAATTTTACTACATAGCTTTTATTTGCAACAATTAACTTTTTTAATGCTATGTAATAAAAATTATCCATTTTGAATTCCTAGGAATCTCTCTATTTCTTAGTTCATCATGAACACTTTCCCTATCTGGCAAGTAACATCTTTTGTGTTCCAAGAATTTGCTTACAATGTAATTATTTCTAGATTTTGTGGACATTTTGCTATAAAGCATGAAATATTTTTGTATATTCAGTTTCTGCCTGATTACTTTCCAGTTTTCCCGACAGCATTTTTAACAGTGTTCTTGCCCAATAGCTAAGTTCCTTTCTTCTGTATTTTGAGTTCCTATTCTGTTCCTCTAATCACTTGCTGTATTTCTTACCCAGTACCAAATTATTTTGATGATTACAACTATGTAATATATTTTGAGATTCCACTGGTAGTCTCAAGTTCTTTGCATTTTTCCATTATTCCCTCTATATCATTGAACTTTTCTTCTTCCAGATGAATATAGTTAATTTTTCCTAGTCCTTTTATGGACCTATACAATAGTTCTCCTCTAGTTTCATATAAAATTGAACAAGTAAATTAATTTAAGTATTATTTTATTATATTGCCTCAACCTGCACATGAACAATTAATATTTCTCTAGTTATTTATACTTGTCTTTATTTGCATGTGAAGGTTTTGTTATGGTTTTTGTAATTGTGTAAAAATAGGCCTGTGTACCTTGGTAGGTAGATTCCAATTATTTTATACCATCCATAATTATTTTGAATTCACTTTCTCTTTTTAAGTCTTCCTTTTGGATTTTTTTGGGTAAAATACAGAAATACTGATAATTTTGTATGTTTATTTTATATCCTGGATTTTTGCTGAGTTTGTTAATTATTTAGATTAGTATTTTTTTACTGTAAAACATACTCTAAGCAAACCATCATATCATCTGCAAAAATGATTGTTTTCTTTCTTCTTTGTCCCTTTTTATCCTACCCTTTTCTTTTTTATTGTCTTGTTATAATAGCTATAATTGAAATTATTTAATTGAATAGCAATAGTGATAATGGACTTCTTTGCTTTACCTCTGATTATGTCAGAATAGCTTCTAGCTTATTTCCCTTATAGATCATGGACAGATTATTGTATTGGTTTAAGAGAGCAACTACTTTTTATTTTAAGGAAAACTCCATTTATTCCAGTTTTATAATGGTTTAAACTGAAATGTGTGGTATTTAAAGATCTCATAGTTCAGTAGGAAAGAGCACACTAAAACAAAAATGTAAAACAAGATATAAAGAACAGAGGATTTCAAAGTTTGATCTGGGTACCCTTGGTGGTTCTGGATGCCCTTTCAGGACATTCACATGGTCACTATTATTTTCATAACATTAGGGCAGGGGCCAGCTAGGTGGCACAGTGGATAAAGCCCTGGCCATGGATTCAGGAGGACCTGAGTTCAAATCCTACCTCAGACACTTAACACTCACTAGCTATATGACACTGGGCAAGTCACTTAACTCTCATTGCCCAGCAAAAAAAAACTTACATTAGGGAATTTTGATTTTTAATAATATACATCTTGATAGGTATACACCGTATTAACAAAATGCTCATTGGGGGAAATTCTCATTTTTAAGAAGGTAAAAGAATCCTGAGGAAGGAAATAAAAAAAAAGTTTGAGAACAGCTGAACTATATGAGACAAAATAGAGATAATATCAGAGGAAATTCACCAAGATTGATGCGGAAAATTTACGGCATCTTTCAGAAGATTGAACTTTAACTGAAACTCAGCATATAGTAGATATATTTCTGGAATTTGGAGTATAGAATATCCGAGTTCAAAGCTGGTCTCAGACATTTAGTTGTGTGACTTTGGGCAAGGCAACTTCATCTCTCTCTGCCACAGTTTCCACATCTGAAAAAAATTTATAATATTATCACTTGTTTAGGATTATTGTGAGGATAAAATAAGATATCTGTTCTTTGTCAAACTTAATGTGACATATAAATGCTATGGGTCATTATTATCATTCACTTGCATTAATTCTGCTATTATTATTGATGATTTTGGTGATGGTGGTGGTAGTGGTAGTAGTAGTTGTAGTAGTAGTAATTCTGCAAAGAAGCATAGGAGAAGGATGATAACCAGCAAAGAACAATGCAATGATAATCTAGAGATAAGTGAGTATCAAGGAGAAGAAGGTAATCAAGAGTGTCAAAGGCTGAAGAGAGTCCAAGAAGGATGAACAAACCCTAATTCTAACTTTTTTTTCTTCTTAAGGTAATTAATATGATAGCAAAACCAGGGAGATTTATCTAGCTATTTTCAACACAATAAACTTTTATTAAGGTCCTACTTCATGCCAGGCACTGTGCTAAGTTCTGGGGATATAATTAATAAAAAGAAAGACAATCCCTGCCCTGAATTGATTTATAATTTAAAGAGGGAGACACACAGAAAACCTCAGAAAAACAGAGTAGGGCAAGCTGACAGGGGCATCTTGTTCTATGGATCTAAAATCAGGTAGATCAGCTCATGCAAAGTATAGTTAGCTGAGAATCCATTTTCTGCCCTCTGTGAAGGAAGATATTGGGAGAAGTTTGGTAAACCATACCCCATCCTTCCAATCAGAGTAGAGAGGAGGTTAAGGGACATTGTGAAACTCAAGTATCCTGTCAAGTAACATGTTTGTGAGTTTATAATTGCTGAGCTTATCTTGTTCTGTGTAGTTGAAATTAGTTAGAATAGTAGCTAAAGAATGAAGTATTTAATCCCACAACTATAGTATATAGCCACAAATACAAGAAATACTGATTCTGTAAACAATATGCATTTATTAAATACCTATTATGTGTTAAGTAATGCTTATCATGACCTACCCCTCTTACTTTATATCTTTTTTATTTACTAATTCCTGCCTTCCACAAAAACTCTCTATTAATTATCTCCAATTATTCACATACACCCATCTATATCTACTCTCTCTCTCTCTCAAATCTTGCCTGTACATAGTCCTTTTCTTGTTGCCTTCTCTGTTAGACTGTGAGCTCCTTAAGATCAGGGACTGTCTTTTGACTTTCTTTGTTTCCTCCCACTTGGTATAATGCTAGGCATGTAGTAGGTAGTGGGTGCTTAATAAATATTTACTGAATGATTATCTGGTCCAATTTTTGACACTGATGCATATAAATACACAAATAAAACTGTGCCTGCCCAGAAAGGAGCTTACCATTTTGACATTCAGTGAAACTGGAAATAGACAGACAGACAAATAGATAGAGAGATGGTAAATTAGTAGATAAATAGATGGTGACAAATGGATATGTAGATTATATAGTTACACCCATGTATATGTATAACTGAAAAAATGATACAGCTCCTACTTGTAAGGTTTTCTATCTAATTAATTATTATAACTAAATTGAAGTTACAGCATATCTCAGGAATCTAACAAAGACTTTGCCAATGAATAGATTTACCTTTATTCTACTATTCTTTCTTGGGAATATGGAATCATATTCAGTACAAGTATGTGATATGGAGTACATTTTCTCTCATTAATACATTTACCATACCTCAAGACTGGCCACAGCACTGGAAATCTCTTAATAATAACACCTACTCAGTTGAATTTCAAACCTATGGTCACAAGGCTTTTTTTTTTTTCATTTGTTTCTACACTAATCTTAGCCTTCATTATTTATGCTCAGTAGCCCATTAGAATCTCTCACTGGAACATATCCTCTCTTCATAGATATTGAGTATTTAGTTCTAGTTATACCCTTTCTCAGTCCTGAAACCTGCTAAGCCAGCTTTGTTTATGAATTTTGCAAGCATAAAGCTCTGGATTTGAGTTTTATATTGGCCAATAATCAGGTCCTTAGTTTTATACAAATCACTTCACCTTCTGGGTCCTCTTGTGTAAAATCAAAAAGAGTTGGAGTGGTCATATCCATTTCTAAAATTCTGTGAGTCTTTGCATATCAAAACCTGAAAAAAGGAATTACTAGGTAACAAATTCAGCCTTATACCCCCATTTAATTATTTTCTTTATTATGAAATTAACCAACATCAATTATCTATTTACAATATACAAGGAAGACACACAGCATAACAACTCACTATATTTCCAGTTTTATTAACTTTCCTCTCAATAATCCCTCTATTGTAGGGCATTACCAATTACAGAGTCTATAATCTCTTTGACAAGTCTGGAGTTCATTCACTTTATTAATTAACCGAACACCATTACTTAGGTTTGGAATGTTCTCTCCCATCTTTATCTTCAGAAAGGCAAAATGCAAAACCTATCTCCTCCAGAAAGTCCTCACTTTCATTTCCCACATTAGGAATTATCTGTAACTTAATTTGGCATTTTGTGTTTAACTTGTATTCTGGTTCCATTTATTGACTAGAATGATGGAACTTATATGATGAAATAAACAGAATATTCAGATTCAGGGAATATTATATACCCACTCCTCAGGGATAGGTTGTTTTCTGGTTTTATTTATTTCTTTTTCTTTCTTTTAGCTCTACCCCTTCATACAGTGCCAAGGATTTAAAATACTAAGCATTTAATAAATGCTTGTCAATTGATTGTTGTGCATGTTTGAATCATAGCTCTGCTACACACTACTTGTATGTAAAGGCAGCATGGGATAGAGTGCCACACTAGAGTTTAGTAAAACCTGGTTTTAAATCCTGATTCTGGCACTTTATACACACACACATGTATATGTGTGTGTATGTTTACATATGTATGTGTGTGTGTGTACATATATACATATAAAATCTGGGGTAAGTACTTTAATACCTATGTGCTTTTGACAGTTCTCCAGGACTGGTCTTTCCCATTAGAATATAAGATCCTTGAGTACAGGAACCATATCATGTTTTTCTTTGTATCCTCAGGTATTACTATAATTCCTTTAAAATTGTTGTTTAGGACTTTCAGTCCTACCCAACTCTTCATGACCACATTTGATATTTTCTTGTAAGATACTACGGTCACTTGCCATTTTCATCTCTTGCTCATTTTATAAATGAGAAAACTAAGGCAAACAAGATTAAGTGATTTGCACAGAGTCACACAGCTAGTAAGCATCTATAGTCATATTTGAACTCAGGTCTACCTGACTCCAGGCATTGCACTCTATCCTTTATCCACTGTGCCACCCAGCTTCCCTGCTTTTCACATAGTAACAATTCTAAATGCTTACTAGATGATTGATTCATCCATTCAATTCATCATTGTGGGGATATGATGTGCATTAGTAGAAAGAGTTTACACATAGGGATTTCCCATATTGAACAAATCATAGATCTTTTAAGAATATGCATTCCTCCTATGTATTTATGTAAGTCTTCTAACTTCTGTGGGACTTCATTCCCTCATGTGTAATAAACTGAGGGTGTTATAATAAATAATCTATAATTATTACATCTTTTTATAATCTTTTGACCCTTTGATTCTATGATACTACTACGTCTGTGCATGTATCCTATTATCAATTTATATATCAATTTTCACAATGTTAGAACCTATGCTGTACAGATCCTTACAGACCTGCTTAGCATATAGCATGGTGCTTCATATAGAATAGATGACTGACAACTGATTCATTGAAAGAATAAAATGATATTTCTATTTGAGAATGGTGCTTGAATTCAGAAATAGTGGGGACTTATAAAATGGATTATTATATTCAGTTTCCCCCCAATTCTCCTAGAAGCTCTTGAAAAAAAATCAAGATTTTTATAAAACCTGTCATGTTCCAACAGTAGAAAACATACATTGCTGAATCTCAAAGTAAATTGAATTAAAAAGGGAGCAACTTAGAGATTTTTGTATGATCTCACTTGGTTCAGAGTTGAAAAGCTATTATAATGATACCATTTCAAAAACACCGGGGGCATGTTCTGGGAAGCAAGATACCAATTAGTTTAACATTATGTTATGGTCAAAGTCTTGGCAAGTATTTTAAGTACTCAACTTGGGAAATATTTGGAAAGCCATGATTTGAATGAAGCTAGTGTTTCCTGCTTCAAAATATTAAAAATGGACTAACCTTGTTAACTCTTTAAATATTTTTGAAGCTCTGACTGCCCCAGAATTTCCAAATTATTATTTTCCTAGAAAGTGGCAAATAATGCTTATCAGAGGCAAGTTCTAAGGTAAGAATATGGGGGGGGGGGTTGTGTATGTAGTACATCAATTGAGAAGGGGTGGGTGGGAAAGGAATAAGCTTTAATATACCACATTCTATGTGCCAGGCACTATGTGAAGTGGGGTTTTTTTACAAATATTAACTCATCTGATTCTCACAACATCCCTGAAAGGTAGGTGTTGTCACTGTCCCTAAATTATAATTAAGGAAACTGAAGTAAAAAGAGATTAATTGACTTGCCTAGGGTCAAACAGCTTGTGTCTGAGGCCAAATTTGAACTTGGGTTTTTCTGACAGTGTTTAATCCACTATGCTACTAACTGTCACTATATACAATTTAATATTTAGGAATTATATATTTTTAAGAGTTTGCTTTCTCTTTGAATATATTTGAATAATTTTTTTCTTTGTATATTTCAAATGATGCCTTGGGTCAAATATCAGGTGACAAAACACGGTGCAAATGCGGTAAAAAAATGTATTTTTTATTTCCTTAATTTGGTATACAGACGTAAGAATACACACATATGTATTACAAATACATATGTACATATATAGTAGAAAAAAGTGAAAGTAAGGTGAAGATAAACTTGCTATTTGCTTAATGTGTTAAATAGATATGTAGATATGTATGTATAAGTGATATATTGTGTGTACTATACAGTATGCATATATTGAAATGTAATGTAAACATACACACCTACAACTGTTTATATAAGTGTATAATATACACACGAATACATATAATTGTGCATATATGTCACATGTATTTTCACAGTTACTACCTGGTATATGCATATATACTCTATAGTATATGCAATATATATTATATGCCTACTATACAAATGAAAGAAATATAAAATCAAATTTGACCTAATTTTCACTCTTTTGCTATCTGACATGG
Source organism: Dromiciops gliroides (assembly GCF_019393635.1). Taxonomy (NCBI): domain Eukaryota; kingdom Metazoa; phylum Chordata; class Mammalia; order Microbiotheria; family Microbiotheriidae; genus Dromiciops; species Dromiciops gliroides. The sequence continues at coordinate 516,992,528 of NC_057863.1, forward strand.
CACTAGAAATTGGTTGTGTCATGTGAATAAAACTACATAGTATATATTAATATGGCATATATATCACACAGTATAGATAATATTTATAAGCATACATCAATTATGTATAATGTAAAACATCATATATATGTATGTGTGTGTTTATACCTTTGGCTATACATCTATAATATGCATATATGGATATACACACATAAATAAATACATACATATATGTACATTTACTTATATGTATGTGTACATATCCATTTATGGGTATAAATATTATCTGCAACAAAATATCATTTACTTAAGCTTTCTAGTCTCATCATTATATTTTATCATAGATAATTATCACATATGTCAATAGTTGTACATACCTTTCTAATAAACCTTTTGTAGAAAAAAAAATTAGGAAGTATATATAGTACAATGGTTTGTGATTTTTTTTGCAACCATTCAGTATTCTTGCTTAATTGGTGACAAACCATCATCATAGCAAGGAGGCCAAAAGAAACTAGAAACAACTTTAACCCAGCAATCACTAGATAGCTTTGCCAAGTAGATAAATATAATTGCCAACAGTACCACTAATTTAGAATATATTCACTGATATTTTTATATCACTTTCAGCTTTGCCTGACCCTTTGTGATAACAGTTGAGATTTTCTTGGTAAAGATACCGGAGAGGTTTACCATTTTCTTCTCCAATTCATTTTACAGATGGGGAAACTGAGGCAAACAGTGTTATGTGCCTTTTCCAGGGTCACATATCTACATCTCTGAGACTATATATTTGTTTTTTGTTTTTGTTTTTCGGTGAGGCAATTGGGGTTAAGTGACTTGCCCAAGGTCACAGAGCTTGTAAATGTTAAGTGTTTGATGGTGAATTTGAACTCAGGTCCTCCTGACTCCAGGGCTGGTGCTCTATCCACTGCACCACGTAGTTGCCCCTCTGAGACTGTATTTTAACTCAGAAAGATGAGCCTTCCTGACTCCAGGCATAGCATTCTATCTACTGCATTACCTGGCTTCCTTAAACCACATAAAGCATCCTTGACTCCTCTTTCCTTTACACATCATCTATAATTAATTTTTATCCTAATAATTTTTTGTCTTAGAACATCTCTACACCAATTCAGGAAATCATAATTTCTTATATGGATTATTACAATAACCTTTTAATTTGTTTTTCAAGATCCAGTGTCTTCTCACTCTAATTCAGTCTCCATACAGCTCATATTCCTTCAATTTAGATATTGCCATGCCACTCCTTTGCTAGACAATATTTAATTCCTTCCTATTGACTCTAGGATAAAATATAAACTCCTTAGTCCAGTATTTAAATGTGTCTGCCATCTGGGTCCCTCTTACCTTTCCAATCTTATTTCAGATTATGTTTTTCCATATACTCTCCATGTTAAACATGCCTATTAGTTGTTTTCCGTACATAAAGTTCCATCTCCTAATATGTGCAAGTTATTCATAATATCTGAAATATATTAACTTCTTAGCTCTTTCCTGTAGAATCCTTAGCTTTATTCAAAGCACATAAGGTAGCACCTTACACATAGGCATTTCCAGGTACAATGACTTATTAACACTCTTTCTATCTTGGAATGACTCTGTATCTATATCTATATCTATATCTATATCTATATCTATATCTATATCTATATCTATATCTATATCTATATCTATATCTATATCTATATCTATATCTATATCTATATCTATATCTATATCTATATCTATATCTATATCTATATTTATAATTTCGTACTTAGCCTATACATAGCTTTTTGTACATAATTGTATCCATGTTGTCTTCTCCATTAAGTTGTGAAAGTCTTGATAGGAAGAATAGTCTTTTGTATCTTCTCCAGAACTTGACACAATGCCTGGAATATATAGATGTTCAATAAATGCTTATTGACTGACTGACCCATGTGAGCTTTAAAGATCTATACCTCAGCCCTCATAATGGTGAATTAGAGCACCAGAACTTAGCTACATTTGCCCATCAGGACTCTAGGCATAACCCAGAGATAATGCAAATGATTCTCTAATTCCATCATTGGCTAAAGCCTCTGCCAGCATAATTCCACCAGTATTTTCATATAAGAATAATTTTGTCAGCCAAACTTAATTAGCTTTTATAAAGGGATAATTACTAAGATGAAATAGCAGAAAATGTTGTTACAAGATATACCTCCAAAATTCTGTGATACACTTTCTCACAATTGTGTCATGGGGGAAGTGTTCTCAAGCTTAGATAACAAATGTGACAAAATGATAACCTGGTTTCCTGGTTCCTGGTTTCAGAAAGTTTTTCCCCCTCTCATTTCTATCTTACTCAAGAATTTCCCCTTAAGTATGATGAAACCATCTGCCCTGCAATCCACTGATTGGGAACATGACTAGGATATACATGGGAAAAGGAAATCTAAAATACTCTGCATTTTTCAAAACTTTCAGGGTCAAAGAGTCAATTAGTCTTCCTGCCCCATTCATTGGCTTGACTATAAATATTCAGTTGTATGAAATGAAATGAAATGAGGCAAGGTTTTGGTGATGGGCACACACTGTCACAATTTCCTAATTGAGAAGACCTTTTTCTACCCAACATCATTCACCTAATCTTATTCACCTTCTGAAAAATAGAAAAACTGATGTCATTATGCATTTGATTAAGTCATTCCATCCAAGTAAGACAGAATTCAAAATTTAAGTGTGAATTAAAAATAATATTTGAAACATGTTAATGCTCTAATTCACTTTTTAATACAAATCTCAATTTAATTGTATAATTAGTTCATGGCTACCTTCACCTAAAAGCTGAATGATCTCTAAAAGACTGTGGCTAAAAAGCTTCTTTCTTGTAATATAACTCTATATTTTATACTTGCTAAAAGGGTGATAAAAAGGAGTACTTAAGTTAATTTTCATTTATCAGTAATTTATACATGCAACCTGTTAGAGATAAAACTTTCTGATAGCTACCATAAAAGTTGAATTAGTAACAGATAGCACTACCCTAATGCTCACAATTCAATATATTTCCTTAATTGGATACTACTGCACCAGCAGACATTTTGAAATACATGGAATTCAAATTAAGTTGGCAAATTTTCAGAATCAGCTCTATCGATGGAATGTTAGAGATCAGCAATTTGTATAAAAGATAAATTCTAAACTTACCAAATACAGCACAAGTGTAGGGAGAAAAAGGTATTTTACCAAGTTCCCATTTAATAATCATGAGGTTTTTAACATTTATCTTCCCAGCATGAATAATAAACGATTATTTTGGACAGAGCCTGTCTCTCTTGTAGAATAAAATTGGCTCAGAAATCCAAATTGGAATATTGATATTTTTTAAACTGACTGTGAATAATATTCTGCCTATATCAATTATGAATAGCATGCAACTGACTTCTTTCCATATGTTTATTTACAAATTTAATTTCATAATACCTATTAGGTACCATCTTAATTCATTTGATCTAGATGTGATGCAGTTCTTGGGTGGTAAAAGGCTTTTGAGCCTTAACGCTTCATTATACTACCTAAGGCATGATGATAATCAGTCCAAAACATACTGCCTGTTATCCCATTATTACCTAATAATTAGCCTGAATCTTCTGGCTAAAGCCATCATTTATGTCACATAGTAGCAGTGGGTTAATTATAGAATTCAAATTGATCACCATGGAAGTTAAATGTGATGTCACTAACAATGCACCCTCTCTCAATTTACTGGGCTATATGTCAGGGGGTTAAGAAAGCAGGACAGAGAAAATGGAGTGTAAAAGAAATAATTTTCTTTGATCATTATGACAACTGTACTTCCCTTTCAACATCTCTTCACTGGATTTCCTGTGGCCCTCAAGATAAGGTCACAAAATATATTTTAAATACATATTATCCTACATTCAAAAACAAAAACAAAAAAACCCACTAATTTCATTTCTCCTTTTATTTTTTCCTCTATTTCACTTCACTATTATAAAGCAGTCTTTTGTTCAACTTTTCAATTAAATTAATTAAAATGATAATAACTATCATTTATGCAATACTTTAAGGTTTGCTAAAAGCTTTACAAATATTGTCTTATTTAATCTGCACAATAATTTTGGTAGGTAAATACTATCATCTCAACTTTCTAGATGATGAAACTGAGGCAGACAGAAGTTAAATGACATATCTAGTGTCTGAGATTAGATTTGAGCCTGGCTCTTGCTGATTCCCAGTCTAGCAGTCTATCAACTGTTCTACCTAGCAGCCAGAGTAGATGATTATTAAATATCTATTAGGTTCTTTGAAATCATGAAGGCCTGGAGTTAGCTAGGGCGGAACCAAGATGGAGGAGGAAAGGCTCCCAAACTCATGACATGATTGCTCCAAAAAACATTCAAATAATGCCATAGGAAAATGCCCAGAGCAGCAAAACTCATAGAAGAATGTGCTAAAATCATCTTCTAACCAAGAACAGCTTGGAAGGTTAGAAGGAGGGAGTTGCTGTGCTGATACAGGAGTTGAGCCCAACCAAACATTCACCCTGACAAAGATCCAGTCCCAGAAAGGCCTCACCAGAGAAGCAGACCCCCAGAGCCTCTGAATCAGCTGAAGAGCCAGTGTTGTCTGGAACTAAGCTCACAGTCTGGTGAGTGGGCTGAGCCCTGGGCAGGGGGAAGACTACAGGAGTTTACTCGAGTGCTAAGGCAGAACTTGGATTTTACACCCCTGCTGAGAACCAGGAGGTAGGCTTGAGTAGCAGTGGCCCAGGTGGGTGAGGGGCACAGGCTCATCAGAGCTAACAACCACAACACACAAAGCTGGTTGATTAGCAAGTTGGTCTGAGGTCATCTAGGACCAGAAAACAGGCCAAATGAGTGAAGAACCTGATCCTCCTTAAATCATACCACCTGGGACTTCTGAAGCTTGGGATACTGCAGCCTGGAAACAGTGCCCCACTTTAAGGAGCTAAAAGTCTAGTAAAAGAAAGGCAAGATGAGCCTACAGAGAAAGGTTAGGACAATAGAAAGTTTCTTCAGTAACAAGGAAGGCCAAGGGGAACCCTCAGAGGAAGATGTCAACATCAGGGCACCTATATCTAAAGCTTCCAAGAAAAATATGAATTGGTCTCAGGCCATAGAGGTGCTCAAAAAGGGCTTTGAAGATAAAGTTAGAGAGATAGAAGAAAAAATGGAAAGAGAAATGAGGATCATGCAGGAAAGACATGAGAAAAAACGTCAACAGCTTGAAAAGTCAAATTGGTCAAATGGAAAAAGAGGTACAAAAGCTCTCTGATGAAAATAATTGCCTAAGAATTAGGATTGAACAAATGGAAGCCAGTGACTTTATGAGAAACCAAGACACAGTAAAGCAAATCCAAATGAATAAAAAATAGAGGGCAATGTGAAATATCTTCTGGGAAAAACTGCTGACCTGGAAAATAGATCCAGGAGAGATAATTTGAAAATTATTGGTCTACCTGAAAACCGTGATCAAGGAAGGAGCTTAGACAACATCTTCCAAGGTTTTCTCAGGGAAAATTGCCCTGAAATTCTAGAAGAAGAAGCTAAAATAGAAATTGAAAGAATCCACCAATCACCTCCAAAAAGAGATCTCAAAAGGAAAACTCCTAGGAATATTATAGCCAAATTCCAGAGTTCTCAGGTCAAGGAGAAAATATTGCAAGCTGCTAAAAAGAAAGAATTCAAGTACTGTGGAGCCCCAGTCAGGATAGCACAAGATCTAGCAGCTTCTACATTAAAGGACCGGAGGGCATGGGATATGATATTCCAAAGAGCAAAGGAAATGGGATTACAACCAAGAATCACCTACCAAGCAAAACTCATCATAATCTTTCAGCAGAAAAAAATGGGACTTTAATGAAAAAAGAAGACTTTCAGATATTTGTGATGAAAAGACCTGAACTGAATGGCAAATTTGACTTTCAAATACAAGACCCTAGAGAACTGTAAAAAAATTGGAGCTGGGAGACATACCTGGGGTCATACAACAGGTGATTATCTTATGTCTGAGGCCAGGTTTTGGCTGGGATACCCCTGGGTCCAGGAATGATGCTTTGATCACTGTGTCACTTAGTTAGGTAATGACTTCTTTAGGGTTAAATTGAGCGGTGAAGAGAATTCACTGGGGGAGGGGGAAGGGCAGAGGTGAAATCATCCATGAAAGAAACAGGAAAAGGCTTATGGAGTGGGGGAAGAGATGGGAGAGGAACAGGGCAGTAAATGAATTTTATACTCATCGGAAAAGGCTCAAAGACCTTAAACTCATCAGAGCTGCCTCTATGAGGGACTACCAGACACACCCAACTAGGTGGAGTAATTTATTTAATCTGGGCAGTAAATGAGCCTAACACTCATCAGAATTGGCTCAAAGACCTCAATTTCATTAGAATTGGCTCAAGGAGGGAATAATGTACACACTCAATTGGGTGGAGTAATCTCTCTAACCCTGCAGGAAAATAGGAGGGGAAGGGGATAAAGAGAGTGGGGCAAAAGAAGGAAGGGCAGAGTGAGGAAGGGGAAAGACAGAAGAAAATCCCTTTTGAAGAGTGATAGGATGAAAGAAGATTGATAATAGAATAAATATCATGGGGAAGAGAATAGAATGGAAGGGAAACAGTATGCAATAGTAATCATGAAAAAGAGAAAAGGGGGAAATTGTACAAAAAAAAATATTTATAGCAACTCTTGGTGGAGGCTTAGAATTGAGAAAAAAGGGAATGTCCATCAATTGAGGAATGATGGAAAAAGCTGTGCTATATGATTGCAGTGGAATGGTCTTGTGCTACAGGAAATGACAAACAGAATGATCCCCGATAAACCTGGAAAGACTAATGAACATCAATGTGTGGTGAAGTGAGCAGAGCTGGGAGGACATTGTGCATAGTGACAGCAGTATTGTTCAATAAGCAATTGTGAATGACTTAACTACTCTCAGCAATACAATGATCCAAGACAATTCCAAGGAACTAATGAGGAAGCTTACTATGCACCCATATAGATTATTTTTCTGTATCTTTTTTGTGAGACCTGGATCTTCTGCCCATATTCAACTCCTTAAAATTGAAAAAAAATCAAGAATCCCCAAAGTACTTCATGATTAATACATATTCTTACCATTCATATTAAAATTGATTCAACTGAGGCAGAACTAATATGGCAGAAGAAAGGCAGTGACACCTGTGCTTTCCTAAAATCTCTGCAAATACCTTTAAATAGTCCATAAGGCAATTCCTGGGGCAGCAGAACCCACAAAAGGACAAAGTGAAATAATTTTCCAGCCAAAAACAATTTAGAAGGTTAGTAGGAAAGTTCTTTCATAACAGGGGGAGAGTCAATCATAGTCCAGCTCAAGCTGTACCAGTGCAGTCTGGGACCCAGCAAACCGGGAGTTATCCTTGAGAACCACTGATTCATCATCAGAAGTAACTGTTTCTGGAACTCACAGTATATAAACAGTAAAGGGTCTGTCAACTGATCAGAGGAAGATAATAAGGGTCTTGGCTGTCACTGAGGCAGGACTGTATTGATTGCCAATACTAAGATCCAGGTCAAAGTCCTGGGAGGCAGTCTCAATTTGGGGAGAAGCAGTAGCATACCAGATCTTGAGACCACTGTGGAGTAGGGAACCTCCTCAACATTCCAGGGCAGAAAAGAGGACTTATGGTTGCTCACAGTGGAGAGCATAGGCCAGGAAAGTAAAGACACCTTTGCTTAAATCATATCACCTTGGAGGAACTAAAAGCTTACACACCCCTAGAAGTATCTCTGAAACGATCTGCATAAAATCCTTGAAGCCTAGGAAAATGTACCATCCACCTTGGAAGCAGAGACTTACTTTAACAGAGAGTTAAAATTAAGAAGTAGACTGGAAAAATTAAGAAACAAAAAAGATATGAACAAAGTTACTACATAAAAGAAGATCAAAACACACACTCAGAAGATACATAGCAAAGTCAAAGCTCCTACATACAAAGCCTCCAGACTAAATATCAATTTGTCTCAAGCCATGGAATGGCTCAAAATGACTTTGATAATAAAGTAAGAGAGGGAAAAGAAAAATTTGGAAAACAAATGAGAGTGATGCAAGAAATTCCTGAAAAAGAGTTAACAGCTTGGTAAAGGGGACACATACACACACACACGTGTACACACACACAGACTACTGAAGGAAATAACACCTTAAAAACAGATTAGGCAAAATGGTAAAAGTAGTACAAAAAGATAATGGGGGAAGAATGTTTTAAAAAAGCAAGATTGGACAAACAGAAAAAGAGGCATAAAATTCACTGAAGGAAAAAAAAAAATCCAAACCTAAAAAGTAGAATTGGCCAAATGGCCAAATGGAAAAAAAAGGTACAAAAGTTCACTGAAGAAAAATAATCCTTAAAAATTGGAATTCAGGAGGACCTGAGTTCAAATCTGGCCTCAGACACTTGATGCTTACTAGCTTTGTGACTCCTGGTAAGTCATTTAACCCTCATTGCCCTGCAAAAAAGAGAGACAGAGAGAGAGAGAGACAGAGACAGAGAGAAAGACATTGAGACAGAGAGACAGAGAGACAGAGAGACAGAGAGAGACAGAGAGAGAGAGAGAAAGACAGAGAGAAAGACAGAGAGACAGAGACAGAGAGAGACAGAGAGAGAGAAAAGAAAAAGAAAGAAAAGAAAGAAAAAGAAAAATATTAGAATTGAAGGAAGAGCCAAGATGGTGGAGAGAAGCCAGAAAGTGGTTTGAGTTCTCCTGAGTGTCCCTCAAACACAACATTAAATCAAACCTCTAAACAGATTCTGAAACTACAAAACCTACAAAAAGATAGAGATACATGATTTTCCAACCTGAGATAATTTAGAAGGTGTCAGGAAAGGTCTGCCTCACTTGGGCAGAAGGGGAGAGAGGTTCAGCTCAGTGCAACAGGTCTGGGGAGGTCAGTGGGAGGCTTTTAGCCACAGCACAGCAAATGAGGCCACTTGATGCTGACTCAGCAGGCTGATGATGCAGTGGGCCAGTTGTGAGATATACCAGCACCAGCTAAGAGGGTAGGCTTCCATCTGGAGAGCCATCCACAGGACAGGCACAGCCAGACCAAGCCATTGCAGCATAGGGAGCAGGCTCAGGGAGCCAGCCCAAGGAACTGAGGAACCCACAAGCCACAGAAGCCTCTGAGCAGAAAGCCAATGACATGGCCCCTATCCCCCAACACAAGAAGCTTGAAATACTGGCCCCTGTGACACAGGAACAGGGCTTAATTCAAAAATAATAATAATAAAATAAGCCACAATATGAGTAAGAAACAGAAAAGGGCCCTTACAGCTTCTGTCTTGACAGGGAAGAGCAAAACACAAAATCGGATGAAGACAATACTCTCAAAATATCTACGTATGAAGAAGACTGAAGAGGGAAGATGAATTGGTCTCAAAAACAAAAAGTCTTCTTGGAAGACCTCAAAAATGATTTTAAAAATCAAATGAGAGGGAAGCTAGGTGGCACAGTGAATCGGCCCTGGATTCAGGAGGACCTGAGTTCAAATCCAGCCTCGGTTCCTTGACACTTACTAGCCGTGTAACCCTGGGCAAGTCACTTAACCCCAATTGCCTCACCAAAAAAAAAAAAAAAAAGAAAGAAAAAGAAAAAAGAATCAATAGCTTGGAAAAGGGAGCACAAAAATTGAGTCAAGAAAACAATTCCTTAAAAATTACATTTGGCCAAATAGAAAAATGAGGTGCAAAAGCTTGCATATGACCTCAAGGTTTGCAAAAAAAATACATATAATTTTTCATATGATTTCCCACAAAAAGCTTGAGGTAAATTCTATTATTGTTCCCAAAGGAAACAGAGACTGAGAGAATGTTAGCTGACAAATTCAGGTTGACATGGCTAAGTGCTTAAAGAAAATTTACATTTAAATTTTGCTTTTCCTGACATGAATTTTTTTGTTCTAAACTTTATAACATCTGCATGAACATACACATGCACGCACACACACACACACACACACACACACACACAAAATCAATAATGAATGAAGGGTAGTTTTGGAAATTATATCATTAAACTCAGATAATAAGGAAAGGAATCATGTAGAAAGTGACATTTATTCAACATAGTCAGCTTCAAACAAATCACATTTTATTTGTGAAGAAATAAATTACACGAGTAAGGGGCAAGGTTGATAGAAGGCCCTATGGATAGAGCCCTGTGTCTAAAGTCAGGAAGACTCACCTTCAAGAATTCAAATCTTGCCTCAGACATTTACTATCATTGTGACCCTGCACAAGTCATTTAACCCTGTTTGACTCAGTTTCTCCACCTGTAAAATTAGCTGGAGAAAGAAATGATGAACCACCCCACTATCTTTGCCAATAAAACCCAAAATGGGCACATGACAAGTCAGACAGAACTGAACAACAAAAAAGGTGAGCAGACAAGTTTGGGGAAATATAGAGAAGAAGAGTGATTAATATTGAATAATGTCTTCTAGGAGATTGAAAATTTAATATGTCAATGTGCAAAATCCATTCAAATTCATAATGTATCAGGAGAATTCAAGAAAACTAAATTTGAGTTAAGCTTTTTTATGAACCCATCTTTTATCATATATGAATCATTGCCTTAAATGCATTTTAATAAAGTATTTTATTATTTTACAGTTACATGTAACAACAGTTTTCAAAATTTGTTTTCATAGGATTTTTAGTTTCAAATTTTTCTACCACCCTCCTTTCCCTTCTTCCTCCCCAAGATGGAAAGCAATCTGATATAGGTTATGTATTTGCAATCATATTGCAATCTGATATAGGTTATGTATTTGCAATCATATTAAACATATTTCTGCATTAGTCATATTGTGAAAGAAGAATGAAAACACAAGTGAGAAACCTCAAAAAGGAAGGGGAAAAAAACAGTCCAAAAGTAGAAACAGAAGATGGTGGAGGAAAGAAATTAAATGCACAGAGCTCCTGACACAATTACCCCCAAAACACCCATAAAACAACCATTGGAGCAGCAAAACCCCAAAAGAGACAGGCTGAGATTATTTTTCAGCCAAAGACAGCTTAGAGGGGACCATGCAGGGCTGCGAACAGAGTCAAACCCCGAGATCATGCAGACTCAGTCCTAAAGCAGGCTGTGCCAGAGAAACTTGCCACCTAGCCTTCAAATCAGCTGCAGCACCAGTGTCTTCTGGAACTAATCTGGTAGTCTGGTAATAGTGCTGAACAGGGAGGTTTGGGGGATGGAAAATAGAGGGGTGTCTACAGGACATAAGGAGGAATTTGGCTATCCCACCCCAGCAGGGGAACCAGGAAGAAATTTTGAGCAGTGGGAGACCCAGGTGGAGGAGGGGTACAGGTTCTTGGAGCTAAGAACCACAGCACAAAAAGGTTTGCTAGCTGGTTAATTAGCAAGTTGGCCTGAGTTTATCTTCAGACTGGAGAAGAGGTCAGGTGAGAGAAAAACCTGCCATTTTTTATTCATTTGGATTTGTTTTATTGTGTCTTGGTTTCTCATAAAGTCACTAGCTTTCATTTGTTCAATTCTAATTCTTAGGTAATTATTTTCATCACAGAGCTTTTGTATCTCCTTTTCTATTTGGCCAATTTGGCTTTTCAAGCTGTTGACTTTTTTCTCATGGCTTTCCTGCATCACCCTCATTTTTCTTTCCATTTTTTCCCCTGCCTCTCTAACTTTATCTTCAAAGTAATTTTTGAGTGCCTCTATGGCCTGAGACCAATTCATATATTTCTTGGAAGCTTTAGATATAGGGGCTCTGACATCGAGATCTTCCTCTGACTGTGCACCTCAATCTTCCTTGTCACTAAAAAAAACTTTCTATGTTCCTTACCTTTCTCTGTCTGCTCATCTTGCCTTTCTTTTACTTGACTTTTAGCTCCTTAAAGTGGAGCACTGTTTCCAGGCTGCACTATCCCAAGCTTCAGAAGGTTGCAGGTGGTATGATTTGAGGAGAAGCAGAGCATTCACTAGCCTGGCCTGTTCCCTTATCCATAGATGACCCCAAACCAAATTGCTAATCAACCAGCTTTATGCGTTGCAGTTGTCAGCTCTGATGAACCTGTGCCCCTCCCCAACCTGGGCCACTGTTAATCAAGCCTACATCCTGGATCCCAGCAGGGGTGAAAAACCCAAGTTCTGCCTCAGCAGTAACATAGGCCCCTGTAATCTCCCCTATGCCAAGGGCTCAGCCCTCTCATCAGACTGTGAGCTTAGATCCAGATGGCACTGGCACTGCAGCTGATTCAAATTCTGGGGTGGTCTCTTTATCTGGCCAGGCCTTCCTGGGACTGGATCAGTGTCAGAGTGACTGTTGGGTTCAGCTTCACTCCTGTCTCAGCACAGCAGCTCCCTCCTTCTGACCTTTCAAGCTGTTCTTGGTTGGGAAATTATTTTAGCACATTCTTTGGTGGGTTTTGCTACTCCAGGAATTGTCCTGTATCATCATTTGGATGTTTTTTGGAGCAATCATATCATGACTTCAAGAACTCACTGCTTTTTCTCCACCCTGAGATTATTTTCCAGATTAAAGGGGGCAGTACTAGGCTGCAAAAGGAATCCAACCCCAGAATGGCACCAAACACAGACCCCTCACAACATGCACAAGGTAAATTTACCCCCAGCTTCCTAATCAGGTGCAAAACAAGTATCTTCTAGAACTAAGCTTAAGGTTGGGTGAGAGGGCTGACCAACTGTCCTGGGGGGTGGAAAATACTGTCTTCAGAACCTGAGTAATTTAGATATCCCACCCCAGCAGGGAACCAGGAAGAAATCTTGAATGGCTGAAGGCCCAGGTGGGGGAGGCAGGCAGACTCATCCAAGCTAAAAACCACCAGAGCACTCTGCTAATTGGTTAAATAGCAAGTTGGCTTAAGGTTGCCTTCAGGCAAGAGAACAGGCCAGTGAAGCGAAAAAACCTGCCCTCCCTCAAACTGAAACACTTGGGACCCTCCAAACCTTGGGACAGTGTAGCTTGAAAGTAGGGCCCCACTGAAAAAGGGAGCTAAAAGTCAAGTAAAAAAAATGGCAACATGAGCCCACAAAGAAAGTTGAGATCAATAGAAAGTTTGTGTAGTGACAAGGAAGATAGAGGTACACACCCAGAAGAGGACACAGGGCAACTATACAGAAAGCCTACAAGAAGAATATGAACTGGTTTCAGGCCATGGATGTGTTCAAAAGGAACTTTGAAGAAAAAGTAGGAGAAATAGAAGCAAGATTTAGGGATGTGGAGGAAAGAATGGAAAGAGAAATGAGAGCAATGCAGGAAAGCTACAAGAAAAAACTCAACATCTTGAAAAACAAAATAGAAAAGGAGATTAAAAAAAGCTGTCTGATGAAAATTATTGCCAAACAATTAGGATTGTACAAATGGAAGCTAGTGACTTTAGGAGAAATCAAGACAGAGTAAAGCAAATCCAAATCAATTTAAAAAAAATAGATGGCAATATGAAATATTTCCTTGGAAAAACAACTGGCCTGGAAAATAGATCCAAGAGAGATAATTTGAAACTCATTGGACTACCTGAAAACCATGACTAAACTAAGAGTGTCGAGAGCATCTTCCAAGAGTTTGTCACGGAAAATTGTACTGATATAGAAATTGAAAGAATCTACCAATCACTTCTTTTTTTGTTAATAAAAGTATTTAGGGGCAGCTAGGTGGCACAGGGGATAGAGCACCAGCTCTGGAGTCAGGAATACCTGAGTTCAAATCCGGCCTCAGACACATAACACTTATTAGCCGTGTGACCCTGGGCAAGTCACTTAACCCCAATTGCCTCACTAAAATAAATAAATAAATAAATAAATAAATAAATAAATAAATAAATAAATAAATAAATAAATAAATAAATAAATAAATAAATAAATAAATAAATAAATAAATAAATAAATAAATGAATGAATGAATGAATGAATGAATGAATGAATAAATAAATAAATAAATAAATAAATAAATAAATAAAAGTATTTAATTATTTTCCAGTTACATGTAGAGACAGTATTCAACAATTATTTATATAAGATTTCCAATTTCAGATTTTTCTCCCTCCCTCCCTCCACTCCCCTAGACAGCAGATAATCTGATATAGGTTATATATATACAATAACATCAAACATATTTCTGCATTAGTCATGTTCTATGAGAAGAATCAGAGTAAAAGGGAAAAACCTCAAAAAAGAAAAACAATAGCACCAAAAACAAAAGAAATAGTATGATCCAATCAGCATCCATATTCCACAGTTCCTTTTTTCTGGATTTGGAGAGCTTTTTCCATCATGTGTCCTTAAGAAGTTTCTTGTACTGTTGTATTGGTGAGAAGGATATAGTATATCACAGTTGATCAACAGATAATGTTGATGATACTGTGAACAATGTTCTCCTGGTTCTGCTCATCTCACTCATTATCAGTTAATGCAAGTCTTTCCAGGTTTCTCTGAACTCCTCCTGCTCACTGTTTCTTACAGGACAATAGAATTCCATTACATTCATATACCACAATTTGTTCAGCCATTCCCCAGTTGATGGGCATCCCCTCAATTTCCAATTCCTTGCCACCAAAAAGAGAGAAGATTTAAATATTTTTGTACGTGTGGGTCCTTTTCTCTTTTTTATGATCTCTTTGGGAAAAAGACCCCAACAGGTTATTTCTGGGTCAAAGCTTATGCACAGCTTTATAGCTCTTTGGGCATAATTCCAAAGTGCTCTCCAGAATAATTGGATCAATTCACAGCTCCACCAACAATTCATTAGTGTTCCAATTTTCCCACAGCTTCTCCGACATTTATTATTTTCCTTTTTTGTCATATCAGCCAAACTGATAGGTGTCATGTAGTACCTCAGAGTTGTTTTAATTTGCATCTCTGTACTCAATAGTGATTTAGAGCATTTTTTCATATGGCAATAGATAACTTTGATTTCTTTTTTTTTTCTGATAAAAGTATTTTTTTCCAGTTACGTGTAAAGACACTTCTCAACATTTGTTTATACAAGCTTTCCAATTTCAGATTTTCTCCCTCCCCCCACCCCTAGACATATATATATATATATATATAATAACATTAAACATAGCCTCAGTCATGCTATAAGAGAAGCATCAGAGCAATGAGGAAAAATCTAAAAACCGAAAAATAACAGCAACAAAAACAAAAGAAATAATATGTTTCAATCATCAGTATATTACCCAGTTTTTTAAATTTTCTTCCTGGATTTAGAGATCCTCTTCCATCATGACTCCCCTGGAACTCTTCTGTACCATTGCATTGGTGAGAAGAATCTAATCCATCACAGTAGATCAACACACAATGTTGATGATACTGTGTACAATGTTCTTCTGGTTCTGCTCATCTCACTCATCATCATCGAAGGCAAGACCTTCCAGGTTTCTTTGAACTCCTCCTGCTCATCATTTCTTACAGGACAATAGTATTCCATTACATTCATATACCACAACTTGTCCAGTCATTCCCCAATTGTTGGGCATCCCCTCAACTTCCAATTCCTTGCCACCACATAAAGAGCAGCTATGAATATTTTTGTACATGTGGGTCCTTTTCACTTTTCCATGATCTCTTTAGGAAAAAGACCCAAAAGTGGTATTGCTGAGTCAAAGGGTATGCCCAGCTTTATAGCCTTTTGGGCATAATTCCAGATTGCTCTCCAGAATGATTGGATTAGTTCACAGCTCCACCAACAATTCATTAGTGTTCAAATGTTTGTACAGCTTCTCCAACATATGTTATTTTCCTTTTTGTCATTTTAGCCTATCTGATAGGTGTCTGGTGATACCTCAGAGTTGTTTTGATTTGCATCCCTCTAATCAATAGTGATTTAGAGCATTTTTTTCATATGGGAATAGATCACTTTGATTTCTTCATCATAAAACTGCCTGTTCATAACCTTTGAACATTTCTCAATTGGGGAATGACTTGGATTCTTATAAATTTGATTTACTTTCCCATATATTTTAGAAATGAGACATTTATCAGAAGTACTGGCCTCAAAATTTGTTTCTGAGCTTTCTGCCTCCCTTCTAATTTTGGATGCATTGCTTCTGTGTGTACAGAAACTTTTTAATTTAGTGTAATCAAAATCATCCATTTTGCATTTCATAATATTCTCTATCTCTTGTTTGGTCATAAACTATTCTCTTTTCCAAAGATCTGAAAGGTAGACCATTCCTTCCTCTCCTAATTTACCTATGGTATCACCTCTTAAGTCTAAATCATGTATCCATTTTGACCTTATTTTACTATAAGGTGTAAGATGTTGTACTATGCCTAATGTCTGCCATACTATCTTCCAGTTTTCCCAGCAGTTTTTGTCAAATACTGAGTTCCTATCCCAGAAGCTGGAGGCTTTGGGTTTATCAAACACTACATTACTAGTGTCATTTACTACTGTGTCTCCTGTGCCTAGCCTATTCCATTGATCCTCCACTCTATTTCTTAAACAGTACCAGATAGTTTTGATAACTGCCGTTTTATAGTAAAGCTCCAGATTTAGTACGGTTAACCCACTGTACTGTGTATTTTTTCATTATTTCTCTTGATATTCTTGACTTTTTGTTTTTCCAGATGATTTTGTTATTATTTTTTCTAGCTCTACAAAATAATTTTTAGGTAGTTTGATTGGTATGGCACTGAATAAGTAAATTAATTTAGGTAGAATTGTCATTTTTACTATATTAGCTCTGCCTATCCATGAGCTATTGATATCTTTCCAATTATTTAAATCTGATTGCATTTGTGTGAAAATTGTTTTGTAAATGTGTTCATAGAGTTCCTGGGTTTGTCTTGGCAAGTAGACTCCCAAGTATTTTATATTATCTACTGTTACTTTAAATGGAATTTTTCTTTCTATCTCTTGCTGCTGGACTTTGTTGGTCATGTATAGAAATGCTGATGATTTTTGTGGATTTATTTTATATCCTGCTACTTTGCTAAAGTTGTTAATTGTTTCAAGTCATTTTTGAGTTGATTCTCTAGGATTCTTTAAGTGTACCATCATATCATCTGCAAAGAGTGATAGTTTTGTTTCCTCCTTGCCTATTCTAATTTCTTTAATTCCTTTTTCTACTCTGATTGCTAAAACTAACATTTCTAGTACAATATTAAATAATAGAGGTGATAATGGACATCCCTGTTTCACCCCTGATCTTATTGGGAAGGGCTCTAACTTCTCTCCCTTGAATAAAATGCTTGCTGATGGTTTTAGGTAGATACTGCTTATTATTTTAAGGAAAGCTCCACCTAATTTGGGGTGCATTGCTTCTCAGTTTATCAAACAGTACATTACTAATGTCATTTACTACTGTGTCTCCTGTGTCTAGCCTATTCCATTGATCCTCCACTCTATTTCTTAGCCAATACCAGACAATTTTGATGACTCCCGTTTTATAGTAGAGCTTACGATTTGGTACAACTAACACCTTCCTGTGCATTTTCTTTTCATCGTTCCCCTTGATATTCTTGGATTTTTGTTTTTTCAGATAAATTTTGTTATTATTTTTTCTTGTTCTATAAAATAAGTTTTAGGTAGTCTTATTTGGTATGTCACTGAATAAGTACATTAATTTAGGTAGAATTGTCATTTTTACTATATTAGTTCTGCCTATCCATGAGCAATGGATAACTTTCCAATTATTTAGATCTGATTTGATTTGTGTGAAAAGTGTTTTGTAATTGTTTTCATAGAGCACCTGGGTTTGTCTTGGCAAGTAGACTCCCAAGTATTTTATAGTATCTACCATTACTGTAAATGGAATTTCTCTTTCTACCACTTGCTGCTTGACTTTGTTGGTCATGTATAGAAATGCTGATGATTTATGTGGATTTATTTTATATACAGCTACTTTGCTAAAGTTGTTTATTATTTCAAGTAATTTTTGAGTTGATTCTCTAGGATTCTCTAAGTATACTATCCGATCATCTGCAAAGAGTGATAGTTTTGTTTCTTCCTTGCCTATTCTAATTCCTTTAATTCCTTTTTCTTCTCTGATTGCTAATGCTAACATTTCTAGTACAATATTAAATAATAGGGGTGATAATGGACATCCCTGTTTCACCCCTGTTCTTATTGGGAAGGCCTCTATTACATATAATGCTTGATGATGGTTTTAGGTAGATACTGCTTATTATTTTAAGGAAAGCACCTCCTATTCCTAAGTTCTCTAGTGTTTTTATTAGGAATGCGTGCTGTTTTTTGTCAAAAGCTTTCTCTGCATCTATTGAAATAATCATATGGTTTTGGTTAGTTTTCCTATTGATGTGGTTGATTATCTTAATAGTTTTCCTAATATTGAACTAGCCCTGAATTGCTGGTATAAATCCCACCGGGTCATAGTGTATTATCCTGGTGAACACTTGCTGTAGTATCTTATTTAAGATTTTAGCATCAATATTTATCAGGGAAATTGGTCTATAATTTTCTTTCTTTGTTTTTGCTCTGCCTGGTTTTGGTATCACCACCATATTTGTGTCATAAAACGAATTTGATAAAACTCCTTCTTCACCTATTTTTACAAATGATTTGTATAATATTGGAATTAATTGTTCTTTAAATATTTGGAAGAATTCACCTGTAAATCCATTTGGATCTGGGGATTTTTTCTTAGGGAGTTCATTAATGGCTTGTTCAATTTCTTTTTCTCATATGGGCTTATTTAAGGATTTTATTTCCTCTTCAGTTAACCTGGGCAGTTTGTATTTTTGTAAACATTTATCCATTTCATTTAGATTGTCAAATTTATTGGCATAGAGTTGGGTAAAATACTTCCTAATTACCACCACTTCATTGGTGGTAAAATAACCCCTTTCATTTTTGATATTGGTAATTTGGTTTTATTCTTTCTTTTTGTTAGTCAAATTAACCAGTAGTTTATCTATTTTATTGGTTTTCTCATAAAATGAGGTATTAGTTTTATTGATTAATTCTATTGTTTTCTTGCTTTCAATTATATTAATTTATCCTTTAATTTTCAGGATGTCTAATTTAGTATTTAATTGGGGATTTCTAATTTGTTCTTTTTCTAGCTTTTTAAGTTGCATGCCCAATTCATTGATGTCCTTTTTCTCTTTTTTATTCATGTAAGCTTAGCTATAAAATTTAATCTAACCACTGCTTTGGCTTCATCCCATAGATTTTGGTATGTTGTCTCATTATTGTCATTCTCTTGGATATAGTTATTGATTGTTTCTATGATTTGTTTTTTGACCCATTAATTCTTTAGAATGAAATTATTTAGCTTCCAACTGATTTTCAGTCTACATTTCCATGGCTCTTGATTACATGTAATTTTTATTGCATCATAATCTGAGAATGATGCATGTTCTATTTCTGCCTTTCTCCATTTGACTAAGATGTTTTTGTGCCCTCATACATGGCCAATTTTTGAAAATGTGCCATGTACTGCTGAGAAAAAGGTAAATTCCTTTGTATTCCCATTCAATTTTCTCCATACATCAATTATGTGTATCTTTATTAGTATTCTATTCACCTCTTTCCATTCTTTCTTATTTATATTGTGGCTAGATTTATCATATTCTGAGAGGGGAAGATTCAGATCCTTTCTAGTATAGTATTACTGTCTATTTTCTCTTGTAACTCATTTAACATCTCCTCTAAGAATCTGGATGCTATACCTCTTGGCACATATATGTTTAATATTGATATTACTTTATTACCTATAGTACCTTTTTAGCAAGATTTAGATTGTTTCCTTATCTCTTTTAATTAGAATTATTTTTGTCTTTGCTTTGTATGAGACAAAGATTGCTACCCCTGCTTTTTTTACTTTACCTGAAGCATAATATATTCTGCTACAGCCTTTTACCTTTAACATGTGTGTATCTCTCTGCTTCAAATGTGTTTCTTGTAAACACCATATTGTAGGATTCTGGGTTTTTTACTCCATTCTGCAAATTGCTTCTGTTTTATGGCACAGTTCATCTCAATCACATTCACAGTTATTATTACTAGCTGTCTATTCCACTCCATTCTATTTACCCTCTTTGTACTTTCCCCCCCTTCTTTCTCCCTATTCCTCCTAACCAACATTTTGCTTCTTACTCCTGCCTCCCCCAATCTTCCCTCTCTTTTTATCACCCCCTCCCTTTTCTTTACCCTTTTCCCTTGCTTTTGCCCTCCTTTCTGTCAGTCACCCCCCCTTTCCCCATACCCTTTTACTTCTCTGAAGAATAAGATGTTTCTTTATCCAAACAAACATATATTTCATTCCCTCTTTGAATCAAATCTAGCTTGAGTAGTTTTGAAACAATTTTCATCCCTCCCTTCTTTCCCTCTATTGTAATAGTTTCTTTTCACCTCTTCATATAATGTAATTCACCCCATTCCTCCTCCCCTTTCCTCTTCTCCCCATAAACTCACTTTTGAAGCCCTTAATTTTCTTGATATCATCACATCAAAGACAGTTTATATTTATACCCTCTGTCTATAATCCTTCTGTATGCCCAAATACATATACAGTTCTCAAGAGTTATAAGTATCATCTTCCCATATAGGGATATAAACAGTTTAACCTTATTAAGTAACTTTTTTCCCCCTGTTTACCTTTTTAAACTTCTCTTGAGTCTTGCATGTTAAGATTTAATTTTCTATTCAGTTCTGGTCTTTTCATCAGGAAATAATGAACGTTCCCAATGTCATTCAATGTCTATCTTTTCCCCTGAAAGGCACTGCTCAGTTTTGATGGGTAATAGGTTCTTGGCTGCAATCCAAGCTCCTTTGTCTTCTGGAATATCATATTCCAAGCCTTGCAATTCTCTAATGTTGAAGCTGCCAGATCCTAAGCAATCCTGACTGTGGGTCTATGACATTTAAATTGTTTCTTTCTGGCTGCTTGGAGTATTTTCTGTTTCACCTGATAATTCTGGAATTTGGCTACAATATCCATTGGAGTTTTCCTTTTGGGGTCTCTTTCAGGAGGTGATCGGTGGATTCTTTCAATGATGATTTTATCCTCTGATTCTATGATATCAGGGCAGTTCTCCTTAGTAATTTCCTGGAATATGGTGTCTAGATTCTTTTTCTGGTCATGGCTTTCAGGCAGTCCAATGTTTCTCAAATTGTCTCTCCTGGATCTGTTTCCAGGTCAGTTGGCTTTCCAATGAGGTATTTCACATTTTCTTCTATTTTTTCATTCTTTTGATTCTGCTTGACTGATTTCTGGTGTCTCATGGATTCAATATCTTCCAACTGTCCAATTTAATTTTTAAGGCATTGCTTTCTTCAATGAGTTTATGGACCTTTTTTTCCATTTGACCAAATTGATTTTTTAAGGCATTGTTTTCTTTGGTCAATCTTTGTGCTTCCTTTTCTAAGCTGCTTATTTTTTTTTTCATATTTTTACGTGTTGTTTTCATTTCTCTCTCCATTTCTCTCAATTGATTTTTTTTTTTTAGTGAGGCAATTGGGATTAAGTGACTTGCCCAGGGTCACACAGCTAGTAAGTGTTAAGTGTCTGAGGCCGGATTTGAACTCAGGTACTCCTGACTCCAGGGCCGGTGCTCTATCCACTGTGCCACCTAGCTGCCCCTCAAATGATTTTTAAAAGCCTATTTGAGCTCTTCCAAGAAGGCTTTTTGTTCTTGAGATCAATTCATCTTCCCTCTTGGGGCTTCACATGTAGGCAATTTGGGAGTATTGTCCTCATCTGAGTTTGTGTTTGCCTCTTCCCTGTTGATACAGAAGCTCTAAATGGTGAGAGCTCTTTTTTGTTTCTTACTCATACTGTCGCTTTTTTATTTTTTAAAGTTGTGGTCTAGGGGGCAGCTAGGTGGCTCAGTGGATAGAGCACCGGCCCTGGAGTTAGGAGTACCTGAGTTCAAATCCGGCCTCAGACACTTAATACTTACTAGCTGTGTGACCCTGGGAAAGTCACTTAACCCCAATTGCCTCACCAAAAAAAAAAAAAAAATTAAAGTTGCAGTCTGCTCTGGGGGCACCAGGGTCCCTGTTTCAAGTTTCTTGTTCTGGGGTATAGGGGCTGTGTCACTGGCTTTCTACACTTAGGCCTCTATGGCTTGTAGATTTCTCACTATCCTGGCCATGCTGGCTGCACACTGAGATCAATAGGCCTGGTTGTGCCTGTCCTATGGTTGGCCATCAAGCTGGCAACCTGCCCTCTTGGCTTGTGAAGGCGGGTTTCCCTACTGTCCTGCTGGGCCACCAGCTTGTTGAGCCAGGATCCAGGGGCCTCAGTTGCTCAGCTGTCGCCCACAGCTTCCTGCTGACATGCCCCAACCCACTCGGCGCTGCACTGCCTCTGTGTGTTGCACTTCCCTTTTGCCCCAGTGACACCAACCTTTCCTGAAGTCTTCTATATTATCACTGGTTAGAAGACTGTGTCTCTCTGTCACTTTGCAGGTTCTGTAGTTTCAGAATCCATCTAGAGCAGCGATTTAATGTTCTTCTTGAGGGAACAGAACGAGAGCTCAAGCAATTTTCTGGCTACTCTCCACCATCTTGGCTCTGCCCCACTAAAGTCAGTTTAATAACAATAGCTTAATATAGATACAGATCCAAAGAGTTAAAAGTATTATCCTCCCTCATAGGGATGTAAACAATTTTACCTCATTGAACAACTGTTCTGCCCACTTGTTTACCTCTTTATACTTCTTGAGTCTTGTATCTAGAGATCAAATTTTCTGTGTTCAGTTCTGTTTTATTTTTCAGGAAACCTTGGAAGTCCCCTATTTCATTGAATGTCCATTTTTAACCTAAAAGAGAATGATCAGTATTGAAGAGTTGTGAATTATTGGTTGTCATCCAAGCTCCTTTGCCTTCCAGAATATCATATTCCAAGCCTTGTGATCCTTCAATGCTGAAGCCGCCAGATCCTATGCAATCCTGACTGTGGCTCCAAGGCATTTAAATTGTTTCTTTCTGGATGCTTGGATCATTTTCTGCTTCACCTGATAATTCTCTAGTTTCACTAGAATATTTCATGAAGTTTTCCTTTTTGAGGTGATCTGTTGATTTTTTCAGTGATTATTTTATCTTCTGATTCTACAATTTCAGGGCAGTTCTCCTTGATAATTTCCTGGAATTTGGTGTCTAAACTCTTTTCTTGATTATGGCTTTCAGATAGTCCAATAATTCTTAGATTATCTCTCCTGGATCTATTTTCCAGGTCAGTTTTCTTTTTTTCCCAATGAGGTATTTCCCATTTTCTTCTATTTTTTTCAGTGTTTTGATTCTGCTGGACAGATTCTTGATATGTCATGGAGTCATTAGCTTCCATCTTTCTAATTTTAATTTTTAAGGCATTATTTTCCTCAGTAAGATTTTGTACCTCCTTTTTTGTTTTTTCAAATTTTTTATCCAATTTGGGCAACTTTTTCTTCTATTTGGCCAATTGTATTTTTTAAGGAATTGTTTTCCTCAGTCAGTTTTTGTGCTTCATTTTTCCAACATAACTCTCATTTCTTTTTCCATTTTTCTTCTACTTCTCTAATTTAATTTTTAATAGCTTTTTTGAGCTCTTCAAAGAAGGCATTTTGGTCTTGAGACAAGATCATCTTCCCACTTGAGGCTTCACTTGTAGTCATTTTGACAAACTCATCTGAGTTTGAGTTTTGGTCTTCCCTTTCACCACAGAAGCTGTCAATGATGAGGGTCCTTTTTGTTTCTTACTCATATTTTAGCCTATTTTTAAATTTATAAAGTTGAAGTCTGCTCCTGCAGCACAGGCATCACTTCTGCAAGCTTGTTACTGCTCTCAGCTGACCCACTCCCAGCTGTGTTGAGTTTCTGCTGTGTTGAGCTGTGCTGAACTGCCCTCCCCTTTTGCCCTGTTGCCCAGGTGAGAAGGATATTTTCTGACATCTTCTAAATTATCTCAATTAGGAGAATTGTGTCTCTCTGTCTTTTGGAAGGTTCTGTAGTTCCAGAATCTGTTTAAAGGCTTGATTTAATGATGTTTTGAGGGAAACATAGTAAAACTCAGGCAATTTCCTGGCTTCTCTCTACCATCTTTAAATTAAATTTAAATGACCTGAAACCTGGTCATTATATAACAGAACAAATAGTTATTTGTCATCAGCAGATCTGAAAGTCAATTGTCCAGGATTAGGCTGAATTATCTTTCAGGAATCTTTCTGATCTGTGATTCTTGAACTCTCCTTTAGAAATTACATACTGCTAAAGAATATACATCCAGATGTTTTTGACAAAGGTTCAGTAGGATAATCTAAACATGTTGGTCACTGCTTGAGCTTTTAGGCATCCTGAACAGATTGTAATACTATCAAATATGGATTTAGTCATCCTAGTTTGCTAAAGGGTATCATATCTCTAATAGGAATTCACATAATTCCTACTTTTAGACACAATATATTCCTGAACTGGCAAGGGCATCAGTGTAAAGAACTCCCAGTTCTTACTCCAAGAAGTTACAAAAAAGTAACGTCTCTTAAACATGTAATCATGTTTTCCTTGAGCATATAGCACTAAGGGATCTACTTGCATATGAATGTAGATAGTGTAGGTCACTGAGAGATATAATATCTCCCTCCAATGCTCAGTGGTAGTTTGTTTCAAAAGCAGAACTTTAGCTCTATTCACTATTCTATGAACCCCCATTGTCATAAATTATCCTTATTTTAAAGATTAAGAAAACATGCTTCAATAACAGAACCAAGAAAATAATCCTATTCATGTTAAATATAATCCCTTTCAATAGCATAATATGAAATAAATTAGAATATCTTAAAATTTATTTGTTTTCCACATTTTTTCTAAGTTAATTGGGGGAAAAAAGTCTAGGCAAACACCATAGCAGAATAAGACAGCTGCATCTACTTTTTTTAAGGTAATAAACATTTTTATTTATAACTTGGGATTCCAATTTTTATCTCTCCTTCCCTCCTTCCCCCCTCCCTGAGGCAGTAAACAATCAGATATGTTATACATGTATAATTATGTAAAACATTACAATATTAATCAATTTGTATATGAAGAATTGAATGAAAGAAAGTGAAAAATGAAAGTGAAAAAAAAAGCATGCTCAAATCTGTGTTCCATCAATATCAGTTTTTTCTTTGGAGGTGGATAGTGTGTTTCATTGATAGTCCTTTGGGATTGTCTCCGATTATTGTATTTTGGAGAATAGTTAAGTCTTTCACAGTTCCTCATCAAACAATATTGCTGTCTATGTGCATGCATTTTCTTTTTTAAATAATCATACAGAAGTTTTTCTAAAGATTTCCATTTGGGAAAAGAAAACATACTTGGAATCTTTATCTTTTTGGCTATTTCCATAGACTAAATAATTAACATATGGAGGTCTGGCTCACAGTGGGTGGCTTAGAGGATAAAATATCTGATTTTATTTTCATCCAAATCTTAACTCAGTCAAGGCCTTTAGGGACTTCCACTTGGATAAAAGTTCTAAAAAAATGAAGTCAACATATTTGCAAGTTGGAGGAGAGAGGGAGGAGAGAGGGAATAAAAAAGTCAAAACAATTTGGTCCTTACGATAACCAAGAGGAAATGTGTACTTGTAAATCATACAATTTTATATATTAGCTTATAAAAAAGAGATAAAGTATACCTTTCAAATAATGGTATAGCTATAATTATGTTTCATTTCATTAGTATGAGACCAGGGAAGTAAGGATACAGAAGTCTATAACACCATTTCTGTCCTCAAGATGCTTAAGAATAATTAGAGAGGAAGGGCATAAGTGTGAAACAGTGAAGTAACTAACTGTTAAATTATTTGCAAGAATCTCTGGTATTAGAGAATTTAGGAAACAGAAAAAACACTTTGGAATAACATAGACAAATTTTAAAATCTTGTACATAGAGGTAATACACCAAGTTGATAGAATGGCCAAATGGATAGAGTGCCGCTCTGAGGGGGCCAAAAAGCCTTGGTACTGAATTTCACTTCAGATAATTCTGTCATACAAGCTGTGTGACCATGGGTAAGTCATTTAACCTAGTCTTAGTTTCTTCATATACAAAATGGAACTAATAATACTTTCAGTATTTATCTCAAAGTATTGCTGAAAGGAATGAATAATACACATAAACCAATTTAAAGCACCATATAAATAAAAGTTGATTTCATGGTAAATAAAAAAGGAGGATAATCAGAGATATATGGCAATAGTGTGAAAAAGAAAGCACAAAGGTAGGAATGAACACTGTACAGTCATGAAATGGTGAGAGACTGAACTAACTGGAATAAATGGCTTGATTCGGGATAGTATTGGCTGGATCAGGTGAGACCAGGTAAG
This sequence comes from Dromiciops gliroides, assembly GCF_019393635.1. Taxonomy (NCBI): domain Eukaryota; kingdom Metazoa; phylum Chordata; class Mammalia; order Microbiotheria; family Microbiotheriidae; genus Dromiciops; species Dromiciops gliroides. Next base: position 517,018,816 of record NC_057863.1, read on the forward strand.
AGCAGGTTTTGAATACACACCTAGAATATTTAGACTTACACAGGAATTCACTCTAAAAGTAAATGAGAACAAAAGTGGCATAATGTAAGCACCTCTGAATTCTTTTCTACACAAAAATCTACCTAGATTATAAGCTCCTGTGGACAGAAAGTTTGTTTTCAAAGAGGCAGCTAGATGTCACAATAAATACAGTGATACACTGGGAGTCAGAAAGAACTGAGTTTAAAACTGATCCCAGAAACATAGATGTATGACCATGAGCTAATGACTTAATCTCTGCCTGCCTCAGTTTCCTTTTCTATAAAGTGGCAATAATGCTAGCACCTACTTCACAGGCTTATTTTGAGGTACAAATAAGATATTTTAAAACAGTTTGAAAACCTGAAAAGACAACTAGATAACTTCCAGCTCCTAGTAGTAATAGCACCACCAGCAGCAGTAGTAGTAAGAGTAGTAGTAGAAGTAGTAATGGTAGTAGTAGTAGTAGTAGTACTAGTAAATAGCTATAGGGTATAGTAGATAGAACACTGCCTCCAGGAGTCAGGATACTTAGATATTTACTAGCTGTGTAATACCAACCAAGTTACTTAACTCTGTCGGCTTTAGTTTCTTTTCTTTGTTTTTTAATTTATAAAAGTATTTTATTATTTTCCAGTGATATGTAGAGACAGTTTTCAACATTGTTTTTATATGATTTCTACTTTCACATTTTTCTCCCTCCTTCCCAACCCTCCACCCTCCCCAAGAGAGCAAGTAATTTGATATAGGTTATGTATATACAATCACATTAAACAAATTTCTGCATCAGTCTTGCTGTGAAAGAAGAATTAGAACAAAAAGAAAAAAAACACAAAAAAGAAAAACAGCAGCACCATAAACAAAATATATAGTATGGTTCAATCTGCATCCATATTCCACAGTTGTTGTTTTTTTTCTAGATTTGGAGAGCAATTTCCATGATGAGTGTTTTGGAACTATCTTGTACCATTGAATTGCTGAGAACAAGAACAAGTCTATCACAGTTGATCAAGACATAATGTTGATGATACTGTGTACAATGTTCTCCTGGTTCTGCTCATCCTACTCATCATCACTTCATGCAATTCCTTCCAGGTTTCTCTAAAATCTGCCTACTCATCGTTTCTTACAGCATAATAGTATTCCATTACATTCATATACCACAACTTGTTCAGCCATTCCCCCATTGATGGACAGCCCCTCAATTTCCAATTCTTTGCCACCACAAAATGAGCCGCTGTAAATAATTTTGTATATGTGGGTCTTTTTCCTTTTTTATATCTCTTTGGGAAAAAGACCTAATAGTGCTATTGCTGGGTCAAAGGGTATGAACAGCTTAATAGCCCTTGGGGCATAATTCCAATTTGCTTTCCAGAATAGGTGGATCAGTTCACAGTTCCACCAATCACGCATTTGTGTTCAAATTTTTCCACAGCTTCTCCAAGATTTATTATTTTCCTTTTTTGTCATATTATCCAATCTGACAGGTGTCAGGTGGCACCTCAAAGATGGTTTTATTTTCAGGTCTCTAATCAATAGTGATTTAGAGCACTTTTTCATATGGCAATAGATAGCTTTGATTTGTTCATCAGAAAATTGCCTGTTCATATCTTTTTTGCGTGTGGGAGGCATTGAGGGTTAAGTGACTTACCCAAGGTCACACAGCTAGCAAGTGTCAGGTGTCTGAGGCCAGATTTGAACTCAGGTCCTCCTGAATGCAGGGCTGGTGATTTATCCATTGTTCCACTTAGCTGCCCACTGTTCATATCATTTGACCATTTTTCAGTTGGGGAATGACTTAGGATTCTTATCAATTTGATTTAGTTTCCAATATATTTTAGAAATTAGGCCTTTATCAAAAGTACTGGCTATAAAAACTGTTTCCAGCCTTCTGCCTCCCTTCTAATTTTGGATGTATTGCTTCTGTTTGTAGAAAACCTTTTTAATTTAATGTAAACAAAATCATCGATTTTGCATTTCATAATATTCTCTATTTCTTGTTTGGTCATAAACTGTACTCCTTTCCAAAGATCTCCTAATTTACCTATGGTTTTCAACTTTTATGTCTAAATCATTGTACCCATTTTTACCTTATTTTAGTATAAGGTGTAAGATGTTGGTCCATGCCTAGTTTCTGCCATATTCTCTTCCAGTTTTCCCAGCAGTTTTTGTCAAATACTGAATTCCTATCTCTGAAGCTGGAGTCTTTGGGTTTATCCAACAGTATATTACTAATGGTTCCAAAGGTTTGTCATGCCAGGATGGAAGTGGTGATAAGCTCCCACTCTCTATAAAATGCTCCAATAGTGTGCGTCTCAAATAGCCTCTGACAACTGAAGTCCAACTCCTGGACTTCTAGTGGCAGAAATGTTTCCACTAACAGGAGAAGGGGTGAAGGCAAGTCACTGGTGCCTTAAAACCAGTGGCTTCAGGCAGGTGGGGCTTGTTACCCTTGGCAGGCAACCCACCTAGTGGAAAGAAACCTTGCTTTTAAACCTTCACTGCCTTGCGGCTATACCCATATATGGGAAAGGCTTTGGGAGTTAACCCTGAGGAAAAATCAGGAGTCAGAGTCCCTTAGGCAGTTGGATATTGGACATCACATCCCTCTGTCAACTCCTGCGGTGGCACTGGTGCCAAATTGTATTGGCTCTGCCTCTCCTTTGGATCCACCAATGTCAAAGAGAGGGAAACCCTGCTGCATGCGCAACAGCTTGTTTTCCATATTGATCTGCCCAGGCCAACACCCTGGAGAGGACACTCCAGCTACTCCTCTTGAGGTAGATACAACACGGGATGTGGCAGTTACCAGTTATAAGTCACTCAGGAGCTGCAGCAGCCCTATCAGACTGCCCAGCCACATTGTGGCCTATGGCTCTTCAAGGCACTGATCCATAGTTGTCTATGACTGGTGGAGTCCTAATACTACTACATTACTAATGGCATTTCCTACTGTGTGTCCTGTGCCTAACCTATTTCATTGATCCTCCATTCTATTTGTTAGCCAGTACCAAATAGTTATGATGACTGCCACATTTTAGTAAAGCTTCAGATTTGGTAGCCAACCTTCCTGTGAATTTTCCCTTAATATTCTTGACCTTTTGTTTTTTCCAGATGAATTTTGTTATTGCTTTTTCTAGCTCTATAAAATAATTTTTAGGTAGTCTGATTGGTATGGCACTGAATAAGTAAATTAATTTAGGTAGAATTGTCATTTTTATTATATTAGCTCTGTCAATCCATGAGCAATTGATATCTTTCCAATTATTTAGATCTTATTTCATTTGTATGAAAAGTGTTTGGTAATTGTGTTCATAGAGCTCCTGGGTTTGTCTTGGCAAGTAGACTCCCAAGTATTTTATATTATCTACTGTTACTTTAAATGGAATTTTTCTTTCTATCTCTTGCTGCTTGACTTTGTTGGTCATGTATAGAAATGCTGATGATTGATGTGGATTTACTTTATATCCTGCAACTTTGCTAAAGTTGTTTATTGTTTCAAGTAATTTTTGAGTTGATTCTCTAGGATTCTTTAAGTGTACCATCATATCATCTGCAAAGAGTGATAGTTTTGTTTCTTCCTTGCCTATTCTAATTCCTTTAATTCCTTTTTCTTCTCTGATTGCTAAAGCTAACATTTCTAGTACAATATTAAATAATAGAGGTGATAATGGACATCCCTGTTTCACCCCTAATCTTTCTGGGAAGGCCTCTAACTTATCTCCATTACATATACTGCTAGCTGGTGGTTTTAGGTAGATACTACTTATTATTTTAAGGAAAGCTCCACCTATACTTAAGCTCTCTAGTGTTTTTATTAGGAATGGGTGCTGCATTTTGTTGAAAGCTGTGGCTTGGAGCTTCCTGCTGACTTGTCCTGACCCTATCCACACTGTGCTGCCCTGAGGTGTTCTGTACTCCCTTTTTGCCTGAGTGAGACTGACCTTTCCTGAAGTCTTCTACATTATCTCAGGTTGGAAGATTTTGTCTCTCTGTCTTTGTGTAGGTTCTGTAGTTTGAGAATCCATTTAGAGGCTTAATTTAATGTTCTTTTTGAGGGAATGGAAGGAGAGTTCAGGCAATTTTCTGGCTTCTCTCTGCCATCTTGGCTCCGCCCCATGGACAAATTTCTTACCTGTAAATAAGATGGAGGAGGAAATGGCAAACCACTCCAATATTTTTGCCAAGAACACCTTAAGTGGGGTCACAGAGGGTTGGGCATGTCTGTGTAACGATTGGAATGATGCCACCTGCTGGAGACTTACTGTAGAAGAGTTCCACCCATGAAGTGAAGGTCTTTGAGGGCAAGACCAGGAGTCTTTTCTTTGGTGTCAGGAAGTGACGCGGGCTAGTGGGAGGAGGAAGGAAGAGACTGGCGCTCAGTCTCGCGCTCTTTCCTGGGGACTCTGGTGGAGAGCGGAGCTAGAAATGTGCTCTCCCTTTAATAGATAGGAATCTAGGCCTTTCTCTCTCTTTAACAAAATTCTTATTCTCCTTAATAAATGCTTAAAAGTCTAACTCTTGCTAAAGCTTATAATTTATTGGCAACCACTCATTAGATATTTTAGACAGTTTAGCTAGAATCCTAGCACCTTAACAGATCTGTTCCGTCAAGGAAACATTTTGTTTCTTGAGGAACAAAAGGGGGGACTGTAATGATTGGAATGATGCCACCTACTGGAGACTTGCTGTGGAGAGCTCCACCATGAGGAAAATGCCTCAGAGGCATTGTGGCTTTTCCTTGGTGTCAGGAAATGACGTTTGCTCATGGGTGTTGTCTATCAAGTCTACCAGCCAATCAACTGGAGGAGCCTCCTATGGTCTGGGAGGAGACAGGAAGGAGGAAAGGGAGTCTGCGCAGAGAGCGCGGGCCTTTTTGGCTTCCAGACTTGATGGTGGTGGCGGCAGAGGACTTCACAGGAAATTTGAGGAAAGATAGGAATGCCAGGCTGTTAGAATTCTGTTCTCAATCTTTTTCTTTCTATTTTCCAATAAACCCTTAAAAACCTAAACTCGTTTTATCAGTGATTTTTAGTCAGTTTCCCCCAAACTGGGGGAACACATTAGAATCCACATTTAGAATCTTAAATTACACATCTGAAATGTTTTAACATCAACAAAAAGTAGTAGTAGTAGTTCTAGTAGAAGTTTATTTTCCTATTGTGCCTAGAAAAGTAGTGAGTATAAAAGAGACTTAATTGATTTTTCTTAGGATTCCTTAAATTTAATCAAATCACAAATCAAATTTTGAAGTAATAGATTATAAAAATTAATGTTTGTCCTCCCAAATTCTCTATTACTTCAATTTTAAGTAAAATTGAGCTAGAGGTGGCCAGAATCTTAGAGATTATTAAGTGGGGTCCTACATATTCATTTATAGGTGAGAAAACTGAGGAATAAAAAGACAAATCATCTTACTTAGAATCTCACATAGCTACAAGACTTGTAAAGCAGGTTTTGAGCTTAGGCCCTCCTGATTGTAACCCAAGTACTCTATCCATTGGGCAACACAATTTCCTCTTCAACTTTCCTGCAAATATGGGACAATCAAACTCCACTAATGGTTTATAATTTAATGTGGGAAATTTTTTCAAATTTCATAATCCTTCAAAAATATTTCACTTTCTAAAATAAATCAGGTCTGAAGGGTCATCATAGAAACTAATTGTAATAATACTATTAAAAGTGAGGTAACATCACAAATGGGAAATGAGTAATACCGAGGTATAATTTACACCCTTGAATGGCCTCATGCACCTTCTGCTGCTGTATAAGAAATGCTGAGATATAAGAAGCCAAGATATCATGATACATTAGTGCCAATAGCATATTATGTAAATGAGTACATTACAGCAGGAAGGATTATAGGCATTAGTGTAGATAAAAATACAAATGATATAGCTGCATGGAATCTATTTATGTAGCACGGCCTTTTAACTCTCTATATTAAAAGGTTAGTTTATTCCATATAACCTGGAATATATCAATGGTATTTTATTTCAAAATTTGTTCTACCTTCAATTTATTTTGCAGTGTGTGTATATGTATAATATATTTATATGTATGTTTATGTATGTATGTGTCAAAATGATAGAGCAAATTAAAAGCAATTTCAGAAAGAAATTTGTCATATTCCTTGTTTAAAAAAGAAAAAAAAAGACAGTTGGGAGACTATTAGGAATGAAATTCTGACAACATACTTACAAATTACCCTAAAGGAAATAAATATGGCTATATAGGAAGCTCTCTGAAAATTATATAAATACACACACATACATACATATATGTATATACACATACATATACAGATATTTACATTTATACATGTGCATATACATACATACATACATACATACATATGGAAACAGGGCCTATCTCATAGAACAATACAAAAGAGTTGTATAGAATTATGCAAATATTAACAGAAAAGATATTTTCTAGAAAAAGTTGAGGCTTTTTAGAGAAATAAGTGTTGACAATGGAATAGACATTTGAGGTATATTGAGACGATGAAGAAGAGCCAAGATCCCATGGGTTTATTGGTTTTAGGCAGATATAAAGAAGAATTATTCAAATCTAAGTTTAGTTATATCATATTTGGCAATGAGAATAATCAGCAAACTGGAAAGAAACAAAAAGGAAGGACAATATAAAAATAATTTCAAATACATTGAAATAAGATATTATAACATTCTTTGTCAATATTAAACAGCTGTCAATCTCTTAACCCTGAGGAGCTTATATAAAAATGTATTGCCCATATGAGAATAAATCTTTGAAGGATCATGGAAAATGAGAAAGTTTCTAGGTAAATGAAGTGAGCTAAATGATCCTGTCCAATATATTGGATAACAGAATCAAGATTCAAAAATATGAACAAAGATCTAAGACCAACAACATTAAATTTAAAGAACTAAAACTGACAATTTAATAAACATTTATTAATATTCATGGCACTCTGCTAAGGTAGGAATACATTAATTTGTTGTTTTTTTTTTTTTAAATCACCATAGCTTCTCCCTTTAAGTGGCTCACAAATTAGTGAGCGTTTGTTAAATACCCAAATATCAAAAGTAGAATGTGGTCATTGAATAAGGGAAAAATCTAATGAAGAGGAATGATATTTTTTTTTAATATTTAACTTCTGGTTAAAATAAAATGAAGACAAATGCTGTCTCAACTTGGGAAAAGAAAGCTTTTCATTGGGGGCAAAAATGCAGTACAACAAAGGCTTAACCATTAACAAATGAAACTATAATCCAAAGAATCAGCAGTAACATCCACCATTAAGATCTATAAATATGAAGCAGGCTACCATCCAGAATGAGAGCCTGACAACTGAACTGAAGAATTTTAGAGAAAACCAAGGGAGGAACATTCAACCATTTAGCTGGTTTTTTGGGGAGAGGGGGGGAACGGGGCATTTTCCTCTTTACATCACTGAAGAGAAAATGAGAACATTGTTTAAGAATGTTTGAGAAATATGGGAAAACCCAAGAGGTCTTCATATGAAAGGGCAAAGGTTTTGACTTCACCCATCTACAAACGTGGGGCCTAGCAGAGATTACTAAAATAAAGATGCTAATCTCCTATGAACTGTTAGAATAATCTTTCTCTGCATTTAGCCAGATGGCCAGATGGAGAAGGCTGTACTAATAATAATAAAAATAGTAATAATGGTATCAGCTAAATTTAATTACTTAGTTTTAAGTGTAGTAAAACACTTTACAGATGTCAACTCTATTGATCCTCACAAAATTCCTATGAGAGAAGGGCTACCATTATCCCCATTTTACAAATGAGGGAAAAGATTGAGAGGGGTTAAACAACCCACCAAGGGTCTCAAAGCCAGTAAATGTTTGAAACAAGTTTCAGACTCAGATTTTCCTGACTTCAAGTCTTGTGCTCTATCTAGTATTCTATCCAACTGCCATTGTGAATATGGGTGAGGTAGGGAGGCTATAAAAAAAGAAAATAAATGATTGCAGAATTCTCAGGGAAGCCAATTATTCCAAAAGCTTTGCATAGATGCAGTAAAGAATCCTTCCTTCCAATCACATTCACTAGGCCTGTGACTATGGAACCATAGGCCAGCTAGATAATAAATAGGGCCTCCTTGAGAAGCTGATCATCAAGCATCAACAGTTTCATCAAGACTGAGAACCATCACTTCAACCTGTGGATCCTTTCTTCTTTGACTATAGTACATAACTCATGCTAGAAGGAATTGAGATCAAGAAAAAATAGTGGGACCAAATGCACTGAAAAGTCAAGGAAGCAATGGAGAAGTTGGTGACAGATATGGTCAGGTCATGTTAATGAGGAAAGATTTAATGAGACATCAGAAAGAGTTTCAAAAATCAAAGAAAAGAAAAGCCAGATAATTAGGAGGTAGAAAAATCCAAACAAATTGAACTTTAATAGGAGAAGAACTGCAACTGGGCATGAGAAAGAACTTCATCAGGAAGAAGTGATGCAAAAGGTTGAAGGAAAGGATAAAAGGATATTTCATATGAAAGAAATAAGAAGGTTCAAATGGGACATATAATGATAGGAATTACTATAGGCATTATTATGAGGGTTCATGGGAGGTACTAACATGCTAGCTGGTGGTGCCTTAAGTATTCTAGGAGCTGGTCCAATGATTTCAGATAAGACCATGGGAATCTTACCACCCAGTTACCACTTTGGCCAGGGTAGTACAAAAGAAAGTCTTCAGGCAATGCATGGGAACCCTCCATCATTCTAACAAAAAGTTCTTAGAGGGGCTTTTATTTTTTTTTTGCAGGGGCAGTGAGGCACAGACACTCATTGCTAATTTTCCTCCAACCTTACAGAAAAGGACCCTTTGTGGACTGGCTGACATTCTAACAGAGGGGGTGTTAAATGTTCCCCCAATTGAATTACACCAGTCATTAAGTTTACTGAGGGTAAGGATTAGATAGGGAGGGATATCTAGTAGTCAGTGCTTTGTGCCACATTATTAAAATTTCAAGGTCAGAGTACACTATTGATTCATATTCTTAAAAGTATGTCTTAGGGCAGCTAGGTGGTACGGTGGATAAAGCATCAGCCCTGGATTCAGGAGGATCTGAGTTCAAATCCAGCCTCAGACACTTGACATTTACTAGCTGTGTGACCCTGGGCAAGTCACTTAACCCTAATTGCCCCTCAAAGCAAAATAAAACAAAAATAAGTACATCATTCATCTGCACTGGTATGCTCACCTTGAAGTTTGCCATTAGGAAAAAATATTAAACAAAGGCATTACAAAGATGAATTATTATGACCATTACTACTGTGCAAAACAATTTCTCCACATGTACTTTCTAAAATAATCACAGTAAGTCTAGAAGCATTTAATACATACTATTTCTCAATCTATGTTCTGAATGCTGTGCTTATAAAAATGTGTCTGTTTTCAAGAAACATTTTAATGTGAGATAAAACATGTAAATAACTCATATAAGGTATATACAGTATAAATGTGGGACAATGAAATAGTAAAGCAATTGTTCCACTTTGAATATGCTTCCCTGACTCCTTTCAAAGAATCCCCTCCCAGGATAAACTCATTACTTTAAAATTCATCACCAGGCTGCTATTCATTGTTTGATTAACTCTATCTTTTCCAGTCTCATTTTCCCAGTTTGGAGGGCTGAAGGTTAGAGTACAAAATCCTTCACAGTTCTTTATAGAGGGCAGGAAATGAGTCATCAAATGACTCCATTTTGCATCTGCTGTAATACCTGTTTTTATCTCCAAAGAACAAGATGCCCCTGAAGCAGGTCTCCCAATGTCCTGGTCTTCTCCTTCTTGTTTTCCTTTCAGCTTTTGCTTGTTATAGATTCTAAGCTCATTAAGAGCAGAACCTGTCTTTATTCATTTTATCCACAGTATTTAGAACAGGGTCTGGCACACTATATATAATGATTATTTATTGGATTTCATTGAAGGTAATAGAACTGTGTAGGAGGTCAAGAATAGGAAAGGCCTATTGTAGGTGTAATTTAAGCTGAGCCTTAAAGGAATACAGAGAATCCAGAGGCATAGGTGAGGAAAGAAATCATTCTGGGCATGGGGGGAAATCCATTCTGAGGTGGCAAAGAAGAGATTCCAAATAAACAGTGTCATGTGCAAGGAACAGCAAGAAGGGCAGTACAACTGGATCATAAAAAACACAAAGTGAAATATAGCATTTTTATTGTTGCTGCTAAATCATTTCAATCTTGTCCAACTCTTTGTGACCCCATTTGGGGTTTTCTTGGCAAAGATATTGGAGAAATTTGCCATTTCCTTCCTTACAGATGAGGTAACTGAGACACACAGGGTTTGATGACTTGCTCAAAGGCTGCACAGCTAGTAAGTATCTGAGGCCTGATTTGAATTCAGGAAGATGAGTCTTCCTGACTTCATGACTGGAATTTTATCCACTGTGCTAACTGGATGTCCCATAAATATAGTATACAAACACTGAAAAGGTAGCAAGAACCCAGGTGGTAAAGTGCTTTAAAAGCCAAACAGGATTTTATATTTTTTTTACTGGGGACCAGTAGAATTTACTGAGTATGAAGGTGACATGGTTGGAGCTAGACTTTAGAAAGATTACTTTAGTACCTGATTGGAGGATGTACTGGAGTGGAGAGAGTTTTGAGACAGGGAGACCAAGTAGTAGTCTTTGAGTTATAAGGTGACAAGAGCTTTCATTGTGGTTTTGAATATATTAATGGACAAAATAAGACTTGTAAAAACGTTTGTTAAGGTAGAATTAACATGTTTTGGAAACAGAGTAGATACACAAAATTTATTATCGGTCTGTATGGTAGAAGGTGGTGCCCTCAAAGATAATAGAGAAGTTATGAAGAGGAGAACATTGTTGGTTGGAGTTAGGGAAGGTAATAAATTCAGTTCTAAACATATTGACTTGAAAATATCTATGGAAAATTCAGTTCAAATTATCCAATTGAGATGAAGGGAGCATCAGGAGTTGAGGGACAAATAACTAAATCTGATTTTCATAGTGATATTGGAGCTGATATGATAAACAACTGAGATAGCATAGAAGAAGAGAACCAAGGACAGAACCTTGTAAAACTTCACAATTAGTGGGAACCATCTGGAATAAAATTACCAAGAGGTTGAGGAGGAGGAACAAGTAGATAGGTAGGAAAACTAGGAGAAACAAAGTCATGAAATCCAGAAAGAAGAAAGTATACAGGTAAAGAGAATGATCAAAAATTAATGACAAAGGCTAAAAAAAGATTAATATGCATTAGGAATGAGGCCAATAGTGATTAAATTTTATTAGTCTCTCTCTTTTTTTTTCATTGAAATTTGACACCAAGTCCACAGTAGAAAGAGTGAGAATGTGGAATGCCATAGAACACTTGAGGATAGATAAAGAGTTTCTGTGGTTCATGGGATAGTAAATAAATTAGAGCTGGATAAAATAATAATTTTGCCACACCAGTGGCCCAGCAGACATATTTTAACAGACATTTGTAGTGGAGCCACCAAACACAATTTTGTAATTGGCTACAAGTCTCTTCAACAGGAAGTGGCTCATGGGGACAATTGGCATCTATATAGAGTACACTGATTGCAAAGCTTGGGGAAGTGATGTGACAGAGGCCTCTGTTACTGCTGATCCTTGATTGTCTTCCTCTTGGTATCTTTATGCTGCTCCTTCCTTAAACAGTATCTCTACTTAGATTCCCTGGGCCATCGCCTCACCGCAATTCAAATACCCATTGCCAGGGCTAGATTTCATTCCAATCCACAGTTAATTCTACTCTTTCTTGTCAGGGTTCTGGAGCTGGTTCTACCAAATGTCTATTTTTTTTTTTTTTTGCGAGAAATGCTAGTCACCCTATCTAGGTATTTCCCTAGCTCCTGCCATGTTACTTCATGCTTCTATACTTGCCTCCTCTATTCTTACTGTCATGGGGTGCAGAGCACACCAGAAGTTCTCTGGGGCACATTAAGGAATCTTCTCCTTGAGAAACTAAACCAGAGGACAGATACACCTAGAGAGATAAGGGGAACCAAATCTGACAGAGCTACCTTCTGAATCTCCACCCTTCATTCTGATCTCCCTTACCCCTGGGGAGATAAATTTGGGTGTGGCTGTGGCTTCTGTGTCCTGAAGAGAGATCCATAGCCACCCCTCACCCAGTTCCTCTAGTCACCACCAGTGAGGGATGGTCCTCCCTCACTAAAGGAATTTTCCACAGGCAGATGGTCACACCCCCATCAGCCCCCTATAAAAGTACCTGCCAGTTTCCTACTCAAGGAAATTGGTACCTCAGAGCCACGTGCTTTGTTCCATACCTATCTCCCCATGAGAAGTCCAGGGATTTCTTTCATGGTTTCCCTTCCACCCCCCCCTTCCCTTTCCTTGCCCCTAAATAAACTACCATCTTATTCTAACTACTTTTGTGTGCAAGAGGGTGTAATTCTTTAAAGAGGAATTCCTAAGAACTCCAACCCCTAACCAAACCCTGTACCCCATTTCCCCCCATAACATTACCCTAAGAAAAATATTAACTAATTCATATGCTTATGTGATCCTATGGCTTGTCCACATGGCCTCTACCATCTTACTCCTGCTCTAAGAATTTGTGTAACTGAAATGTATTTTTAGATAGTGGGATAAGATGCTCAAAATGGATTGAGTACTGGGGTCAAGGAGGAAGAATACAGAATAGAGCAAAAGGAGAGAATAACTGACATAAACTGCTTCAAGTTCTATATTCAGTTGTCAATTTTAAATAAAGGAAGCACCAAATTTAGTCTGTGTGTGTGTGTGTGTGTGTGTGTGTGTGTGTGTGTGCATGTGTGATTCCTGCACTGTTACTTGTGTATTTGACTAGCCATGGGAGAGAATAATACATTTCCTTCCCAGCAGGAGATACACACTATCCAGGTGCCCAGTCAAACTTTCATTTCTCCACCATAGCAACCACTCAGACCAAGCCCCATTCCAGCAGCCCATTAGCAGCAGATTTTTGACCAAAACCAGCAAATTTCTAGTTTAATTATTGCAAAGGGTAAAACAGCTTACTTAAGATTTGCCATTTGTCAGCTCAAACCTGTTCATTGTTCAGAAGTTAGGCAGCTGTTTTTGGTGTTGTAGTTTTGTTTTATTTTCTCACAGGCCCATTGTTTGTAAATCATTGTCATTTACAGTATTGTGCTGATGGCTGGCAGGGAACTGGTGTTTGGGTGTCTTGTCTTAGTTCTACAATAATTGGGGCATTGTAGACTCTGGAAATAAAATGGATTTCAGTGTCAAGTTTTGAATAAAGTGATACTTCTGGGAATGATGGAAAACTTGAGTCATCTACCTGCTAACTTTATTCCTGACTTTGACACCAGTCATCTTATAACTCACATTGGGTTTATCTTTGTATAGAGATTTGTATTAAATAATTGCACATTTTAATTCCAAATGAATTTGCCTTTGTGATAGCAATGTTATAAGTTTTTTATCAGTTCCATCACTTTTCTTTGCAGTAGGGAATGTATTTAAAACACAGAAATGCAGGAGGATATATCTGTGGTTTTCAAAGAATTACTCCATGAAATAAGGGAATGCTCTGGAGAACTTGACATTATAGGTCCTCTGAATTCAAATTCAGGAATTCTTGTGAAAATCATTTCACTTCTCCGGGACTCAGTTTCCTCAACTGTAAAATGGGAAGGTTGGCCTAGATTGATTGCTGTTAAGGCCTTTTCCAGCTCTAAGTCTTTGGTCCATCTGCAAAGGAGTATGTATGGTAAATAGGTACAGAATACCTAGTTTCAAATTCTTACAGACATACTTTGATTATATGTGATCCTTAGTCCCTTGGCAACTCACATAACCTCTAAGTGGCCCATGTAAGTGTCAATAACAGTAAATTTCAGAAAACATCTGCATGTTAGACTGTACTCTATCCTACCCCCATCAGTTCTCTGCATTAAAGATATGTCAGGTTTAGTTTGGGGGGCAGGAAAAGGGATGCATGCAAGAGACTACTTTTTTCTCATTCATACATACATAACAGTATTTTGTTATGTCATTATAGGATCCCAGGTTTAGAACTAGAAGGGACTTTAGAAATCATATATTTCAACTCCCTTATTTTGAAAATGAGAAAACAGACCTAGAGAGATGAAGTCACTTCCATATTGGCAGTTTGTAGAAGAGGTGGGATTTTAGCCCTAAAACTCTGACTGAGGATCCACTAATGTTTCCACATCTATAATAGTTCCCTGATCAGTAGAATTTTAATAAAAGGAAAATATTCTGATTAATAGCAATGTGGCCTCTAAGATCGAAACGCTAGTCCATCATTTATTATATATGTGACCTTGGGCAAAGTCATCTAACCTCTGAGGGACTTAGTTTACTCAAGTATAAAGGGAAAGGATTGGCTAGAACACCTCTAAGTCTCCATCCAGCTCAGAATCTATGATCCTGTGATGTAATTCACACACAATGATCTCAAATCTCCTGTAATTTGAAATTAGTCTAACTTCATTTCTGTGGCATATTTCAAAACAAAATCTATTTTAAACCAACAAGACAGAAACAAATATTATGATTCTTTAAAGAATAAGCCAATAAGAATATAAATTTTATATCAATATAAATGTGTTTGATTTTCATCAAACTTAATGAAGACACAATTCTACAGAATTGGCCTATGACGGCATATGGTAAGAATGGTCCCCTACACATAGGCAAGGGATTTATATAGGAATTTATAGAGAATGACTGATGAATATCGGTAAATATAATCTCTGACTTCAAAGGAATTCTAACAACCCCTATGTTGAGACTTGTCTAACCTATTCAATGGTATCAGATGATTTATTACAGATTTATTATAGATCACTGCTTAGCTGAGAGGCTTCAGATAAATTTGTATATATCAATTTAAAACAGTCTAATCCTTTTGGACCATTCTCAGTTTTGTTTGAGTCTGAAAAGAGATGTCTTTCCAGAAACAACGAGTTCCATAAATGACTTCATTTCACTTACTGATCCAGACAAAAGCAAGATTACAGATCATGGCAACCAGATGGAACACACTCTTCTTATGCCCTTCCTGTACAAGTAAGAAGGTTTGGTGTTGTAGACTAGGGTTCACTTTGGATGCTTCAGATAAAATCTGTAGCTAGATCATTCAGCCCTGAAGCTTTTCCTTTCTCTTGAAATGCCAGACCAAAAAAGCCAGTATATATTATGGAATTATCTTACTTTAGAACCATTGTAATCCTCTAGGATATGTAGTAAAAATATCATCAGTCCTCTTTACAGATAAATGAACTGAGACTCAGATAAGTGAAATAACTTATTCAAAGTAAATAGCAGAGCTATTGTTCAAATCCAGGTATTTTACATCTAACACTTGCACTCTTTTCATTATATCATGGCTCCCTTCCATTCCTTGGAACAATCTAAACTCTCTTGTATTGCTTATGCACATCCCTTGAACATCATTCAGTTCTGTGTCTCTATTTTCTGCCTGTTTCTCTGTCTGTTTCTCCCTATCTTTGTCTGCCTGTGCCTATTTCTTCCTTTATTTCTCTCATTCTCTGTCTCAGTATGCTTCTGTCTCTGTGTGTCCCTAGGTGTCTGTCTGTCTGTTTCTCTTGCTGTATCTGGCTCTGGCTCTGGCTATATCTGTCTATCTGTCTGTCTCTGTCTCTCTCTCTGTTTCTCTTGTTTTCTCTGTCTCTGTCTGTCTGTGTCTGTCTATGTCTGTCTCTCTGTTTCTCTTGCTGTCTCTGTCTCTGTCTCTGTCTGTCTGTCCGTCTGTGTCTGTCTCTGTCTCTCTGTCTCTGTCTGTCTCTGTCTGTCTCTGTCTCTGTCTCTCTGTCTCTGACTCTCTGTCTCTGTCTCTCTGTCTCTCTCTGTCTCTGTCTCTCTGTCTCTGTCTCTCTCTCTGTCTCTCTGTCTCTCTCTCTCCGTCTCTCTCTCTCTCTCTCTGTGTCTCTCTCTGTTTCTCTCTCTCTCCAGAACTTCAGAATTCCCTTGTTCCAAGCATCAGTGATGAAATTGCTGGTTTGCTCTTATAACTTGAAACCAAGAACTTACTCAAATTATTTCCTCATGTCAGTACATCAAAAACATGTTAAAGATAGTATTAAACCACTGCACATCTTGTCTACAGCTCCAGGAGACATTTCAGAATGATAAGACACAAGTTCCTCTGCTCCAGCTCCAGAAAAGTGCAGCCCTGGTAAATGACATCAAAGTGGGAATAGAAAGACTGAAATGCTAATCGTGAGAGATGCAATGCTGTACATCCTCCTCCATCTCCCCCTCCCCCACCAAATCAGAGACTCAAAATTCTCTTTCGAATAAAAGTCATTAGAAAAAGCTCAATTCTTCCAAACCAAACATATTTATATGAAGCAGAATATGATCACTTTTAAAGGTAAAGGTGTATCCTGAACTATATCTGGTTTATGAGGAAAAAACAGATGTTTTGCTGATACTTTCTCTTTAGTTTTCATCACCTTGACAAAGCAGATAGAAAATATGTAAAATGCACACACACATGTATATGCATATGTGCATATGCATGTATATTTATATATAAACATTCATTTGTGTATATTCATATATATATATACACACACACAATTAAAAAGGATTGTGTTCAAGCATACCAAGTAGAATAAAAAGGTTTTGAAGGCAGGAACTGTTGATTATTTCCTATTTCACAGTGCCCAGCACTGTGACTTGCTATTATTAATTGTACACTGAGTTACATTGTTGAATTGTCTAAACATTGACTTGACCTCCAATTACCTTAAAAATCGAGGCACTGAGGGGCGGCTAGGTGGCACAGTGGATAGAGCACTGGCCCTGGAGTCAGGAGTACCTGAGTTCAAATCCGGCCTCAGACACTTAACACTTACTAGCTGTGTGACCCTGGGTAAGTCACTTAACCCCAATTGCCTCACTTAAAAACAAAACAACAAAAAAAAAATCTAGGCACTGAGATTTGGAACTTTGACTCTCACAATATTCCCCATATATTTATCTATTTCAACTTAAAATTGTGTTATACTTTTCCTATGTAAATACATATTAGAAATCACTATCTATAAAATATTTATAAAATGTACATTTGGGGGGCAGCTAAGTGGCACAGTGGATAAAGCACGGGCTCTGGAGTCAGGAAGACCTGAATTCAAATACAGCCTCAGACACTTGACACTTACGAGCTGTGTGACCCTGGGCAAGTCACTTAACCCCAACTGCCTCAAAAAACAAAATAAAATTGAAAATGTACATTAAAAAGAACACAAAAGGGGGCAGCTAGGTGGCACAGTGGATAAAGCACTGGCCTTGGATTCAGGAGGACCTGAGTTCAAATACAGCCTCAGACACTTGACATATAACTCACTGTGTGACCCTGGGTAAGTCACTTAACCCTCATTGCCCTCCAAAAACAAAACAAAACAAACAAACAAACAAACAAAAACAATACAAAAGATGTTAATCATTACTCTCAAATATTCAACATACAGGTCTTTTTTAGAAATTTCACATTTTATTATTAATTCAAAATGGAAACAAATCCTTTACTTCCATAAGAGAGAAGATTGATAGAAAAAAATCACAGAATTTAGAAGGGATATCAGAAATTATATAGTCTATCCTATACCTGAGGAAGAATCCTCTATATAAAAATACATATAGGTGATAATTCATTTTGGGAGTTGTTATTTTTAGAAACAATTTACTCATATCACGTTTCAATCTATTTCTGTAGATTCTGTCCATTGCTTCTAAACTTGCCCTGAAACCAATCACAATGGTAAAAGTCACCATTTCTTCATAATCTCTTTAAAAAATAAAATATTTATTCTATTCCTTATAAATTGGAGTTTTCCTTCTTCTAGGTTAAATATTGCCAGGTGTTTCAAATGTCTCATAAAAGATTATTCTCAGATCCTTTATCATAATACTCTAGTTTGTTAACATTCTGATTAAGAATAACATTCAGAACCAAAAATTAAGCAATTCCAGCTCTTTCCAAATTAGGGAAGAGCACAGAATGCCTCTAACCTCTTCTGATAAGGAAAATTTGTGGGATTATATTATTTAATAAACATACATATACCCTCCATCTATGTGACAATCTACTTTTCCATACCTTGTCATGCTTTTAAATTTGTATCTGTATTTCTCTTTCATTCTCCTCCTTTCCCCTATAAATCCCCCATACATGATCTGTTCAATGATACTTCCTTTGGTTCTATTAATATCTAAGGTGAACCTTTGAAACATTTAGAGTTCTGTTGTTTCTCATTAGCAATATATACTTTGTCTTTCTTTTTCTGATAAGACATATCCTCAGTAATCTGATTTATTTTACTTTTTACAAACTTGTAATTGTTAGAATAATGATACTTCCTAAATCCCACAATACTTTGTGTTACTTTTAATTTCTTTTCTTCTGGAAACAGAATGTTCCTTGATTAATAGTCATATTTCATCACTGGGAGAATATTAGTATCAAAGAGGTAAATTTTTGAAGTAGTGATGAATTTAGGACCATTGAAAACACTGCAGTTTCCCAAATGTGTTCCATCCATAATCATACATAATTCTATCTACAGGACACGCCCAAATATAGTTAGGTAAATAGGTAGGTAGGTGGATGCATGTATGGATCTAAAGAAAGTAGATACAGATACCAAATTTTCATTGCAGAGTGCATATTAGATCCTTAATAAATATTTTTTGAATTGCCTTGCATTGTGAATCAACTTATGAACCATTTAAACAGCATCTTCATTTAGTTACATAAGCATATTCTAGGCAATATACATTCATCATCTATTTTATTTTCTACTATATGAGTAGTTAAACTGAAATCATTTGAATTTATGTGGCTTTCATTGATGAAATTACATAGTCTTCTGGGGAAGAATCTAATTTGTACCTTGCCATCTTTCTAGAGAAAAACTTGACAGTGTCATATCTTTCATTTCCTTTGCTTAGACTCTGAACAGGGAACCTTCTATGACACTATAGAAAATTATGTATGAAAAACTAACAATTTTCATATTTTCAACGTGAATATTCTTTATGTGAGAATAAGCTATGGTAGTAATGATTTAGAGTTTGTTAGATGGCTCAGTTTATAGCACACTGGACCTAAAGTAAGGAAGACCTGAGTTCAAATCCAGCCTCAGAATCTAATAGTTGTGTGTATCCTGGGCAACTCACTAAACCTCTGCCTTGGAGACCGATGGGTGACACAGTGGATAGAGTGCTAGTCCCAGGATTAGGAAGACCTGAGTTCAAATTTAACCTCAGATACTTACTACCTGCTTGATCCTGAGCAAGTCATTTAACCTCTGTTTGCCTTAATCCCCTGGAGAAAGAAATGGCAAGCCACACCTGTATCTTTGCTAAGAGAACTCAAATCACTTCACAAAGATTTAGACACAACTGAACAAGAAGTAATGATTTTTATTTATTTATTTGTTTGTTTGTTTCTTTATTATTTGTTTGTTTATTTATTTATTTTTGGTGAGGCAATTGGGGTTAAGTGACTTGCCCAGGGTCACACAGCTAGTAAGTGTCAAGTGTCTGAGGTCCGATTTGAACTCAGTTCCTTCTGACTCCAGGGCTGGTGCTCTAACCACTGTGCAACCTAGCTGCCCCAAAAGTAATGATTTCCAGAAATGAAACATAATTCAATACGTCAATAGTTGATAATATCTTTAGGTCATCTTTGGGTCAAAAATACTGGTTGTTGCTATGGATGCATTTCACATATTTGTTGTTTCCCTAATTTTATGTAAACATTCTTTTAGCATTGTATGGTTTAATTGTGCCTGATGGTAAATTCTGTCACATTTTCTCAACCATTTTCTTTTTTTTTGTATTGAATAGAACTTACTCTACTATTTTCATTTTTTTTTATAATACAGAAGTGTCTTCCATCTCCCTCTTCTTTCACATTTGGCAGATAAGTTTGCTTTGTAAATAAAATTACTCTAACTTGTACTCTAAATCTCTTACTTAGCAGTCATTCCCATTTGCAAAGAGTTTTTTTTCCCTGTTCATATTTGCTTGATTCTTTCATCTTCTGTAGAAATTGGCTTGCATTGGTTACTTCTTTAAACTATTGTGACATAGACAGTGACAAAATGTTTTGTCAATTTTCTTCATTTTTATTTTCTTTCTTAGTGTCAGTAAACTGATTAAACAAGTCTACCTGGAGAATGGAATATTTTCTTCTCATATTATCTCTTCTTCTCACTAATAGTTACTTCAAGCATCAACTAACTCAGTACACAAACAACTGATTTGGAAAAGACAAAAACACGTTTACAATCTATTATCTCCTTTGTTAAGTTTTTCATACTATATATCAATTAATGCTTGCTAAGACATTCTTAGTTTCAGTTTTCTCATCTGTAAAAGGATGATAATAATGTCATTTATTTCTCAGGGGTTTTTTGAGGATCAAATAAGAATATGTGGGGGAAGCTAGGTGAGACAGTGGATAAAGCACCGGCCATGGATTCAGGAGGATCTGAGTTCAAATCTGGCCTTAGACACATGACACTTACTAGCTGTGTGACCCTGGGCAAGTCACATAACTCTCATTGCCCCCATCAAAACCAAAAAAGAATATGTGTGTATTGTTTTGTTGTTATATAGGTTGAGGAGGACATAAATTATTTTTGACCAAGTAAATGTCATAAACTTACTATAGAAATTCTCACAAAATGTACCTTGAATAAGACACTAGATTTTCTAGGAGTTAAGCACATTATTCTTTAATTTTAAAAATTTACCTTTGATCATCCAGTTCCCTTCTCTATAAGCCCCAGAATAATTCGACAAACCACTCTCCATCACCAAAGAATAAGTATAGATGAAGGTGATGATTTTTACCTAACTTCTCCTTCAATAATTTCTCATAACCCAGCCAGTTTGTTATCAATAGGAATGTGGGTTTAAAATTGAAAGGGACCTGAGAGACCATCTAGTCCATCCGTCTTCCTTTCTTTTATAGAAGAGGAAACTGAGGCAAAGAGAGTTTACATGATTTGACCATTGTCACAGAGATTCTCTCATAGGTGAGATTAAGATACTCCATAAATTCTCAAACTTTATATATATATATATATATATGCACACACACACACACACACACACACACACACACACATATATATATATATATATATATATATATATATATATATATATATATATATATAATCCCCTTCATTTTCTCCTAAAATATATTCTTGTTAAGGGTTTTCAAGTCCTACAAGTCACCCAGGCACAAAAACTTAGTCTTCCTCCTTTTTCATCCCCCTTTAAAATAAATGAGATTTCAAAATCTGTCAGTGCTATGTTCTCAACATATCTTGCATTCCTCCCTTTTTCTCCACTCATACAGTGGGAAGAATTTCATTTCAGACCATTATTAATCAGCTATAATATACCAGCAGCCTCCTAATAGGTCTTCATCCATCTAGATTTTCCCCTTTCTAATCATTCCTCCCATTGATATAAGTAAAGAACAATTCTTGCCATGTTCATCTACTTACTAAAGCTTTAAGAATTTCTAAAATACAAAGAAATTTTCATGGCATTTAAAGCAATATAAGAATTAATTAGAGCCTTAGGCATAGGAGTATTTCCTCAAGAAGCACATTGCTGGAGGCAGCTACATGGTGGAGTGAATAAAGCACAGGCCCTGGATTCGAGAGGACCTTAGTTCAAATGCAGCCTCAGACACTTGACACTTACTAGATGTGTGACCCTGGGCAAGTCACTTAACCCTCATTGCCCTACCAAAAAAAAATAAAGAAAGAAAAAGAAAAGAAAAAGAAGCACATTGCTGCCTTCACCAAATTCTAACGAACAAATATAGAGAAATTTCTTTACAGCATTTGCAGAATGTGGGATGTGAATCCTGAGCCACTGTTAATACCTTTTGCCAAATCATGTAGAGAACAAGGGATAGTATATGCTAAAAATGTCAAATGATTTAATGACTTTTCAAAATAATGTACATTAGGAAAATGTATACTTTTTTAGTTTATTCTTTATAAAGTTGAGTTTCCAGAGCAAGGTTACATCTCCCCTTGATGGATTATAAGTTTCTTTCTAATGTCCTCAGCCCAAGTGCTCATTTTGTTGTCTTCTTAGCAATATCAACTACACACTCATCTTTCTAATATTATCTAATTAATATTACTTATTATTTCCTTGATCATATATACCTTTGATTAGTAACACATATGATTTAACCAATGGACATCAATTAGTTTTAACAAGGTTTGTTATATCCCTGAATCTTCCTAATCACAGCCATCCTTTGCCCTACAACACCTCAGTCCTTTAGCAGAGGGGGCCTAAACTTAAAGTAGAATAAGATAAAACATTTATCCAACCAAGTTTATTTCCACACGTAGTATTGCTGGTGGAAGAAGTCATTCCCTTGATTGCAAAATCCAGAATCTTGGCATAGATACTTTGCCAAATCATGCACGTCACTTTGGACATTTTTCCTCCTGACCTTTTAAAAATCATCATCATAGTCTATTCCAGGGCTTCTTAAACTCCTATCCATTCATGACTCCTTTTTGACTAAGAAATTATATCACCCAGTATATAAAATAGGTATACATAACCTTTTACTGTTTCTAAATTTTTCACAGTTCCTCATTCAGCTACAAACACTTCATGGGGTGGCAAAACATGGTTTAAGAAGTTTTGATCTGGTTCATATTGTCTCCAATCTTCTTCAGCTAAGACTGGAAAGAATAGATGAGGGAGAGAGAAGGAGAGAGAAAGAGAGAGCAGAGGCAGCCATGTATTCATACTTTCATGTTAACTTGTTTTGAGAGAGAAGGCCTTTGAGGGTATACCTATTTGGAGACTTAAGAAAGTTATTGCCACACTCACATGCAACCAGAAAGGAAAAAGAATAAGATCAAGTCATTGAGGTCATGTGTACATACGCTAATGTTAGCAGTCAAATGAAAATTTTGTTTGTTTTTTTCTCATCACAAAAGGGAAATAATTTATACAAAACACACACATGAGTTTCAAAATCCACATAAGGAACTGAATTTAGCTAGCCATATTGTGTATGTTCATAAAAGCTGTTATCTTACTGACCACTTTCCTATTTTATTAAGAAATTCAA
Organism: Dromiciops gliroides; assembly: GCF_019393635.1. Lineage (NCBI taxonomy): Eukaryota > Metazoa > Chordata > Mammalia > Microbiotheria > Microbiotheriidae > Dromiciops > Dromiciops gliroides. The sequence continues at coordinate 517,042,029 of NC_057863.1, forward strand.
GAACAATTCTAAGAAAATATAATGGAGAACATTTATGTAAAAGCCCATTGGGGAAAAATCAAAACTAATATAGTATTTAAAATGTACTACAGACCATCTGGTCAAAATGAGAGGAGAGATGAGGAGTTCATGAAACAGATCACAAGCCTTTCATATAAGCGTCGTAGAGACAGACATTGATAGTCTGTCTCTGTCTATATCCCCTCTTTTCCTCTTTTGGTTCTCAATCATCCTTGGTTCCTGGTTCTCATTCAACCTCTGAATAAAGGGAATAAATAATTCCTTAACTTCCTTTAGTGATAATTTAATCCTTAACAAAGTAGTGGAACAAATACATTATAGACCTCTAATTTTCACCAAGAAAAGAAACTGGTTTCATGAGTGAAGATGATAGGAATCTCATGTGGAAGTGATTACTCCCTCTGAGAGAGGAAATCCAGGTATATTCTGATATAAATATTACATATATGGAGGAGAGATTTCAAGGGGTTCTTAGAAAAAAAACGTAAGTAGCGCAACATGCCAGCTTTTGATGTTTGGAAGATTTCAAGGAAGAGTTTCATGTATAGAAACAATTCTGGTAAGAACAAAAATGTAAATTGTCTAAGGAAATGGTTGTCACAATTCTCAATTGACATAATCTATTACTAATATTACAAGGTTCTGGCTTTATATTTATGATTTAAGGACTTTAGGATTTTCCCACAATGAACTCCTCATCCCACCCCTCCTCCCCATTTTGCATGTTGCGGTTTTATTTTGAACAGATTTTTTTTCCCTTTCCCCATCCTCCCCAATTGCATTTATTTGCTTTCAACTATATTAGTGTAGATACTTAAATAATAAAAGGCCTTTTATATCTAACTGCATTTTTACTCATTATCTTCTATTCCTGACAATTTAATATCATCTGTAAAGGTGAAAACGTTGCTTTCAATACAATGATTCACACCATCAATATACATAATAAAATGTCAGAGACTCAATACTTATCCCAAATGTACCTCATTAGTAACTTTCTAGCAATTCTAGTAGGGTTTCATTTATACTGAGTCTAATCGGCTGCTTTTTATTTAAGTTTCAATTCAATAAGAAAACTTTCCTCTTATTTCAGGTCTCATTACCTGACCACTACTGATGTAAAACCTTTTTTAAGGGAATGAATGAAGTGTCATGAAAAATATTAGACTGACCTCACTTTAGGTAGAAATTCACCATGATCTGATCAGATGTCACATAACCTTAATTTTCAAACCTCAAAGACTGTGTGAAAATTCAGGGGCAAGACAAAATGATGATAGGATGATAGCATTTAGAGCTACCATGGATTTTGGTAATATACTAAAATAAATAATCACGGGATCATGGCATATAAAGTTGGAGGAGACCTTCAAAATATACCAATATATATTCATACTGGTGTGTTGTGAAGTTCCCTTTTACCATCAAAGCCTATGTTATTGAGAGAAAATAATGTTTTATAATAATCATTGCTCACATTTATTTAGCATTTTAAGGTTTATTTTTAACACCTACTCGGTAAGATAGGTACTATAACTGAACATTTTATGGAAGAGTAAATAGCCCTAGTGGTTAATGATAATAAGATCTAATATTTGTATAATGTTTACTATGTGCCAAGCCCTATGGTAAGCACATTACAAATAGTATCTCATTTTATCCTCATAACAACCATTGAGGTAGGTATTATTATATCCATTTTACAGTTGAGGAAATTGAATCAAATAGAGGATAAGTGACTTGACCAGGGTAAGAGAACTAGTAAATGTCTGAGGCTCGATTTGAACTCAGTTCTTTCTGACTCTAGACACACAACAATCTCTCCCTTTTGCAACCTAGTTACAAATAGAAATTATGAAACTTGTCCAGTGTCACATACCTTAAGAATGTTAGCAATAGGATTTGAACCCAAGTATTGCTGACTCGAAATCCACACATGAATTCCCTCTGCAACATGATTGGCAAATAGTTGTCTAATCTTGGCATAAATCACTAGTGGGGTGAACTCCTTACAAAAGCCATCTTATTTTTAGATATAATTATTAGGAAGATTATTCTCACTTTAAACTCAATCTCCCACTCTACTACTTTTAGTCAGTGGAATCTTGTTCTATCCTTTGGGGTCAACAAAATAAAGATGATTAATGTCTTTTTTACCATGTTAGCCTTTCAAATACAGGAAGAAAGTTATCCTGTCCCTATTAAGTCTTTTATTGTTCAATGTAAATACCCCAAATTCTTTTAATCACCAACCTGTGACTTTATGCAAAGGCATTTTAACAATATGTTAATCCTCTTATTACCAATATCCTTAAAATGTGATACCCAGAACTAAACAAAATACTCCAAATTTGATCTGAACAGGTCAGAGTCTGTTGCCACTAGGGGCAGCTGGGTGGCACAGTGGATGAAGCACCAGCCCTGGATTCAAGAGGACCTGAGTTCAAATAAGGCCTCAGACACTTGATGCTTATTAACTGTGTGACCTTGGGCACGTCACTTAACCCTCATTGCCCTGCAAACAAACAAACAACAAAAAGAAGACACTAGACATGTATTAATATAGGCTAAGATATTTGGCCACCATGCAGTAATAGTGACTCATATAAACCATGTCTTTTATGAAAATCCACAGATTTTATTTTTATACAAACTGCTGCTAACTTGTAATTGTGAAAGTCAAACTTTAGAATTAAGAAACAATATTTTATATTTGTTCATATCAAAGTTTTTTTTTTCCTTATAAGAGTTTTCACAATGATCTAATCTATCTGGATCCTAAGGATATAGCATCATCTAATATATCATCTATACATCCTTTTTGTTATCTGGAATTTGATAAACAAGACACCTGTTCTTTTTCTCGCATTCACTGACAACAATGCCTAACATGCCTAATAACTCTTCTATATGAAATTCTTCAAAGCCTTGAAATCAGTTACTTGCCTTTGTGCTTCCTTCTCTAGTGCACCCAAATACACACAACATATTTCTATTTCTATTAAGACCTCAGTTTTTTAGCTGGTTACTTGCATGTGGTTCATCACAGCTTGAAAGTAGTAGATTTGATGTTTTGGGTTTTTTTACTTTTAAGTTGCAAATACTAAAACATATCAGTGATAATATTAATTCAGGAATTACCTCCAATATTAAAGATTATAACAAATGGCTTCCAATTTGGTCTGATTTTTGCAAGTTGGTTAGTCCATAAGTATTTATTAAACACCTACTATATACCAGGCAATGGGCTATAATACAAAAATGAAAAAAGACAATCAGTGCCCTTAAGTAGCTTACAAAGCAGGAGACAAGAAGTAAACAAATATGTATACACAAGCTATATGCAAGATAAATAGGAATGAACTGAGAGTGAAGGCACTAAAAAGGTGGATTTGGAAAACCTTCCTGTAAAAGATAAACTTTTTTTAATAAAGTATTTTTTTAAATTTTTTCCAGTTACATGTAAAGATAGTTCTCAACTTTTGTTTATACAAGCTTTCCGATTTCAGATTTTTCTCCCTCCCTCCCCCCTTCCGTAGATAGCAGGTAATCTGATATAGGTTATATATATATATATATATATATATATATATATATATATATATATATATATATATATATATATATATTAACATTAAACATATTTCTGCATTAGTCATATCATAAGAGAAAAATCAGAGCAATGAGGAAAAACCTCAAAATATAAAAACAGCAACACCAAAAACAAAAGAAATAGTATGGTTCGATCAGCATCTATATATAAACTTTTAATTAAGACAAAAAGGGAGTAAGGGAAGTTAGTAGGTAGAGATGAGTATGGAGAATATTCCAGAATTGGATAGGCAGAAAAACAAACAAATAGCCTAGAGCTTAAAGATGGAGGGAACAAGGCAAGGAAGGACTTTGCATGACAAAGGACTTTGTATTTGATCCTGGGGGCCATAGAAATTCACTGGAGTTTATTGCGTATTATGGAACAGGGGTGACTTTAGGAAAATCATTTTGCTGTCTGAATGGAGTATGGATTTCAATAGAGAGAGGTGGGGGAGGCAGATCCACTAATAAGCTTTTGTAATAGTCCAGGCCATGAGGTAATGAAACCCTGAGCCAGAATGTTGGTAGTGTCAAATGAGAGAAGGGATTATATTGGAGAGGTGCTACAAAGGTGAAATTGATAGGCAACAGATTGGATATGAGTAGCAGGGAGGGTTTAGAGAGATAGTAAGGAGATGAACATGTTTTTAGATTGTGAATCTGAAGGACTAGGAGGAGGATTTTGCCCTTTACAATAATACAGAAGGTAGTAAGGGGAGTGGATTGAGGAGGAAAGATAATGAGTTCTTTTATGGATATGTTGAGTATAAGATGTCTACTAGACATTTTATTTTTAATATCTTATATGCAGCTAGAGTTGGGGTATCCAAGATCTGCAAACTGGTTAGGGCAAGAATGGAAATTTTGAGATTGTCAGCATAGAGCTGGTAATTACATCCAAGGGAGCTGATGTGATAATCAAGTGAAGAAGACTATAGAGAGTAACGGAGAGTGCCCAAACTAGAACGTTGAGGGACCCTTGTTCATATTTTCCAAAAAGTTCTCTATAAGCCAATAGTGAGCTCATACAAAGTATAACAATCTGCTTTCTTAGAATATATAATATATATATATATATATATACACACACACATATTTGTGAGTATATTTACATATTTGTATGCGTGTAGACACTTTTGTGTCATCTGAATTATTAATATTTTCTCCACCATTTTCTTAAGTTTAGATAATTAGAAAATCAGTAAATCAAGTTCTTATTTTTAGTAATCTCTTATTTCAGAAGCATAGATGCCCACAATGAAAATTGAACAATTGTCTCTCCCAAGATGCTTTGAGCTGGCTCCAGCAAACAATCCTATGTGTTGAAGGCCTTCCAGAACTTTTAGTGACACTCTGACTGACCACCTGCCATGTATTCTTTTAACACATGACCAGTCCATCTTTTCTTATTATACATTTCATTGTTGACAACTTTTATATCTATTCTTCTTTGGAGTTTCTATTTCTTTAGAGGCTACAGCCTAAAAACACTTATCATGAAACTCTATATTGCCCACTATGTGATCATTATGTTTACTATTTCAGTCATTGGTGTTCTATATCTTACTCCCATATAGCAGCACCAGTAAATTGTTAGTATTGTAAAGATGGGTCTATCTTTTCATGGAAAGCTTGGGGTCAATAAAAGAGCATTGTAATTTTCTGTAAATTATATAGACTGTGCTCCTTCATTTCCAGTCTGAGACCAACACAGTGCCTAACATATTATTAGTTCTCAATAAATGCTATCTGATGGCATCTCCTTCATATTTTTAAAACCATGTGGAAAATGTAATAACTTTAGACTGCAATGACCTGTGCTGCATAATCATATTGTCTTTAGTGATGATTACTTCCCTTTCTGAAGACTTACCAACTGTCCAGTTAACAATATATTATATAATTTTCCTAGGAAAATGAAGTCAAGCTTACTGGCCTGTAGTCTGAAGAATATACTATCTTCTCTGTTTTCAAAATTTAGACATGTTCTGATCTCTAGCCCTATAATAATTTCCTGTTATCTGTGATTTTTCTAAGATCTCCAAGAATGTGTCAACAATCAGAAAAACAGCTTCTTTCAGTTTTCTGGTATGCATAACATACAAGCATGGTGGTTCGAATATATCAGAGCCATTAAGGGTCTTGTTATGCTCTAACTTATTTTTGGTTTCTTTCAGTTCTGAATTAATGATTTTTGCTCTTTTAATTGTGCCACATAGCTGATTCCACTATATTCTTTGGTATAATTTATAAATTAGTCGGCCTTTCCGCCAACTCTAAAACATTATTATCTTTATTTGGTTTCAGTCTTATCATAATGACCACTTAGCACAATGTCTGGCAGATAGAGTAGGCACTTAATAAATATTTGTTGATTCGATTGATAATTCACATTGTGATGATAGGATCAATGATGTATACCTGAAATAAACCTTAGATGGCATCCAGTTCAAGTCCGTTATTTTATGAGCCAAAAGAGGTTAAATCACTTTCCAAAGTTCATATATCTCAAAGAGCTGAGATTTGAACTGAAGTCCGATGATACCAAAATCCATGACTTTTCCACTGCATCATACTGACTTATGTGTTAACCAATTCTTGAAAAGGCTTTCTGGTATCTTTGCCACCAAACCTACTTCTGGTCCCTATCTCTGTCTTAGGATGAGTAACCAAGGACCTAAAATGTCTTTGCATATCATATTTCTGTTTTACTGTGGGTAACTTCAGATTTTTTTTTCTCTCACATGAAATAATTCTACTGAATGAAAGTGAAAAGAGCATGTCCAACTGTGGATAATGTAGCCTAGATTAAATAAAACCCAGCACATTTTTTTCTCTTTTTTTCTATTTCAGTCCAAAATATGGCCCATGTCTTTAATGTATAGAGGCCATTCCACCTTTTCTTTGCTCATTTATTGGAGGCTACTTGCAACTGTTCCCTCACTGATGCCAGGACATAGCTATTCCAAATCATGTTCAGTTACATTTTATTATATCTTTAAATCATTTCTTTGGATTGAAGTCTCCAGCTTTAGCATACCTTAAAACAGCTGCTTGGGAATTCAGCTGTCATATGCTTGGCCAGGCCATTTAAGTGTTGCTTTCAATTGGGAAATGAGGCAAATTTAATGTGCTCCTTCTTAAATGGTACAATGGAATTGAAGTCAGTAACCTCATCTATACTTTGGGGAGGCTATTTGAGAGTTATTTATAAACATGTTAAGTCATGTTATATTATTGCAAATGGGATAGATATAGAAATCAATGCTGTTTCTTTGCCCTAATTAAAAAGCCACATTAGCATCATGTTTCTACCTAGATGGGATTTAACATAATAATCCATCTAATAATGGTTTTTACTCATTCAGGTCAGGGTATTGATGTAGACCATCCAACTGGGGCTTAAATAAGCTCAATCTAAAATCTAATTATCATGACATGACTCAACTTTTTAATAGTTAAGGATCACACTTGGCATATTTTGACATGTACCCTAGCCTATACAAGATGTTTTAGTGTTAAGAAAAATGATAAGTAGAATCTCATGCTCTGAGAATGCAAAAGAGAACTAAACTCAAGGAAGAGAGATAATGAAGAATGAATTTCTGGTGGCCAATGTGTATTGGATTGTGATAAGAAAAAGAGGAGTTGTGAAAATTGACCACTGTGGATGCAAAGAGAACTCATCAATAAGATCAAATGTGTTTAAAGGATAGAAGTACCATAATGGTGTATATATGGGGATAGGAATTTAAGTCATAGAAGTAAACCTTAAAATAAATACTAGAGAAAAAGAGGAATTCTTAAGCCTCAGGGAAGAGGACGATAAATGAAGTTTGAAGACCCTGGTTTGGAGTGAAATAAAATTTGATAATAGGTATTGGGGCAAAAGGGCGATTTACTGAGGAGATTGATTTTCTTGAAAAACACTGAAGAAAATTGCAATATTCTCATGCCTCCTGACAATCTGAGAGAATGTGAAATGTGATGCTACATAATGCTCTGGCTTAGTACTCTGGAAAATTATTTACATTTGCATAAATATGAGTGGCTTTTACATGTTTAAGAAGGATTTAGAAACCCAAATCTAGAGGATATTAAATAGAATATTTATCTATTTTTAATCAATACAAATCACCAGCGTAAACCACAACCTATATCCCATTGTCAAACCACTTTTGGTAATCCCTGAGGAATCAAATAGAAGTACCAAAAAGTAGTTGAACATACTTATTTATGGGGGTGGGAGTTAGGGAAATATATAGTTAAAGCACATAATCTATAAGTTTGGGATAAATTCCTATTTAGATTTCTGTGATGGAGTATAAGGATGGATTTTGTGTAAGCAACTAGAAAGTTACCACTATGTGTCAACACACAGACATGTACTAGGCATAATAGTGTAGTGGAGACTGTTGTTTGGAATAAGGATGAATTGACTGTTAATGCTTCCTTATGTACTCATGTGGAGTGTGACCTTGACCAATCACTGAACTCTTTTATAAATTTCCTCATCTAGAAAATGGAGAAAATAATAGCACCCTTCTTACAGAATTTTTGTGAGCATTGAATTAAGATTATATATAAATATACATGCACACACATACGTGTGTAAACTCCTTTGTATAATGTAAAGCACTATATACCTGTTAGCTTTTATTATTAATATAACTGTTATTAGTTATTATTTTTATTGCAAGTTATGTCAAGATAGTCTCTTTTCCTTTTTTACTTTTAAAAGTAGAATTGTTAGAGAAACAATGCACTAATGGATAGAGATATAGTCTTAAAGCCAAGAAGATTTGGGTTCAAGTCCAACATCTGGAATTTAATGACTATATGATCCTATGAAAGATTATACTTTTCAAGGATGGTTCCACCATTTATTGATAGAAAGATTTTCTTCATTCCAGAATTCCCACCAACTTTTTAATTGCAAGTCTAGTACCTATCCCAAATGTACTGGGCTTATAGATCAAAAGAATGGATTGGGTTTGGTATATATATTTTTTTAATTTAGAATTTTATTTTCCCCAAATTACATATAAAAACAATTTAACATAATTTTTAAAACTTTGTATTCTAAATTATCTCTACCCCCTGTAAAGAAGGCAAGAAATTGAATATAATTTATGTATGTATAGTCATGCAAAACATTTCATATTAGGTTGTAAAAGGAAATAGAAAAAAAACTCAGGAAAAATGAACTGAAAAGTATGTTTCAATCAGTATTCAGACAGAATCATTTCTTTCTCTGGAGATGTATTAGATTTTTCATTGTAAGACCTTCAAAGTTGGTCTTGGATCATGTATTGCTGAGAATAGCCAAACCATTCAGAGCTGAACATCTTACAATAGTGTTGTTACTTTGCACAAAGTACATTTCACTTTGAATCAGCTTATGCAAGTCTTTCCACGTTTTTCTGGGAGCATGCTGCTCATCATTTCTTTTGTTTGATGGTTGGTTTTGTTTTGTTTTTTAATTTAGAATTTTATTTTCCCAAATTACATGTAAAAACAAATTTTGACATAATTTTTTTAAACTTTCTGTTCCAAATTCTTTTTATCCCTCCCCCACCAAGAGCTCAAGCTATTCATTATAAGTTATACATGAATAGTCATGCAAAACATTTCCACATTAGCCAGGTTGTGAAAGAAAAGAGACAAAATCGAAACTTCAGATAAAGGAACTAACAAAAATATTATTCTTCAGGGCAGCTCGGTGGCGCAGTGGATAGAGCACCGGCCCTGGAGTCGGGAGGACCTGAGTTCAAATCTGGCCTCAAACACAACACTTACCAGCTGTGTGACCCTGGGCAAGTCACTTAACCCCAATTGCCTCACTAAAAAAATATATATTATTCTTCAATCTGTATTCAGATACCATTAGTTCTTTCTCTGTAGATGGATTGTATTTTTCATTAATGCTTCAGAGTTGTCTTAGATCACCACATTGCTGAAAAATTACCAAGTCATTCAAAGCACATCATCTTACAATATTGCTGTTATTTTGTATACAGTATATTTCACTCTGCATCAGCTCAGGTAGGTCTTTCCAGGCTTTTCAGAGTGCATCCTGCTCATCATTTTTATAGTAAACTAAATTTATATAGTGCATTAAAGTGAGATTTCACTGAAATAAACCAATGATTTTGATTGTTGCAACAACAGTAATATATAACATTTATATAGTGCCTTATACTTGACAAAAGAATTTTCTTCACAATATCCCAGCAAAGTAATTACCATATGTTTTATCATCATTATCATCATCAGTCAATAATCATCAATCAACCCCCATCAATTAATCCTTATCTTCATCCAATCATTTTCAATCCATCAAGCAATCATTCAATCTTTTAATCAATCAATCATAATCATATATTACTCTTGCCTCTGCTTCAAAATTTTTTTCACAGTTAATATTGGTAACTGTGTTTCCCTTCATCCTATTTTTCTGCATGATATTTACTCTATTTTCTATTTCTTTCATCTCCTCAAAAGTGTTTTGCTTCTGACTGCCCACTCTCCCAATCTGCCCTCTCTTCTTTCACGCCTACCCCCTTTTTCCCTTCCCTTCCTACATTCCTTCAGGGTTAGATAGGTTACCCTAAACAATTGAGTGTATGTTATTCCCTCTTATATTCAGTTTTGCTGGGTAGGTAATTCTTGATTGTGATTGTAATTCTTTTTCCCTATGGAATATCATATTCCAAGTCCCCTTTATTGTTTAAGGTAGAAGATACTAGATCTTGTGTTATACTGACTGTCACTCTACCATACTTGAATTGTTTTTTCTGGCTTCTTGCAATATTTTCTCCTTGACATGAGAACTCTGGAATTTGGCTATAATAGTTCTGGGAGTTTTCATTTTTGTATCTCTTTCAGAAGGTGTTTGGTGGATTCTTTGATTTCTATTCAACCTTTTGATTCTAGAATATCAGGGAAATTTTTCCTGACAGTTTTTTGGAAGATGATAGCTAAGCTTTTTTTTTTAATCATAGCTTTCAAGCGGTCTAATAATTTTCAAATTATCTCTCTTGGATCTATAATCCATGTCAGCCATTTTTCTAAGGAGATATTTCACATTACCCTCTATTTTTTATTGTTTTGGTTTTGCTTTTATTTGTCTTGAATTCTCATAAAGTCACTAGCATCCATTTGCTCAATACTAAATCTTAAGCAATTATTTTCTTCAGAAAGCTTTTCTATTTGTATTTTCAAGTGGTTGACTTTTTTTCATGACTTTCCTGCATCACTCTCATTTCTTTTTCCATTTTTTCCTACCAATCTTACTTTATCTTCAAAGTCATTTTAGAGCACTTCTATGGCCTTAGATCAATTAATATTTTTTCTTGGAAGCCTTGAATGTAGAAGCTTTGACTTTTTAATCTTCTTCTAAGGGTATATTTTGACCTTCCTTGTCACCAAAGAAACTTTCTAGTGTCTGCATTTTTTTTTGTCTACTCATTTTTCCAGCCTATTTCTTGATTTTTAACTCCTTCTTAAAGTGGGGCACTTCTCCTGGGTCATACTGTCTCAAGCTTCAGGGGTCCCAGATGGTAGGATTTAAGAAGAGGCACATTCCACACTTTCTTGACAGAGCCAAAATGGTGGGGGACAGGCACTGATTCCTAGGAGCTCTGCCCCAAATCCCTACAAATACCTTAAAATAATGCCGTAAGACAAAAGGACATGGTGAGATCATTCTCCAGCCAAAGACAACTTACAACATTGGCAGGAAAGGCCTGTTATACCAGGGTGAGAGTGGAGTGCTGATGTGGGCCACACCCTACAGCCCCAGCCCCAGCCCAGAGAATCAGGACTCCACAACCTTGGAATTAGCTAAGGCAACAGCTACTTCTAGAACTTAGATCACAGACCAGTGAGGGGGTTGAAAGGTTGGCCAGGGGGGTGATTGAAGGGGTCTCTGCTGGTGCTAAGGCAGAACTCAGTTGTGTTGCCCATGCTCAGAACCAGGAAGCAGTCTTGAGTGGCAGTCCAGGTGGGGGAGGAGCATAGGTATGGCAGAGCTTGCAATCTAATTTTGTTACAGGGTTAAAGACCAAGCAGGCCTGTGATTACTTACAGACTAGGGCACAAGTCAGGGGAGTGTAGAACATGCCTCTCCTTAAATCATCATTTCTTATTGCACAATAGTATTCCATCAAAATCACAAACCACAATTTCTCTAGCCCTTCCTCATTTGATGGACATCTCAATTTAAAAGTATTTACCACAAGAAAAGAGTTGTTATAAATATTATTGTACATATAGGTCCTTTAATTGTAGTTTTTCATCTGTTTTTGGATGAGTATGCATGGTTTTATAGTCCTTTGGCCATAATTCTACATTGTTCTACAGAATATTTGAATCAGTTTACAACTCTTCCAACAATGCATTAATGTCTCATTTCCCGCATATTACCTACAACATTTGTCATTTTCCTCTGATGTCCTAATATCCAACCCAATAGGTATATTGTAGTACTCCAGAATTGCTTTGACTTGCATCTTTCTAGCCAATAGTGAATTAGAGCATTTTTTCAAATGGTTATAGATAGCTTTGATTATTTCATCTGAAAACTGTTTATACCTTTTGATCATTTATCAATTGGAGAATGGCTCCTATTTTAATATATTTGACCAAGTTCTTGACATATTTGAGAAATGAGGCCTTTATCACATAAACTTGCTTCAAATGTTTTCACAATTACTATTACTAACTGTATTTCCCACTTCCTATTCCTTCCTCAGGACATTTACTCTATTCTCTATCTCCTATCACCCTATACCTCCTCAAAAGAATTTTGCTTCTGACTGCCCTCTCTCCAAATATTCCTTACCTTCTATCACCTCTCCCCCTTATACCTGTCCATTCCTACTTTCCTGAAGGGTAAGATAGATTACACTCATTTGAGTGTTTATGTTATCCCCTCTTTGAGTCAATTCTGATGATGAATGTTCACTCATTCCCCAGAATCTCCCCCATCCTCCTCTACACTGTATAAGATTTTCATTACTTTTTATGTGAGATACTTTACCTCATTCCACCTCTTCCTTTCCCTTTTTCCTAGTGCATTCCTCTCTCACCCATTAATTTTATTTTTTAAAGATATCTTCCCTTGATAGTCATCTCACCCCTGTGACCTCTGTCTAAATATACTATATCGACCTGCTTTAATAATGAGAACGTTCTTATGAGTTAAAAGTATCATTTTCCCATGTAGGAATATAAACAGTTTAACCTTTTTTATGATTTCTTTTTTTGTTTACCTTTTTTGCTTCTCTTGAGTCTTATACTTGAAAGTCAAATTTTTGAATCAGCTCAAGTCTTTTCATCATGAATGCCTGAAAGTTCTCTCTTTCACTGAATGTCCCTTTTCCCCCTAAAGGATTAAACTAAGTTTTGCTGGGTAGGTGGTTCTTGGTTACAATCCCAATTATTTTGCCCTCTGGAATATTATAAGCCCTCCAATCCTTTAATATGAAAGCTGCTGAATCTTGTGTTATCCCAACTTTGTCTCCACCATACTTGAATTATTTCTTTCTGACTGCTTACAATATTTTTCTTCTAGAACTGGGAGCTCTAGAATTGGGCTATGATATTCCTGGAGTTTTCTTTTTGGAATCTCTTTAAGGAGGTGATCAGTGGATACTTTCACTTTCTATTTTAGCTTCTGCTTCTAGAATATCAGGGCAATTTTCTCTGAAAATTTCTTGGAAGATGATGTCCAAACTCTTTTTTTGATCATGCTTTCAGGTAGTCCAATAATTTTCAAATTATATTTCCTGCATATATTTTCCAGGTCAGTTGATTTTCCAATGAGATATTTCACATTGCTTTTTTCTCCCTTTCTTTTGGCTTTGTTTTATTATTTCTTGATTTCTCATAAAGTCTTTAGCTTCCATTTGCTCAGTCCTAATTTTTAAGGAGTTATTTTCTTCAGAGAGCTCTTGTGCTTCCTTTTACATTTGGTCAATTCAGCTTTTCAAGTTATTCTTTTCCTCTTTGGCTTTTTGTACCTCTTTTACCATTTGGCCTGGTCTGTTTTTTAAGGTGTTGTTTTCTTCAGTTGTGTGTGTGTGTGTGTCCCTTACCAAGCTGTTGACTCTTTTTCATGATTTTCTTGCTTCACTTCATTTCTCTTTCCACTTTTTCCTCTACCTCTATTACTTTATTTTCACAGTCCTTTTTAAGTTCTTCTAAGGCCTAAGACCAATTCACATTTTCCTTGGAAGCTTGGATATATGGACTTTGACTTTGTTATTTTCTCTTGAGGGTATATTTTGATCTTTTCCACCATTGAAACTTTCAATGATAAGATTTTTTTTCTCATTTTTCCAGCCTATTTTCAGGGATACTTCTAGGAATTTGTAAATTTTTAGTTCTTCCAAGGTGACATGATTTAAGAAGATATATGTTTACTACTCCCCTGGCCTGTGCTCTGCTCCTCCCTGGCCTGGGACTGCCACCCAAGACATTCCCCTGATTCAAGTATGGGCAAAACAATAGAGTACTGCTTCAGTGCTGCCAAAGAGATCCCTGTAATCTCTTTCTGGCCAACTCTTTGATCCCTTTACTCTCTGTCGGCTATTAAGCAGTGGCTGATGATGCTGATTCGGTGGCTCTTAAGATCTGCTCCTCCTGGTTTTCTGTGGCTGGGCCTGTGCTGGGGCTGGGTCTGCATTAGACTGTGCTTCACTCTCACTCTGGTGTGACTGATTTTTCTGCCAATCTTCTAAGTTGTTTTTGGCTGGAATATTATTTTACCCTGTCCTTTTGTGGGTTCTGCTGATGCAGGAATCATCTTAAAGCATTATCTGAATGTATTTGGAGGGGTCTTGGGGACAGCTTAGTCAAGTCACTGCCTTTCTTCCATCATCTTGCAGGTTTGATATTTCTTAATTTTGCTAGGGCAATTAGAAATTTTCTCACAGTATATGGTTAGAAAAGTAGACAATCTCAATTAGATGATAGTATAATTAGGTAGATTTGAAAGCAGTTGACTGAGCTGACCCATAGAGTATGATCAATTTCATCCTAGAGGAAAATCAGGAGTGAAATATTATAGTGTCACATTGTCAATCCTGTATTGTTAAACTTTTGTAAGGATGATATGAAAGGAAGTCAGAATTTGGGGGTGACATAAAATCTTTGGAGAAATGATTTGAATGTCATAATTAATATACTAAAACACCTAGATAGTTGTAATAGTCGGTTGAATATAAGAGTACATTCATCCGTATAAAATACTAACATTTTCCCAAGTGTTCCAAAAGATAGTCATACAACTATAAAAATTGAGGAGTTAGGGTTGAGAAATGGTTCACAGAAAAAAATCAATCAGGAGTGTAATAGTACTGTACAATATATGAATGTAAACTTCAATAACTTCAGCAGGAAAAGTGTCAGGAGGAACAGAGGAGATCATTCAACTTTACTTTTCTTTGATTAGTCCCCATATGGAGTATTCTATATAATTCTGGGCTACAGATTTTAGGGGAAAAAAGGATAAGTAGGTTTTTCAAACTTATGTAGGTGACAATGATGGTGAAAGAATTAGGGACAATTCCATGAAAGAATGTTGAAAGAATTTTGTATGCCAAAACCAAAGAAGAGAAAACAACATAGGGGCTAAGGAAGTGGGATGTGAAGCATGAGAGATATTTTCAAGTTTTTGAAGGGCTGTTATATGTAAAAAGGACAGGACTCATTCACTTCTTTGAAGGTACAATCGTAGGACCAACAGGTGGAACTTATAAGGAGACATATTTTGCTTATATTTAAGGGAACATATCCTGAACTTTAGAACCTTTCAACAATGAAAACAAAAAGGTTTGTATCAGTAAACTGAGTTCCCAGTGACACAACGAAACTAAATATAAGCTATGTGACATCTAGTGAGTGCTCCCTAGATGGCCTCAGGTCCCTTTCAAATAGCAAATTCTTTTATTCTTTCTTCTCTATCTAATCTCAGAGAATATGAGGAGATTCGGGTTGGTTATCTCTGTGGAGTCCCTCATGATTACTTCTGCCTTGGAAGAGAGTACCAGCATGGGCTCATCATACCAAATATTGGTTTCCAATTCACTTCAGAAGCACCACATATTGGGCAGATAATTGCTACCTTGTATTAGCAGAATCAAATCACCCTACATCGAATTGATAAATTCCCTTAAGCAGTTGAATATTTTACTTTCAAAAGGTGAGCATTATTTCTTTCTCAGCAATAAATATGTTAGGTGGTAGATCTTTATTTCTTTACTGATTTCTAATCATGCATTTCTTAACCAGCTATTACTTAGAATTGTAAGTTTGAATGATGCTTATTTTATAGCTAAGGGAATTGAAGCATAATATAATACAACATGTAAGGGACATATCTAGCATGACTATATAGAGCCCCTGAGGCTCTAGTTAGTGGCTGTGCCTCTGAGTTACACAGCCTTGTCAGAAAAGAAGAGAACAGAATGAAAAAGCCCCAGCCTTGCAACCAAGTGCTAAGAAATTCTGTCAGACCTCTGCAGATTTGGACTTTGATTGTCCTCTAGTCATGCTGGGAATGTGGTGTAAATTGATGATGACAATGATGATGATAACAACTCATATTTATACAGTTCTTTGCATCCATTATCTCATTTGAGTTTCACAACTGCTTTGTGAAGTAGTTGTTCTTATTGCAACCATCTTTTAGATTTAAAAAAATTGAGGCTCAATGAAATTAAGTGAGGTTTCCAGGAACCTCAAGCTAATAAAAATTTCTGAAGAGGGAATCACACCAACAGTTTCTTAACTCCATAGCTAGATTTTCATTCACTCTGCTATCCTGTCTGCATAAGAATTCTGTACTTCCTTGAGAGTTGAAGTTTTCATGGCAAAATAATTCTAAATTTCTTGTGTTCATCTGTAATAGTTACCTCCACTTATTCTACTCTGACTACTATTTAGCCATCTACAATCTCACTTCAAATCTCATCACTCCACTATTCTGAGGGATCTGTAAAAAGGATCAAGGTCATAGAGAACTGAGCCAAGAACCAGCCATCGAAGGCAACCAGTAAAAGGAGAAAGAGAAATATTGTGTCTCCTGAGGAAATGCCCCCAGGTCCAAATTAGATATCTTAAATATGTACACAAAGCCTAGCATTTCCTGCCGTTGTCTCATAGGCAGACTTTTCAAGTGAGAAGCTCTCAGATCTCGGGTACATGCAGTAGCATCCTGACCCTTTAATCTTCTCAACACATTATGTTCCCAAGGAAAGGTCATGCATCTTCCATCTGGTCCAAAGAAACTACTTCCATCTTTACCAGCCAAGGCATCTTGCTTCTCCTACTGCTGGCCCAATCTCCCAACTGGGATGTAGAGAACCTTTATTATGAATACTAACTATGCTTTGACTTTGGGCCTCCCATCTCCTGCTACACCTGTCCTTTGAGGGTAGAAGAGTGGCAACCTCCACTCAATGATGAACATTCTTAAAACCATTCATATCTTTCAAATCCCACTGATTCTGAACTCCTGTAGAACATCCTCCAAAACCCAGTCCCCACCCCTTACTACCTGATTCCTCATTCCCATCTTCCCCTACCCTCCAACTTCAAAGTTTCTTCTTAATTCCATTCAGTCCTTCCATTGTGCCTTCTGGAATGTTTGTTTAATAGGCAACAATTTTCTCTTCATTTTTCATCTATTTCTCTTCCACTCTTCTCTCTACTAAGGTCTTACTGAACCCTGGTTTTCCCTTGTGAAACAGCATTTCTGGCCACATTTTGTAGACTGGCTGTACTCATTTTTTTCAGCTCATTAGTTGAGGTGGGAGAGTTGGAATATTCCTTACTCTGCATTGCCACTTCCAGGTTCACTCCCTTCCTGGATCACTATGTAACCTCTCTCCCTTTGAGATTCATGCTATTTATATCTACCAAACAATAAAAATCCTAATAGCTACTGTCATTCTTTTTTCAATGAGTCCTATACTTGGCTTACAATTTTTCTCTTCTCTCTAAATTCTGCCCTCATACTAGCTTATTTCAATGTGCATAATGGATTTTCCCTTGAATACCCTAACTTACAACTTTGTCCTATAATCCCAACTGAGCCTTAACTGCTACTAGGCAATCCTGCCATATCTCCCTTATCACCTCACTTGATTCTCCTATCCCTGCTAATTATCATCCTCTTTTTCTACTGCTCTTTGTATCTAAACTACTTGAAAAAGCCATATAAATAAAAGAGGTGACTCAACTTTCTCTGTTCTCACTTTCTTCTTAACCTACTATGTGGCTTCTGAATTTATCATTCTATAGTTCACAGAAATTGCTTATTCCAAAGTTCCTAATGACATCTTATCTTCCATATCCAATGGCTTTTACTTAATCTTAATTCTACTTGACCTCTCTGAAGCCTCTGGTACTGTTTATCTCTCCTCCTTGCTACTCTCTTTCTAGTGTTTTGAGGCATCACTTTCTCCTGGTTTTCCTCCCCTTGATCTGACTTTTTTCCCTGTCTCCTCTGATCTTCTCCAGATCACATTATCTAATGTTAGGTTTCCCTGAGGAGTCTGTTCTGGGATTTCTTGTTTGATATTATTTCACTTGGTGACCTCATCAGTTCCCATAGATTTAATTCCCATGTCTTCACTGATGCTTTTCAAATTTACCTTTATTGTCCTAATCTTTGTGCTGAAATCCAATCTTTCATCTCCAACTGCCTTTCAGACATCTCAAACTGGATGTCTTATGGATATCTTAAATTAATTTTCCATAACACAAATCATTATCTTTCCCCTAAATCCTCCTCTTCCTTTATCTTACATACTACTGTAGAGGATAATACTACCCTCCCAGTCCCTCAGGTTTATAACTTAGGACTCATCCTAGATTCCTCACCATTTCTCACTCCCCATCCAACCTATTGCCACAGCCTTTCAATTTCACCTTTGAAAAATCTCTTGAATACACACCCTTCTCTCCTCTGACAGTAGCACTATCCTTTTGCAAGACCTTATCACCTCATGCCTGGACTAGCCTACTGGTGGGTCTTCCTCACATCTCTTCCAAGTGTACTTCTTTCTTCATTCAACCACTGATGTGATTTTCCTAAAACTCAGCTTTGATCATGTCAGCCCCTGTTCAATAAATTATAGTAGCTTCTTATTGCCTCTAGGAGCAAATACAAAATGTTTTGTTTGGAATTCACTGCTCTTCATAACTTGAGTCACTTAATACCTTTCCAATATTCTAACATCTTTTTTCTATCCTCTTTTTATATTTATTTAATATTTTATTTTCTCTATTACATGTGAAAATAATTTTAACATTTGTTGTTGTTTTGTAAATTTTGAATTCAAAATTATTTTCTTCCTGCCCTGACTTTCCATTCATTGAGAAGACCTGCAATGTGATATAGGTTAAATATGTGCAGTTGTAGGAAACATATTTCCATCTTAGTTCAAATTATGAAAAACAGACCAAAAATGAGAAAAATAAAGAAATTAAAAATAAATAAATAAAAAGGACCTTAATTCAGATTCCATTAGTTCTTTCTCTAGAGATTCATAGTGTTTTTCACCATAATCCTTTGGAATTATCTTAGATCATTTTACTGCTGAGTATAGCTAAGCAATTCACCACTAATCATCATGCTATATTGCTGATACTGTGTACAATGTTTTCCTGTTTTTGCTCATTTCACTTTTCATCAGTTTATGTAAGTTTCTCCAAGTTTTTCTCAGAGGATACTGCATGCCATAACTTTCTTTCCTTCTTTCTTTCTTTCTTTCTTTCTTTCTTTCTTTCTTTCTTTCTTTCTTTCTTTCTTTCTTTCTAACTTTCTTTCTTTCTTTATTTCTAACTTTCTTTCTTCCATTCTTCCTTCCTTCCTTTCTTTTTTTTGGTGAGGCAATTAGGGTTAAGTGACTTGCCCAGGGTCACACAGCTAGCAATTGTTAAGTGTCTGAGGCTGGATCTGAACTCAGGTCCTTCTGAATCCAGGGTCAATGCTCTATCCACTGCACCACCTAGCTGCCCCCCTACTTACTTAATAATGAGGAGCAGGTAGACTTTTACCCACATATACCTAGGGAGATTGAGGCATGTGGATTGCACCACCTAGCTGCCTCCCTGAAATATGATTCTGATGGAATATTATTGTGTTTCTAGAAATGGCATGCAGGGGGAAGCTAGGTGGTGCAGTAGATAGAGCACTGGCCCTGGATTCAGGAGGACCTGAGTTCAAATCCAGACTCAGAAACTTGATACTCATGAGCTGTGTCACCCTGGTAGAGTCACTTAACCCCCATTGCCCTGCAAAAAATAAAAAATCATATTCCATAATTTACACCACCATTCCCCAAATGATGATGAATATCTCTTCAATTTCCACTTTTTTCCAGCACAAAAAGAGCTTCTATAAATATTTTTATACCTACAGGTCCTTTTCCTCTTGTTTTTTGTCCTTGGGATATAGATCTAGTAGTGGTATTGCTCAGTCAATAACCCTATGGTTTTATATGGTTTTATAACCCTATGATCATAGCTCCAAAAGAACTCTCCAGAATGTCTGAATCACTTCAGAACTCCACTAATCTTGCATTAGTTTCCCAATTTTCCTACTTCCCTTTCAAATTTTATAATTTTCCTTTTCTGTCATAGCCAAACTGATATATAAGGAATAGTGCTTCAGAGTTGTTTTAATTTGCATTTCTCTAATCAATAGTGATTCAGAGCATGCTTTTATTCCTGTATGATTATAGCTTTGAATTTTTCATTTGAAAACTAACTGTTCATATCACTTGACCATTTATCAAAAGGGAGTGACTCTTATTTTTATAAATTTGACTTTTTTCTATATGTTTGAGAAAGTTTAAAAAAATAATGTAAATTTTTTCAGTCTTGATTACTGTGTATTTTCCTCCATTCGATGTTCCCTCTGTTTATCCTACTCTCTCTCCTTTTACCATTCCCGTCCTAAAGTGTTTTGCTTCTGCCTGCTGCCTCCTTCAATCTGCCCTCTCTTCTTTTAGCACCCCCAGTATTTTATCCCATTTTCTTCCTACTTTCCAGTAAAATAAAATAGATTTCTATACCCAACTAAATATGTCTGTTATTGCCTCTTTGACTCACTTCCAATAAGAGCAAGGTTCAAGTGTTTCCCCCATCCTCTTTTATTTTGCACTACACAATAAAAGTTCTTTAATGTAATATAATATACTCCATTCTACCTCTCCTTTTGTCTTTCTCCCAGTGCAACTCTCTTTCTCACACATTAATTTTATATTCAATTCAAATCCAGGCCCTCTGTCTACACGCACATATACATATGCATACATATATATATATATATACATACATACATATATATACATATGTATATACACATTATTGAATATATTGTATTCATAGGAGTTACAAGTATCATCTTCCCATGTAGGAATGTAAATAGTTGAATTTTATTGAATCCCTTAGGATTTACTTTTTTACCTTGTTATGCTTCATTTGAGTTATATTTGAAGGACAGATTTCCTATTGTGCTATGGTCTTTTCACCAGGAATATTTGAAAGTCCTCTATTTGATTGAGTATCCATTTTTCCCTCCAGAAAGATTAAACTTAGTTTTGCTATTTAGGTGATTCTTGGTTGGAATTCTAGCTCTTATGCTCTCTTGAATATTCCAAGACCTCTGAATCTTAATGGAGAAGGTACTAAATAATAGTTTATTATAGCTGTAGCTCCACAATATTTCAATTGTTTCTTTTGAGATGCTTGGCATATTTTATCCTTGACCTGGGAGCTCTGGAATGTGCTATAATATTCTTGGGAATTTTCATGTGGGGATCTCTTTCAGGAAATGGTCAGTGGATTCTTTTAATTTTGATTTTACCTTCTGATTCTAGAATATCAGGGAAGTTTTCCTTGATATTTTTTTGAAAGACGATATCAGTTCTTTTTTTTTATTATGGCAATCAAATATTCAAATAATTCTTAAAGTATATTTCCAGGGCAGCTAGATGGCACAGTGGATAGAGCACTGGCCCTGGAGTCAGGAGTACCTGAGTTCAAATCCAGCCTCAGACACTTAACACTTACTAGCTGTGTGACCCTGGGCAAGTCACTTAACCCCAATTGCCTCACTAAAAAAAAAAAAAAAAGTATCTTTCCTTTCTTTAGGTCATTTGTTTTTCCAATGAGATAATTCACATTTTCCATTTTCTTCCACTTTCTTCATTCTTGTGAATTTGTTTTAGTCTCTTGATGTCTCATGAAGTCATTGTTTCTGCTTGCCCAATTCTATTTTTTAAGAAATTATTTTATTCAGTTAATTTTTATATATCTTTTTCAATTAGTCTAATTCTCCTTTTTTAAGATAATCTTTTCTCCATTTGGTTTTGAGCCTCTTTTATCATTTGGCTTAGTCTTTTCTTTAAGGAATTCTTTTCAGTATTTTTATTCCTTCTTTATCAAGGTGATGCTATTTTTTCATGATTTTTTCATATCACCGACATAATTTTTTTCCCAATTTTTCCTCTGCCTCTAAAATCCCTTTATGAGCTCTTCTAGGAATTCTTTGTGTGCCTCAGATCAATTCACATTTTTGTTTGAGGCTTTGAATATAGCAGTTTTGACTCTGTTGTCTTCTCAATTTGGGCTTTGATCTTCTCTGTCACCATAAAGACTTTCTATGCTCAAGTTCTTTTATTGTTGTTATTGTTTGCTCAATTCTCCAACCTTTTTCTTGATTTTTAACTTGATGTTAAAAGTGTGCTCCGGGGGCAGCTAGGTGGCACAGTGGATAAAGCACTGGCCCTGGATTCAGGAGTACCTGAGTTCAAATCCGGCCTTAGACGCTTGACACTTACTAGCTGTGTGACCCCGGGCAAGTCACTTAACCCCCATTGCCCTGCAAAAAAAAAAAAAAAAGTGTTCTTTGCTTCTAGCATGGAATGGTCACTGTCCTAAACTTTAGTTTTGAGGTTTTTGTTGTTATTGTTATTTTTCCATGTGCTGTTTTCAGAGTTGGTTATGGGGGATCTATAAGATTTTAGTCCTTTTAATGTGGTAAGGAGAAATATGATGACTACATTCCTGATCTGTTATCTGATCTCTGAGTAACAATAAGCATTCTATTCCAGCCTGAAACTATGACCAGAATTCACACTTCCCTATAGCTACAAGCTCTGGTGTTCTAGTATTCCTCTTCACCATGGAACTCAAAACTGTGAACTGGATTCAAATATGGACAGTACAACAGAGTCTTAAACCCATTGTCATCAAATTGACTTTTGTAATTTCCTTCTGACCAGATGTCTGACCCCCTTACCATCTGTGAGTTGAGAACTCAAAAATCTGCTGCTGTGATTCTGTCCTCTTCAAAACCTGCTGCTGTCTTACAAGGATTTTGCCTCCACTGGGCTGTACTCAGCTCTCTCCCTATATGACAGACCTTTCCTGCCAAACTTTTCATTTGTGGGACTACAAAATTATTTCACCCCATACTTTCATGGATTCTGCCACTCCAGAAGTTGTTTTGAGGCAGGATTTAAAGGTTTTTAGGGGAATTTGGAAGAGTTCAAGTGAGTCCTGCCTTTTCTTCCACCATTTTGGTTATGTCCCCATTTTTTAATGTCTTACTTGCCAATATGTACTCTGTTATCCAGGGATGCTGACCTCCTGGGTCTTTTATTAACAAAAAACTCCATCTCTCATCTCCAGACAGTTTTTCTGGGTATCCTCCATGCTTAATAGACTCCCTCCTCCTCACCAATTACTGACTTTCTTGGCTTCTTTTCATCTTATCATTCATTTATTATTCATTCAACAAACATTTATTCAGCACCTACTATAGGGCAACACTACTACTGTGCTGCAAATTAGAGACATAAAAACAGTCTCTGCCTTCAAGGATCTTAGAATACAATGGGGAAGACCACATGGAAACAAATATACACAATGAAAGTGATGCACAGGATGAAAAGGACACAATTTAAAGGAAAGCTTTAGAATTGAGAGGAGTTAGAGAAGGCTTCCTGTAGAAGGTGTAATTTTAGTTAAGATGTAATGGAAGTCAGGCAATTAAAATCTCACTTTCTATAGGAAGTTTTCCCTAACACCCCTTTTAATTTCAGTGCTTTCCCTCTTTTAGTGATTTCCTAGTATGTATTTAGTTTGCTTTGCATATTTTTGCAATTTTTCTCTTCCATTAGATTGTAAGGTTCTTAAGGACAAAGATTGTCTTTTTTTTCTCTTTATATTTGCTCTACTTAACTCAGTACCTAGTACATAGTAGAAATTTAATAAATATTCAGTGAATTGATTTGAAATGAGTACTATCCAAACTATTGACTCCAAAATTACAAATTATCTTTTAGTTGCCAGATCCAATGGTATTTTCTCAATTCTCTTTCTTCTTGACTTCTCTGCACCCTCCGACACAATCATCACCCCCTTTTCCTTTATAATATTTTCTGTCTAGGCTTTAGGACATTTGTCTCTCTTAGTTCTCTTCCTATCACTCTGAACACTCCTCAGTCTTTATGGATATTCATCAAAGCCATACCCATTAATAACCAATTTCCCAGATGTATGTTTGAGCTCTTCTCCTTTACTACTTCATGCTGATACACAATCATCTTCCATGGATTCAATTATCTCTATGCTGGTGATTCTCAAATCTATTTATCCAAGCTTAAACTTTATGTTGAAGGGGCAGATAGGTGGCACAGTGGATAGAGCAACAGCCCTGGATTCAGGAGCACCTGAGTTCAAATCTGGCCTCAGACACTTAACACTTACTAGCTGTGTGACCCTGGGCAAGTCACTTAACCCCAATTGCCCCGCAAAAAAACAAAACAACAAGAACAAAAAACTTTCTGTTGAATTCTAATCTGATGTCTTCCATGGCCTATTAGATACCATGAATTTAATGTTCTGTATAAAAAACCCAAAGATATTAAAAAATAATTCACAATTTTGGTAAATCAGGTGAATAAAAACAATTCTGCAGAAATAATCAGAACTTCTACATGTCCCTAAGCAAATCTATGACTAATAATAAGAAAAATTCCATTCAAAGTAACCACAAAACTTATAAATTGTGTGATAATTAATGTATGAGGACATAAACAGGATTGATATAAATGAAACCTTGAAACAGTATAGTTATAATGAAAAACAATGATTAGGTAAAAAAAAATATCAATAAAACAGACTACATAGAACCAAAA
Organism: Dromiciops gliroides; assembly: GCF_019393635.1. Taxonomy (NCBI): domain Eukaryota; kingdom Metazoa; phylum Chordata; class Mammalia; order Microbiotheria; family Microbiotheriidae; genus Dromiciops; species Dromiciops gliroides. The sequence goes on from NC_057863.1 coordinate 517,066,868, forward strand.
GCAAAGCCATAAAACACAAGTAGGCCAGTGTTTTAACACCTTAAAGCTATGATTTACTAGAGGAAGCCCTGTCCTATTGGACAAGTACTTTTAGGAAAACTGGGAACTACTTTGGTAGAAATTCATTTTAGATGATTTTCTGACCTCTGAACATTGAGCTCAAAATGAATATGGGATTTGAATTGTTGTCATGAAATAATACAGAAGAATGAAAAGGAAATGCTTCTCACACCTGTGGTTGGAGGGAGAATTATTAACCAAAGAAGGAACATTATAAAAGAAAAGATATACAATATAATTATATATATGTATATATATATAATATTTCATACACAAGATTAATGAAGATTCAGAAGAAAAGCTGTTCTGATATAGAGAAAATATTTACATCAAATATCACTGATAAATCTGCTATCTAAATGCTCTGCCCCAAGTAGATACTGATTAAATGACATGAAGAGGAATTTTTCAAAAGAATTACAAGCTATGAAAGATCATAGCAAAACATACTTTGGATCACAAATAGAAAAATGCAAAATAACATCACTTGATTTTCATCTCACACTACATAAATTGCAAAGACTAAAAATAAAGGGAAAGGTTAATCTATCAGATCGGTCAAATACTAACACATTCATGGTAAACTATAAATTGATTCAAAAGATCTGAATATCATTTTGGAATAATGCAAGAAAAAATAATTAAACAGTCTATACCCTCTAACCCATTGCTGGACCCCAATGAAATATATATATATATATATATATATATATATATATATATATATATATATATATATATATGTGATCCAATTGGGGTTGTAACTTTCCTAGGGTCACACAGCTAGTAATTGATAAGTGTCTGTGGACGCATTTGAACTCAGGTCCTCCTGAATCCAGGGCCGGTGCTGTATCCACTGCACCCCCAGCTGCCCAAACCCCAATTATATTGAAGAGAGATGCAAAATTCTAATTATGGCACTCTAATATGACAAAGAACTGGAAACAAAAATGGTACTCACTGAATGGAGGGTTGTTAAAAAATAAATGAAAAAACAAACACAATGAAATCAACAACAACCAAAAACTCCTCTTGTATATTAATAGAATACAATATTATTGTGGAATAATGTAGAATGACTAATTTGACAAATTCAGCATGTGGGAAGATTAATAAGAAGTAATGAGTAAGGGGCATCTAGGTGGCACAGTGGATAGAGCACTAGCCCTGGATTAAGGAGGACCTGAGTTCAAATGCGCCCACAGACACTTGATACTTACTAGCTGTGTGACCATGGGCAAGTCACTTAAGTCCAATTGCCTCACCAAAAAAGAAAAAGAAGAAGAAGAAGAAGAAGAAGAAGAAGAAGAAGAAGAAGAAGAAGAAGAAGAAGAAGAAGAAGAAGAAGAAGAAGAAGAAGAAGAAGAAGAAGAAGGAGGAGGAGGAGGAGGAGGAGGAGGAGGAGGAGGAGGAGGAGGAGGAGGAGGAGGAGGAGGAGGAGGAGGAGTAATGACTAATAAAATAAGCAGAAGAGGATAATACATAACAACTACAACAATTTAAATAAAGAGATCACTTAAAAGAAGCCAACTTTTTAGCAATCTCAAAATATATCATTGTCTAAGAGAATAGATATTGAACTATATGCCTGGCTCCTCTTAGTGGATATATAGAGACTAAAGCAGGCAAAGTCACTCTATGAATTCTTTTTACTTAACATTTTTTTATTTTATAACTAAGGGTTCAGTTTTAAGAGGATAAGTTATGGCATTTCTTAACCTTACTGTTATTTATTTTATCAGTTCCTCCTTCTCCTATTAGCCCTATCCCTTTTTTGCTTTCTTATACGGTGAGATATATTTCTCTATCCAACCGACTGTGTATGTTATTCTCTTTGAGCCAATTTTGAGGAGACTAAGGTTTTTCCCCTCCATTATAATTGTTTTTTCAGGCTTCTTTTATGTGGGATAAATTACCCCCATTCAATCTCCCACCCTCCTGCTTCTTCCAGTGCAATTTCTTTCTCACCCCTTTACTTTTGGGTTATCATCCTATCCATGTCACCTTTTTCTGATGGCCATCTGTCTTACATTTAGAGGTCAAATTTTTTATTCAGCTTTGGCCTTTTAATCAGAAATTCTTGAAAGTCCTCTATTTCAATAAATGTCTGTTTTTCCCCTGAAATATTATATTCAATTTTGATGGGTAGGTCATTCTTGGTTGGAAACCTAACTCCTTTTCCTTCTCGTATACCATATTCTAAGCCCTCCAGTTCTTTAATGTAGAGGCTGTAAAATCCTGTGTAATCATGACCATAGTTTCAAAATATTTTAATAATTTTTTGTCAATGCTTGAAATACTTTCTCCTTTATCTGTGATCTCTGGAATATGGCTATGATGTTCCTGAGAGTTTTTATTTTGGGATCTATTTTAGGAAGTGATTGGTGAATTCTTTCAATTTTCATTTTGCCCTCTAATTTATGAAGGCAGTTTTCTTTGATAATTTCTTGAAAGATATTGTCCAGACTATGCCCCAAAGACTATACAACCTTGCATACCCTTTAATCCAGCAATACCACTGCTAGGTTTATATCCCAAAGGCATCCCCAAATGAGAAAAAGATCTATTTGTACAAAACTATTTATGGCAGCTCTTTTTTGTGGTGGATAAGAAGTGGAAATCAAATGCATGCCCATCAATTGAGTAATGGCTTAACAAGCTGTGGTATATGATGGTGATGGAATATTATTGTGCTATAATGACAAGCAGGATAATTTCAGAAAGGCCTGGAAAGAATTGTAGGAATTCATGTATAGTGAAGTGAGCAAAACCAGGAGAACATTGTGCACAGAGACAGCAATATTGTTTGAAGAACTGTGAATGACTTAACTATTCTCAATAATACAGTGATCCAAGGCAGTCCCAAAGGACTATTGATGACACATATTTTCCATCTCCAAAGAAAAAACTGATATTAATTGAACACAGAATGAAGCATGATATTTTTCACTTTCATACTTTTTCTTTTCTTTAAGTTTTCTTGTACAAAATGATTAATATGGTAATGTTTTACATAAAAAATATTTTCTAGGCTTTTTTTCAATCATGGCTTTGAGGTAGTCCAATTATTTTTAAGTTATCTCACCTGCATCTATTTTCTAGGTCAATTGTTTTTGTTTTTTCCAATGAGAAATTTAACGTTTTTATTCTATTTTTAATTTTGTTTGGCATATCTTAATGTTTCATAAAGTCATTAGTTTTTATTTATTCATTTCTAATTTCTAAGGAACTTTTTCTTCAGTGACCTTTTGTACTTTCTTTTCCATTTGTCTAATATTGTTTTTTAGTTATTTTCCTTAGTAAATTTTTTTCTTTCTCCATGCTACAGTTTTTTATTATTTTTTTTTGCCTTACTCTCATTTCTTTTCACAATTTTTTCCTGTTTCTCTAATTTGTATTTTAAATTCTTTTTAAGCCCTTTGAGGAATTATTTTTGAGCCTGAGACCAAATTATGTTTTTTTTTTTCTTTGAAACTTTGCCTGTAGCCATTTTGGCACTATTGTCTACCTCTAAGTTTTTATGCCTTGATCTTTCCTATCACCATAGTAACTTTCTATAATCAAGATTTTTGTTTGTTTTTGCTTGCTTTATGCCATTTTTGGGTAACTTGGTGTTTTTTATGTGAGAGTTACAGCTCTAGTTCTGCACTCTCACATGTTTTTGTGCTGAGGTTCTGTTTCTTACTGGTAGACTTTAGGGCTTAGCTGTTTGCTTATTCTGTAGGATAAGCTTCCCTTCTGGCTTGTCCTTTGGTGGGGGTTGGATCTTCCCTATTGGCCTCCCCTGGATGTGGGATTTAGCTGCTGGCCTGCTCCAGGGATGAGACCTTGCTGCTCAGATTCTATAGTAACAGAGTCTTTCTGGCCATAGCCCTGGAGGAGGGATATTGTTGCTGGTCTGTCCCAGGGCTATTACCCTGATACTGGGTTGCTATGGTAACAGAGACTTTTAGCAGACACTGGAGGAGTTATTTTGTTGCAGATCTGCCTGAGGTTATGGGACCCTCTGCTACTGATTTACTATGGAAACAGAGTCTCTCTGCTGGTAGACCCCATATTGATAGTGATTTTGGCCAGGTGGAGCAAGGCATCATTATTGGTCAGCAATGGGGTCTAGGCCTCCCTAGTGCCTTGTGTTGGGGGTGGGATATCTGGGGTGAGGCCTTGCTGTGTAGCTCAGACTGCTCACTTGCCTAGGGGGCTGATGGTTTGTACGATGGTGGGGCCTCACTGTTGGTTTACCTCAAGCTTACAGCCTTGCTTCTGATCCCCTGCTGTGAGTCTGGTTGTTGTTGTTGCTGCTGCTACTACTGCCCTCAGACCTCACTCCCCTCCTACCCAGGTAAGACGGACCTTTCCTTCTGGGCTGGTACGCTGTTTCTCTGTTCCTGGAACAATTTTGAGGTGGTTTTCTAGATTTTGGGAGGAGGAATTTAGGAGGGTTCCATCCTTGCTCTACTATCTTGTCACGAAGAGAGCTATTTATTTTTCTATTATATTAATAACAAATTATTAAATTAGGATCCAGGGTTTTTTCCTCTTTTTTTTTTCATTGATGCCCAGTTACCATTGGAAGGTCAACATCTGAAGGACATGGCTGATTGAAAGTATCCCTAATTAGAGGGGAACTTATTCTTCTATCTTGGGCCAAATCTACCCCAACTGGGAGACTTTACTTCTGTTTAGAGCATAAACATATTCCAGTCTAGGTTATTTCTTACCCTGAGGAAAATGGCCCCCATCATTACAGACCTCGATTAGAGTCTGGGGTGACCTAGCTCTTCAAGGATAAAATCAAACAGAGTGGTTTGCACGGAGATGGATTGTCCTGTCCAGATTGCTGGAGGTGGCTGAGTCCCATGATCAAGACATGTTTTCAGCAGGCAGAGATTAAGACTTCTAGCCTACCTCTTCATTTAATGTCTACCAATCAGGGCTTATGTTCACTAGTCAGCACCATTCCTTTTATAATAGTATTTAAGGAATTCTCTATCTCCAGTGGATGTCTTTGGTTATTGAGAAAAAACACTGATCATCAATTTATTATTAACCTAATTAATAAATTGATTTCTAATTACCTAGAAACTCTGTTTCTTGAGGTTTCTAATTCATGACCATAAACCATTAGGGGCAGGCATATGGTTCAGTGGATAGAACACTGATTCTGGAATCAGAAAGACCCAAGTTCAAATCCAGCGTTACACATTTATCAGCTGTGTGATTCTGGGCTCTAAACCCTGTTTACCTCAGTTTCCTCACCATAAAATGAGCTATAGAAGGATATGGAAAACTACTCTAGGATCTTTCCCAAGAAAACTCCAAATGGGATCATGAAGGGCTGGACACAATTCAACAACAGCAACAAATAATCCATCAATTAGAAGTGTTTTTTCCTCATTATTCAACAGATTTAAACTCTGTTCAACAGCACCCACAGGAAAGGATGTATTGAAGTTAAGAATATATTTTCAATAAAAAGTATAAATAAATATGTTATATTCATTCATTAGAATTAGTGATCTTCAATCTGTTCTTTTTACTAGAGTTATAGAGGAAGATCACAAATATAGAAATAAAGAGTTTGAGGTTATTTAAGAAGTAGGAGAAATTAGTATATAATACTCACTTAAAGAGTTTGGCAAAGAAAGAAATATAGAATAGTAGCTCATAAGGATAACAGTATCTATTAAAAGTCAATATATTTTTATTTTTAGAAAGAAGGTACAATCTAGGGATGAGGGATAGATAAAACAAAAGAGAAAGGGGGCAAAAAAGGATAAGGAGCATAGAGATTGGATCATGGATTTACATGTCTGGGTTAGTTTAATTAAGTAAGAAAACCATATCTTATTAAAGAAGAAGAGAAGAGAATGAGTAAAGATAAGAAATCATCTTCAATAATTGTTGAAGCCAGTTAATGAATTTCATCAATATCCTCATTTTGTTCAGTGTATTAAGAAATAAATCATCTGTTGAGGGGGAGAGCATGAGTATTAAGAGTGTTCCCACTATGGGTGAGAGTTAGAGGATTTAGGGAAATGGAATTTAAAAAAAAAAAGATTTGAAGTTGTACTTGAAAAGCTGTGAATAAGGAATTATTTAGAAATCAAAATAATTAATGAGAAGCAGTAATAACCCAACCAAGATTTTGAGAATAAAGTTTAAATATAGACAATCATCTCGTGTTTGTAATTTTGCCAGAAATAAGAATAATGAGTGGACAAGTTTAGTTCTGAGGATTGTCAAAGGCTAGGAGTTTGTAAAGGGATTATAGCAATGGTCATGAAACAAAGATTACTAATGAGTATCTCAATAAAATACACAATACATTGGAGAAGGATTGGGAGTCAAGTGAGTCTTTGGGAATACTGATTGATAAGAAAATTATCTAGTAATGAATTGTATGCAGGGAAAAGAATGAAGATAAAGTTAAGCTGGAGTGAGAAAATGGGATGGGTCAGAAGAAGAGAGGTTGTGATTATAAAGGATAATAGGGTTTGAGATCTTGAAAAATATTAGTTCTTTTTCCAATGAAGTATAGGTTATGATCACACTGGTGAGTAGCTAGTATGGGATGGAAGTAAATGGTAATTATAGTCATTCAAATCAGGAAGTTCAAGGAAATATCAGACCTAAGTTTTGGTGGGAGCCACCACTGTATATCTTAAAGTTATATGAAAAAGATTTTTTTAAAAATAGTTCAGATTTATATAGCTCTAAGTTTACAACTTTTCATGCAAACTCCACAACTATTCTGTAAGATGGATGGTACATTCCTAACACAAAATATACCTGCAATATCAAAATGTATTTGCATTTGGTCTTATAATATTAAGGCAGACCCAGTGAGGAACATATTCAGAGACACCCATTCATCCACTTATGCCCTATGTTTCTACCTCAATGAAAATCACAGAAAACCAGCTGGACAGTGAGGGTGAGGAAGATGTGGAAATATCATCAATTTGATTATGCATGTGTGGATAAAATAAGAGAAGGAAGCATAATGTTATGCTGTATTTACACTAGAAAAGTCATTGGCATAAAGGTCTCTCCTAAAAGTCAAGTAAATATAAAAAATCCTTCCTTAAATGTTTAGTGGAAGATTCAGATGAAAAATGTCCTGCTGACCTTTGGAAGGCTCAAATACCCCATGCATTTGACAGAAACAACTATGTATTCAGACATTAACAGGTAATCTAAATTGAGTCTCTAGCTTGTAGACATTTACATAAGTGGTTTGATTTTTCATAACTCTAAATATCTCCAGATACCTCATATGTTGTTAAGCAATAGTCGTTATATAAGAATGGTTCATGTCTTACCAGTGAGCCAAACTAACACTAAATCATACTTTCAAACAGTGTAATAGAATGAGAAGCTAGGATTGTTCCAGAAATATGTCATTCCTCTGCTTAGGAGCCTTCTTTATTTAAAAAAAGTATCTAAGAGTAATGGACACCAGAATAAAAAAACTAATTGTTTTTCAGTCACTTCAGTCATAACCAACTCTTCATAACCCCATATGGGGTTTTCTTGGCAAAGATCCAGGAATGAATTGTCATTTCCTTCTCAAGCTTAATTTACAGATCAAGAAACTAAGACAAACAGGGTTATGTAACTCGTTCAGAATCACACAGCTAGTAAATGTAATATCACTACTCAGATATAACCTGACCATGGGTTCTAACCACTGTACCCTATAGCTGCCCTATAGAATAATAGCATTATAAATTTAGAGTTGGAAGGGACCTTAGCAGCTCTTGAGCCCAATAACTATTTTTTTTTTACATTTTAGAAAACTGAGGCAAAGAAAGGTGATTTTGTTTTGTTTTGTTTGAGCAATTTGTCCCCATAGCTAATACATGAGACAGGATTTAAAATCAGATTTTTCTGATTCATGCCTCACATAATAATTGAAAATGCTTCCATTTATGAAAGATAGATTAGTGGTAATCAATGGATTAAGGGGTGGATGTACAATTACTGTGTAAGAACTAGTGGTCTTATCCACATTTTTTTATATTTAAAGAGACACCCCTCCCCCCATTTCAGACTATGGCTGCTCTTTTCTGTGATAATTTGACATTGTATTTTTTCTCTTCTATACAAGAACTTCCAAATGAGGTTCTCTAATCTGTTTAACTATGGGTATGATCTCCTAGAACCTCATAAAATTTAAAGCTATATAAGTATCTCCTTATGATTTTTTTCTTTACATTTGATCAAGATTTATCAAGAAACTAAGATGTTGCTAGAACTAGGCTAGGGGATTTTGTGAATACAAAAGAAAATGAAAGTCTAGTGGTTAATATACAAGCTTCAATGAATCCTTCAGGGCTCCCAGACATTCTCCTCTTACATCTGTTGATTTCCTGTCTCATTTCCCACACTAATTGCCTCAAATTTCTTATTATTCCTGAGGCTATATACCTCAAAATTCAACACATGCAAAAAAAAATTAGAATAACTTGATCTCCTACTTCATTCTTCCCAATCCCTTGCAAGCAACAGTCTATCTTTATCATTTCATGGAAGCTGCTTTCCTGAAAGTTACTTAAAGTATTTAATAACAAAATAATTTTTCTAGACTCACTATAGCCATCCTAGTAAAGACTGCTATTACTTTTTTTCCCAGTGTGGTGAGGGTTAAGTGACTTGCCTAGGGTCACATAACTCAAGTGTCTGAGGCAAGATTTGAACTCAGGTCCTCCTGACTCCAGGGCCGATGCTCTATCCACTGTGCCACCTAGCTGCCACCCTGCTATTACTTTTTGAACTATATGATTTACTTCCTAATGAATTTTTTCACATTTGTTTTTTTTCTCCTTTCATTCCAAAACATTAACAATGATTTCAGGAATACCTTTATTGTGCACAGATCTAGAGCTTGAATTGACCTCATAAACCATCTAGACTAACACCCCTCCACCTCCCACACTCTAGCTCCTGCCAAATTCTGTAGAGGAAGAATCTGAGGCCCAGGGAATTTAAATAACTTACCAAATGTGACAACGGTTGTAAATGTGAGAAACATTTGAACCCACCTTCTCTGACTCTGTCAGGACTCTTCATCATAGTGAGTGCCCTTTCTGGTCAGGTCATGCCTCTGTTAAAACCATTTCTATGACTTTTGTTAATGAATGTTTTATATTATAACTCCTTAACATTGCATTTAAGGTTTTGTAAAATATATGACAATTGGACTTTACAATCTTATTAATTCCAAAAAGCACCTATAACAAGTTTGTGATGCCTGCTTTATGACTTTGGTCATTTTCTGATTTATCATTATGTTACATTCTTCCATGACTTCCTTCGGGTCCAATACAAAACCTTATTTTCTAAAAGAAACATTTCCTGATCCCCTTTAATGCTAGTACCTCCCAAGTTTATCTCCAATTTAATCCTGATACATCTTGTCTGCACAGAGTAGTTTAAGGGCTGTCTTCCTGTTAAACTGTGAGCTCCTGGAGAATTCTACTTTTTGTCTTTTGTTTTCTTGTCAACACATATCACAGTGCCTGAAACATAGTAGCCACTTAATAAATATTTCTTGATATGACTTGATTTGTTTTATTAATTCAACAAACATTTATTAAATGCCCACTATGAAATAGACGGTAAGATTAGTATGCTGAATGCAAAGACAAAATTAAAGAAAATAACATGGTTCTAATGTACTCTATACTTCACCATATTAGAAATAATTATCGGTGACCTTGACAAGATTTATTTTGTTTGAACAAAGAGTTTAGAAGACTAATTTCAAGTGGTTAAAAAGTTTATATATGAAATATAGCACAATTAGAAGCCTTAAGTGCAGCCTATCCTTTTCCCAAAATCTGGTGGTAAAAGAACTAGGTGGTGTAGTGGATAGAGCACTGGGCCTGCACTCAGAAACACCTGAGTTCAAATCCAGCCTCAGACACTTATTAGCCAGGTGACACTGATCAAGTCACTTAACCATCATTGTCTCAGTTTACTCGTCTGAAAAATGAGGTGGAGAAGGAAATGACAAACCATTTCAGTATCTTTGCCAAGAAAACCCCAAATGGGATCACAGAGAGTTGAACATGAGTGAAATAAGACAACAACTATGACAACAACAAAAGTTAAGTTAAATAAAGGATATTAGTTTTAAAATTATACAGAAGGTGTTTTGTTTCGTTTTTGTTTTTGTTTTTTGAGACTGATGCTACATGAGTGAAATATAACAGTTGATTAAACAATGTCTTATAGCAAAACCTCTTATACTGTGGGTTGTGAGCCCATATGGGGTTATGTAACTGAATGTAGGAGTTGCAAAAAAAAATTGGCAGAATAAAAGGTATGTATACCTATTTTATATACCTATCCAGAAATGTTTATATAAAAAAAATTTCTCAGGTGAAAAGGGGTCACTGGTTTGAAAAGCTTGAGAAGCCATGTCTTGGAAGACACAGGGGGAAAAGGGATCATTTGATTAACAAGAATTTATTAAACACTTAACATATTCTAGAAACTGGATTAGGTTCTAGGAATACAAAAACAAAATTGAAAAATTTGCTCCCCATAAATAGGGAAAAAAGGTTGTTCAGTAAGGTTAAACTGTTTGCATCCCTATGAAGGAGGATAACACTTTTAACTCTTGAGATCTGTATCTCTATTGGGATATTGTTATTAAATTGACCTCAACGTGATCCTATAGAAAAAATTAAGGGGCAGAATAAGAAAATAGGGAGAGGAGAAGAAGGGGAAGGTGGAATGGGATGAATTACACCATATGAAGAGGACAAAAAAACTATTACAATAGAGAAAAAGAAGGGAGGAGTGAGCATTGCTTCAACCTTACTCTCAACAGATTTGGTTCAGGGAGGGAAAAATATCTACACCCTTTTGCATAAAGAAACTTAGCTTACTCATCTTTCTTTTTTTTTAATGTATGAGGTATTTTATTTTTTCCGTTACATGTAAAGATAGTTCTCAACTTTTGTTTATATATGCTTTACAATTTCAGATTTTTCTCCCTCCCTCCCCCCTCCCCTAGACAGCAGGTAATCTGATATAGGTTATATCTATATATCTCTATACATATACATACACATATACATATACATATATATATCTATACATACATACATACATACATACATACATATATATACACACACATATATATATATACACACACACACACACACATATATATATATATATATATATATATATATATATATATATATATATATATATATATATATATATACACACACACATAATAACATTTCCCCTGAAAGAAAATGAACATTTTTGCTGGGTAATAGATTCTCGGCTGCAATCCAAGCTCCTTTGCCTTCCGGAATATCATATTCCAAGCCTTGTGGTCCTTTAATGTTGAAGCTGCCAGGTCCTGAGCAATCCTGACTGTGGCTCCATGATATTTAAATTGCTTCTTTCTGGCTGCTTGGAGTATTTTCTCCTTCACCTGATAATTCTGGAATTTGGCTACAATATTCCTTGGAGTTTTCCTTTTGGGGTCTCTTTCAGGAGGTGATCGGTGGATTCTTTCAATGATGATTTTATCCTCTGATTCTATGATATCAGGGCAGTTCTCCTTAATAATTTCCTGGAATATGGTGTCTAGATTCTTTTTCTGGTCATGGCTTTCAGGCAGTCCAATGATTCTCAAATTGTCTCTCCTGGATCTGTTTTCCAGATCAATTGTCTTTCTAATGAGGTATATCACATTTTCTTCTATTTTTTCATTTTTTTTATTCTGCTTGACTGATTCCTGGTGTCTCATGGATTCCTTATCTTCCAACTGTCCCACTTTAATTTTTAAGGCATTGTTTTCTTCAGTGAGATTATGCACCTTTTTTTTCATTTGGCCAAATGAATTTTTTAAGGCATTGTTTTCTTCAGTGAGATTATGCACCTTTTTTTCCATTTGGCCAAAGGAATTTTTTAAGGCTTTGTTTTCTTCAGTAAAATTATGTGCTTCCTTTTCCAAGCTGCTGATTCTTTTTTCATAGTTTTCTTGTTTTGCTTTCATTTCTCTCCCCATTTTTTCTTCTACCTCTCTCAATTGATTTTTAAAATCCTTTTTGAGCTCTTCCCGGAAGGCTTTTTGTTCTTGAGACCAATTCACCTTCCCTCGTGAGGCTTCAGATGTAGGCAATTTGAGGCTATTGTCCTCATCTGAGTTTGTATTGGCTTCTTCCCTATTGATACAGAAGCTCTCAATGGAGAGGGCTCTTTTTTGCTTCTTACTCATTATTGCAGCTTATTTATTTATTTTTTAAGTTGAGGTCTGCTGTGGGGGCACCAGGGTCCCTGTTTTGGGCTTCTTGTGCAGGGGTATAGGTGCTGTGTGACTGGGTTTTTACTCTGAGGCCTTTATGGTGTGTGGAGATCCCCTGCCCTGCACTTCCTGTCTGATTGTGCTCGGCCAGCCAGGTGCCAGACCCCGACGTCTGATCCCAGCTGACCCGTTTGTGGCCCTCTCAGCCGGTGCAGGTAGGTTTTTCCACTGTCCTTCTTGGCCACCATATTTTTGAACCAGGTTCCAGGGGCCTCAGTTGTTCGGCTGCGGCCCACAGCTCCTGCTGACTTGCCCCGACACCCTCAGTGCTGGGTTGCTGCCCTGCACTGGGCCTCCCTTTTGCCAGAGTCAGACGGACCTTTTCCTGAAGTCTTCTAAATTATCTCTGGTTGGAGGACTGTGTCTCTCTGTCTCTTTGCAGGTTCTGTCGTTTCAGAATCCGTCCAGAGGCTTGATTTAATGTTCATTTTGAGGGAACAGAATGAGAGCTCAGGCAGCTTCCTGCTTCCTTTCCGCCATCTTGGCTCCGCCCCCCTCCCCCCCTAAATAACTATTGAGTAGAGAGATGCAAATTAAAACAACTCTGAGGTACCACCTGAAACCTATCAGATTGGTTACAATTTAAAAAAAGGAAAATAATAAATGGAGAAGCTGTGTGAAAAGTGGAACACTAATGCATTGTTAGTGGAGCTGTGAACTGATCCAACCATTCTGGAGAGTGATCTTGAATTATGCCCAAAGGGCTATAAAGCTTTGCATACCCTTTAACCCAGCAATATCACTTTTGGGTATTTTTCCCAAAGAGATCATAAAAAAGGGAAAAGAACTCACATGTACAAAAATATTTATAGCTGCTCTTTTTGTGGTGGCAAGGAATTGGAAATTGAGGGGTTCCCATCAATTGGGGAATGGCTGAACAAGTTGTGGTATATGAATGTAGTGGAATTCTATTGTGCTGTAAGCAACCATGAGCAGGAGGAGTTCAGAGAAACCTGGAAGGACTTGCATGAAATGATGATGAGTGAGACAAGCAGAACTGGAAGAACTTTGTACACAATATCATCAACATTGTGTGTTGACCTACTGTGATGGACTAGATTCTTCTCACTAATGCAATGATACAGGAGAATTCCAGGGGACTCATAATGGAAGGGGATCACAAAATCCAGAAAAAAAAAGAACTGTGGAGTATAGATGCTGATGGAACCATGCTATTTATTTTGTTTTTAGTGCTGTTGTTTTTCTAGTTTGAGGCCTTTCCTCATTGCTCTGATTCTTCTGTTATAACATGACTAATGCAGAAATAAGTTTAATGTTTTATATATATATATATATATATATAACCTATATCAGATAACCTGCTGTCTAGGGGAGGGGGGAGCAAGGAGAAGGAGAAAAATCTGAAATTGGAAAGCTTGTATAAACAAATGTTGAGAACTATCTTTACATGTAACTGGAAAAAAATAAAATACTTTTATCAGGAAAAAGATTTTAGCATCAATATTCATTGGGGGAATTGGTCTATAATTTTCTTTCTCTGTTTTTGCTATGCCTAGTTTTGGTATCACCGCCATATTTGTGTGACAAAATGAATTTCGTAGAACTCCTAATTCTCCTATTTTCCCAAATAATTTGTATAATATTGGAATTAATGTCCTTTAAATGTTTGGTAGAATTCACCTGTAAACCACATGGCCCTGGGGATTTTTTCTTAGGGAGTTCATTAATAGCTTGTTCAATTTCTTTTTCTAATATGGGCTTATTTAAGGATTTTATTTCCTCTTCAGTTAACCTGGGCAGTTTGTATTTTTGTAAATATTCATCCATTTAAGTTAGATTGTCAAAATTATTGGCATACAGTTGGGCAAAATAGTTCCCAATTATTTTCTTAATTTCCACTTAATTGGTGGTAAAATCACCCCTTTCATTTTTGATCCTAGTAATTTGGTTTTCTTCTTTCTTTTTTTAAATAAAATTAACCAGTGGTTTATCTATTTTATATATTTTTTCATAAAACCATCTCTTAGTTTTATTGATTAATTCTACAGTTTTCTTGTTTTAAATTTTATTAATTTCTCCTTTCATTTTCAGGATTTCTAATTTAGTATTTAATTAGGGATTTCTAATTTGTTCTTTTTCTAGCTTTTTAAGTTGCATGCCCAATTCATTGACCTCCTCTTTCTCTTTTTTATTCATGTAAGCAGTTAGAGCTATAAAATTTCCCCTAAGCATCACTTTGGCTGTATCTCATAGATTTTGGTATGTTGTCTCATTATTGTCATTCTCTTGAATAAAGGTATTGATTGTTTCTATGATTTGTTGTTTGACCCACTCATTCTTTAGAATGAAATTATTCATATTGCAATTCATTTTCAGTCTACCTTTCCATGGCTCTCTATTACATATAATTTTTATTGTATCATCATCTGAGAAAGATTCATTTACTATTTCTGCCTTTCTACACTTGACTATGATGTTTCTGTGCCCTTATACATAGTCAGTTTTTGAAAATGTACTATGTACTGCTGAGAAAAAGGTATATTCCTTTCTATCCCCATTCAGTTTTCTCCAGACATCTATCATGTCTGACTTTTATCGTTTTCTATTCACCTCTTTCACTACTGTCTTATTTATATTATGGCTAGATTTATCTAATTCTGAGAGGGGAAGATTCAGATACCCCACTAGTATAGTATTACTGTCTATTTCTTCTTGTAACTCATTTAACTTCTCCTCTAAGTATTTGGATGCTATATGACTTGGTGCATACACGTTTAATATTGATATTACTTATCTATAGTACCTTTTAGCAAGATGTAGTTTCCTTCCTTATCTCTTTTAATTAGATCTATTTTTGCCTTTGCTTTGTCTGAGATAAGGATTGCTACCCCTGCTTTTATTGTTTACTTTATCTGAAGCATAATATATTCTGCTCCAGCCTTTTACCTTTACCTTGTGTGTATCTCTTTCTTCAAATGTGTTTCTTGTAAACAGCATATTGTAGGATTCTGGTTTTTACCTTACTCTTTAAGGAAGTTAAAGGGTAAGGGGAATAAGGTGGTACTGATAGAAGGAAGGGAAGAAGCAGGGGAAGAAAAGGGAAAGAAAAGGAAGGGTGCATCATAAAAGGGAGAGCAGTTTGAGGGAGGCAATGGTCAGATGCAAAACACTGGTGGGAAGGAATAGGGTGAAAAACAAAGAAGAAAAGAAGATGGAGGGAAATAAACAGTAATCTTAACTGTGAATATGAATGGGATGAACTCTCCCATAAAATGGAAGCAGATAGCAGAGTGGATTAAAAATCAGAACCCTACAATATGCTGTTTACAAGAAATGCATTTGAATCACAGAGATACACACAAAATAAAGGTAAAAGGTTGGAGCAAAATATATTATGCTTCAGCTAAAGTAAAAAAAAATGCAGGGGTAGCAATCCTTTCAGAATAAGCAAAAGCAAAAATACATCTAATTAAAAGAGATAAAGTAGGAAACTACATCTTGATAAAAGCAATCATAGATAATGAAGTAATATCATTAGTAAACATATATACAGCACATGGTAGAGCATCCAAATTCTTAGAGATGTTAAATGAGTTACAAGAGGAAATATATAGTAAAAGTATACTAGTGTGGGATCTGAAAGTTTCCCTCTCAGAATTAGATAAATATGACCACAAATTAAAGAAGAAAAAATTAAAGAGGTGAATAGGATGTTAGAAAAGTTAGATATGACAAATGTCTGGAGAATATTGAATGGGGATAGAAAGGAATATACATTTTTCTCAGCAGTACATGGAACATATTCAAAAATTGACCATGTATTAGGGCACAAAAACATCATAGTCAATGTGGAAACACAGAAATAGTAAATGCATCCTTCTCAGATCATGATGCAATAAAAATTACATGTAAGAAAGAGCCATGGAAAGGTAGATTGAAAATCAATTGGAAACTAAATAATTTAATTCTAAAGAATGAGTGTGTCAAACAACAAATCATAGAAACAATCAACAACTTCATCGAAGATAATGACAATAATGAGACAACATAACAAAACCTATGGGATGCAGCCAAAGCATTTCTAGTGGAAATTGTATATCTTTAAATGCTTACATGAATAAAATAGAGAATGAGGAGATCAGTGAATTGGGTATGCAACTAAAAAAGCTAGAAAAAGAACAAAGTAAAAATCCCTAATTAAATAGTAAATTAGAAATCCTGAAAATCAAAGGAGAAATTAACAAAATTGAATTATATCCTTCCCCCAGAAACATTCAGTCAGGTCATACAACCATATATAAAAATATAAATTAATTATGAATCTGTGTGTGATGGTGGTGGCAGAAACAGAAGTGTAACTGGAAGGATCAAAATACTCATGAAGGTAAAAAGGGGAAAATGACCCACATGTTCAAAAATATTTATAGCTACTCTTTTTGTGGTGGCAAGGTATTGGAAATTGATGGGATGTCCATCAATTGGGGAATGGCTGAATAAGTTGTAGTATATGAATATAATGGAATACTACTGTACCATAAGAAACAAAGAGCAGGTGGATTTCAGAGAAACCTGGGGGGACTTACATGAACTGATGCTGAGTGAGATGAGCAGAACCAGGAGAACATTGTACATAGTATCAACAACATTGTGTGTTCATCAAATGTGATATACTTGACTCTTCTCAGCAATGCAGTGGTCCAGGATGGTTCCAAAGGGCTCATGCTAGAAAATGCTCTCCAAATCCAGAAGAGAGAGAGAGAGAGAGAGAGAGAGAGAGAGAGAGAGAGAGAGAGAGAGAGAGAGAGAGAGAACTGTGGAATCTGGATGCAGATTGAACCATACGATCTATATTTTTGGGGTTTTTCCTTTTTGCTCTGATTCTTCTAGCACAACATGAATAATGCAGAAATATGTTTAATGTGATTGTACATATATAACCTATATCAGATTGCTTGCTGTCTTGGGTAGGGGGTAGATAGGGGAGGGAGGGAGAAAAAATTGAAACCAGAATTCTTATAAAAACAAATGTTGCAAAGTATCTCCACAAGTAACTGGAAAATAATAAAATACTTTTATGGAAATAAAAAGAATAATTATGAAGGGGTTAACATTTGCATGAAAGACAGCTCATTTGTTATTAGTGAAGGGAAAAAGGAGAAAATGGGTAGGAACACTGAGATGTTAAGCTAACTGGAAAAAGGGAAGAGAAACCCCACCTGGTTAGCTTCAGTCTTTTCAGCAAAAGAGAAACCCAAATTTTCTACTAAAGAGGAGCAAAGAAGAAGTAGAATTTGGATATTGGGAAGAGAAGATAAACTAGTAAATATAGGTATATATGAACTCAGGTCTTCCTGACTTTAATTGTATTGTTCTACCCACTAGAGAACACTGTCTTTCCTAGGAGAAACTTCTTTTGCCAATGCATGCCTACATTTTCCCCCTGAAATATATGGTCTTAGAGAGTTACTTAGAGCAAAGAGATAGTAAATATCTTATTCAAGGTCAAATTGCAAGTTTATCTCAGATTTGTGACTTGAATCCAAGATTTCCTGGCTTCAAGGACAACTCTTGGTCCTTGCTTTAGCTATTATTAATTTAATATATATCCCACCCAATAAAGCCAAGTTTCAGAAATCGTTGTTCATCTGTTGCTAACTTGAACTTTCTCAAGATCCAACTTGTTAATACTAAGGGAAAGCTTGAAGCTGGTCAATGAACTCCATATTTTTGAGATTTATCATTTTCTTAATCCTTAAAATTTGATTAGAGTAAAAGAGGATTTCTATAAAGCTTGGCATAGGAACCAGTGTTGATTAGGCGCATGTAGGATTATGCAACCTAATGAGGCACTGTAAGAAGCATTATATAGTGGTGAAAAGAAGCATTATATAGTGGTGGAACCTTAACTATATTCTAACTCCTCTTGTTGCTACTTATTTGACCTTTTGCAAGCTCTCTAATCTTTCTTGGACTCAGTCTTCTCATTTGTAAAAGGACAGTGTTGAATTAGATGATCTCTAAATCCTTGCACTTCAAAATCTGTGATTCTAAAATAGTGAGCACTTTTTCAGAAGAAAAGATAGCATATACTCAAAACAAATCTTACCTTCTTCCCACTTTTGCTAAAGTACAGTGCTGGGGAGGAGGGAGACGATGTAATGTGGCCTGACTGCTTAGTGCTCCCATCAACTCACAAAGTTATGAGATGATAATTTTTTTGACTAAATTATTAGTCTTAATAAGATTACCCCCAAAGTTTCTTTTGGTGGTTCCTCTGCCAATTTTTATTTTGCACACTCAGATTTCTTCCCTTTAACTCTCAATGAGAGAGCTCTCATTTCCTTGCAGAATTTTATCTTTACATAGATGACTGCCAGCTTTAGCTCTCTTGTTTCTGACCTCTGCCTCTGTCTAGTCCCTTATCTCAATCTGTCTCCCAGACATCTCTTCTTAAATGTCTCCCTATCGAATCCAATTCAATATGACTAAGACAGAATGTCTGATCTTTTCTATAAGCCACATTGCCACTTTTCTCTCCTTCTTTAATATCCTAGCATTTCCCATCCAAAATAAAACAAACAAAAAACCACTGTTACCACCACCACCAAGTCTTTAAATGATTCTCTATTCTCTTCTACTCTAAGCACATGAAAGCCAATATAATTTTCAAGACAGTACTTCTAAACACACACTGAAAGCTTTTAAAAATCCACATAACTGAGCTGTGAATAAAGTCTATGAAAGTGAAATAAGCTTCTTTTGCAATGGTTGACACTGTAGGTTTTTTTTAAGCCATGTGGTCAATGGGTTTTATTTTTAGAGCCACTTGGAATTTTAATAAGCCCAGACAACAAGGGGAAAAGTCCATTTTGGTAGGCAAATTGAAATAAAATGCTTCAATACTTCTATAAGGCTAGGATCATACTAATTTGGATTCCTCCTTCCATTGTTTGCAATTCATGCACTTTTTTCTTTTTTTTCCAAGTATAAAGGAAATGACCATTTCCTAATTAATTTTAATTTTTTTCTTAATTTTTAAAATTTGTGTAATGATACAAGTTCTTATATAACATAGGATGATTTTTAAAAAGGATAATTGCATATGAATCTACTATGTACAACTTGCTATTCTTTTAAAATATACAAGATTATCATGTAAATTTTATTTTTCTTCCCCTCACCCCCCACTCTACATGGTCACCATTAGACAAATAGAGGTGTGTGTGTGTATAAATATGTAAAACTATTCTAAACATACTTCTATTTATCAGTTCTTTCTCTGGATGCAGATAAGATTTTTCTGTATATGTCCTTAATAGTTACTTTGGGTATTTATAATAGTTAAAATAACTGATTTCCTCAAAGACAATCTTAAAATTTTGTTGCTGTTACTATATACAATATCCTCTTGGTTCTGTTAATTTCATTCTTCATTATTTCATGGAAGTCTTTCCATGTTTTCCTAAAATCATCGAGTTTGTCATTTCTTACAGCACAGTAGTATTCTGTCACAATTATGTGCCACAAATTGTTCATCATTCCCCAATCAATGGGTATCCCTGCAATTTCCAGTTCTTTGCCACCGCAAAGAGAGTTGCTGTAAACATTTAAGAATGTATAGAATAAATTCCTTTTCCCCTTATTATCTTCTTAAATAGAACAAGTAGTGGTATTACTGGATCAAAGTGAATAGCCAATTTAATAATTCTTTGGGCATAATTCCAGATTCATTAACTTATTCTTCCTCCATAAAGGATATGTCCACACAGCTTCCATAGAGAATATGTTCAATGTTGAGGAACTTCATATAAGATTACTGACATTTCATGGTTATCTGTAGAGCATTCTGGACATAATTCCCCCCCCCCATTCTCATCACATGATTTTACTGCCTGCTTTCTTTCAACATAGTTTGATTTGTAATACCCCTTACAAATTTAACCATAAATCAGCATTGGACAAATGTTTCACCATTCATCTCCATTACTGTATAGTCAAACAAACAAACAAAATATAGTTTTCATAAAGCAAAGTAGAAGAATTGATATAGTAAAATCTGTGAAAGAATAGTTTGTGTTGGGAATTGACAGACTAAAAAAAAAAGATACAAGAAGAAACAGGGATGACTTGCATTTATATCATGCCATAGCCATGAAAACAAGTATAATAAATATATTAAGGATCAAAAGTTTCTTTTTCCTGACATTAAAATATTTCCTGAAAGTCTAAGATGGCTGAGAGAAGGCAGGAAGTTGCCCAAGCTCTCCCAAATTTTCCTCAAAAACAACATTAAATCAAGCCTCTGAATGGATTCTGAAACAACAGAACCTACAAAAAGACATAAAGACACAACCTTCCAACATGAGATAATTTAGAAGACTTCAGGAAAGGTCAGTCTCACCTGGGAAAAAGGGGAGTGCAGCTCAGCTGAGTGCAGTAGCACCACAGAGAGGGTCTGGGCAAATCGGCAGGAGACTTTTAGCCACAGCACAGCAACTGAGGCCCCTTGGTACTGGCTTAGCAGGCTGGTGGTGCAGCAGTCCAGTTGTGAGACCCATCAGCCATGACTAAGAGGGCAAAATGCCAAATAGAGAAGTACCCACAGGATGGGCACATCCTAGCCAAGCACAGCACAGGGAGCAGGTCTGGGGTTAGAAGGAATCCACAAGCCACAGAGGCCTCAGAGCAAGACTCGAGCAAAAGTAGCTTACAACAGTGGCCTCTGTGTCCAAGAAGCAGACCTCAACTTTAAAAGTAAAAAAAAAAAAAATTAGCCACAATATGAATAAGAAAAAGAAAAGGTCCTTTGTCATTGACAGTTCTGTGTAGACAGGGAAGACAAAAACAAAAATTCAGATGAGTAAAATACCCTCAAAATGCCTACATGTGAAGGCTCAAGGAAGAAGATACTTGGTCTCAAGATGAAAAAGCCTTCTTGGAAGAGCTCAAAGATGATTTTAAAAATCAAATGAGAGGGGGCGCAGCTAGGTGGTGCAGTGGATAGAGCACCAGTCCTGGAGTCAGGAGAACCTGAGTTCAAATCCAGCCTCAGACACTTAACACTTACTAGCTGTGTGACCCTAAGCAAGTCACTTAACCCCAATTGCCTCACAAAAAAAAACCCCAAACAAAATCAAATGAGAGAGGTAGAAGAAAAATTGGAAAAGAAATGAGAGAAATGAAAGTTACACAAGAAAATTATGGGAAAAAAATCATCAGCTTGGAAAAGGAAGCAGAAAAATTGACTGAAGAAAACAATTCCTTAAAAAAAATACAATTGGCCAAAATGGGGAGGGGGGGAATTGGCCAAATGGAAAAGGAGGTGCAAAAGCTTACTGAAGAAAATAGTGCCTTAAAAACTAGAATTGGACAGATGGAAGCTAATGACTTCATGAGAAACTAGGAATCAATCGAACTGAATCAAAAGACTGAAAAAATAGAAGAAATTGTGAAATAGCTCATTAGAAAGACAACTGACCTGGAAAATAGATCCAGGAGAAATAACGTAAGAATGATTAGATTACCTGAAAGCCATGATCAAGAAAAGAGACTAGACACCATATTCCAGAAATTAACAAACTGGCCTTATTTTATAGAATCAAAGGATAAAATAGTCATATAAAGATTCACAGATCTCCTGAAAGAGACCCCCAAAAGGAAAACTCCAAGGAATATAATAGCCAAATAGCAGTGAAGGAGAAAACACTGCAAGCAGCCAGAAAAAAACAATTTAAATATCATGGAGCCATACTCAGTATTTTCCAGGACCTGGTATTTTCAACATTAAAGGATCATAAGGCTTGGAATATGATATTCTGGAAAGCAAAGGAACTTGGATTACAACCAAGAATCAACTATCCAACAAAACTGAGCATTCTCTTTCAAAGGAAAAGATGGGCATTTAATGAAATAGTGGACTTCCAAGGTTTCCTAAAAAAAAGACCAAAATGGAACAGAAAATTTGATTTTCAAATCTAAAACTCAAGAGAAGTATTAAAAAGCAAATGGGGGGAGGGAGTTATTCAATAAGGTTAAACTGTTTACATCCCTATGAGGGAAGATAATATTTTCAACTCTTGAGATCTGTATCTCTATTGGCATATTGTTATTAAGTTGACTTTGATGTGATGATATAAAGAAACTTAAGGGGCTTGATAAAAGGAGAATACAGGGAGGATAGGGAAAGGGTGAGGTAATGGCATTAATTATATCATATGAAGAGGCACAAAAACCTGTAACAATAAAGGGGAAAAATGAAGTGGTTTACTTTCCTTAGTCATCCACACCCAAGATACCTGTCTAGCCTTATATTTCTGTTTCCACTTGTTTTACCTTAGCATCACTGTAGGAAACATGGTGTAATTGTTTTTGTAAGTATAATGAGTTATATCCATACATAGTTAACACAAGTTCACACATAGTGAATAGTTGGGTTCCAAATATAATTTCTTGGTTTTCCAAATGATGTTATACAACTTAATTATTATGTGAAAATTAACTTGTACATTTTTACACATTGACTGGCAGAGATCTTAATTCCTTATACTGTAGCACTTCAGAGTTCCAACATGTTGTCAGCAGGGCTGGTAAGGTCTTACCACCTGACTCAAATAGAAAACCCAAAGGGGCTTCACAGAGAAGGATCTGCTAAAAGAATGTTGCTACTCTCTTTTCCCAATAATGTGATACTTTTACTATTTTTTTATTTTTAAAACAAAATATACCCAGTTAGAGGAGTAGTAGTTTTCAAACATATAGTAATATTGTATAACAGATATATTTGTGATCCAACAGTATCCAATTTCAAAAGAGGAATTAACTTGCCTTAACAGCTTTTCTCAGGCTACATAACATGATAATCTTCCTTATAGAGTATCATGCATTCGAAACGTTGCCAATCAAGTGATATTTAGTCAAATGCATTTGAAGTTTATCAATTCACACAAATTCTTTTATCATATTCCTCCTGACATTTTCATACTAGTTATATCTTAGTAGTTTATATATTGCTTACCACACACCAGACTTTTTCTATGTCTTAATTTTTTTTAGTCTATGATTTTTTAAATTATAATGTGAATTTCTGAAATATATCATCAAATTTGTTAACATTCCATAAGAAGTAAGGAAAAAGAAAACTAGAGTGGGAAGATCTTTTTTGTCCAACGAAGTTGCCATAAGGTATAAATACTACAGTGTTTATCTTTTGCATAAGCTAGGCACTGTGTTAATGTAATAAACAATTTTATTTATAGTTTGGGCTTCCAATTTTTTCCCTCCTTCCCTCCCTCTCCCAGAGGTATTAAGCAATCAGATATGCATTATACATATATGTTTATGTAAAACATTTCCATATTTATCATTTTGTATAAGAAAACTTGATTAAAATTTTAAAAAGGAAAGAAAATAGGGCAGCTAGGTGGCACAGTGGATAGAGCACCAGTCCTGGAGTCAGAAGTACCTGAGTTCAAATCCGGCCTCAGACACTTAACACTTACTAGCTGTGTGACCCTGGGCAAGTCACTTAACCCCAATTGCCTCACGAAAAAAAAGAAAAAAGAAAGAAAGAAAATGTAAAATAGCATGTTTCAGTCTGTTCTATCAATATCAGTTCTTTTTTTGGAGGTAGTTAGTATGTTTCTTCAATAGTCCTTTGGGATTGTCTTGGATCATTGCATTGTTGAGAATAGTTAAGCCATTAACAGCTCTTCATCTAACAATATTGCCGTCTCTCTTCACAATGTTCTCTTGGTTCTGCTCACTTCACTATAGATCAGTTCATACACATCTTTCCAGATCTTTCTGAGGTCAACCTGCTTGTCATTTCTTATAAACACAATGATATTCCATCACCATATTATAACACATTTTGTTTAATCATTTCCTAATTGATGGGCATTCTTTTGATGTCCAATTCTTAGCCACCACAAAAAGAGCTGCTATAAATATTTTTGTACAAATAATTTTTATTTTCTTTTTGGGGATGTCTTTGCGAAATAAATTTAGCAGTGGTATTGGTGAATCAATGTGTATGCACAGTTCTATAGCACTTTGGGCATAATTCCAAATTGCTCTCCAGAATGAATGGATCTTTTCACAACTCCACCAACAGTGGATTAGCACCCCAACATTCTCACATCTCTTAAACAACATCCAATATTTTCCATTTTTCTTATATTTGCAACTCTGATAAGTATGAGGTGATACTTCAGAGTTGCTTTAATTTGCATTTCTCAGATCAATAGTGATCTATTGCATTTGTTTAATATGATTATAGATAGCTTTGATTCCTTCATCTGAAAACTGCCTGTTCATATCCTTTATACTTGGGAGTCCACCTGCCTAGACAAGCACAGAAACTATATGGTCAGAACTACAAAACACTTTTCACTGAATTAAAGTCAGATCTAATCAATTAGAAAAAAGTATTAATTGCTAATGGGTAGGCAGAACCAATATAATAAAAATGACAATCCTACCTAAGTTAATTAATTTATTTAGTGCTATATTAATCAACCAATCAAAATATTTTATAGAGATAAAAAAAATAATAATAAAATTAATCTGGAAAAACAAAATTTCAAAGATATTATGGGAATCAATGAAAAAAATGTGAAAGAAGGTGATCTAGCAGTACCAGATCTCAAACTGTATTACAAAGTGGCAATTAGGGGCAGCTAGGTGGCACAGTGGATAGAGCCCTGGTCCTGGATTCAGGAGCACCTGAGTTCAAATCTGGCCTCACACATGTGACACTTATTAGCTGTGTGACCCTGAGCAAGTCACTTAACCCTAATTGCCCTGCAAAAAATAAACAAACAAATAAATATGTAGGTGAGTAAATAAATAAATGTATGACTTAATAAATAAATGAAAAGATAAATACATAAATATATGAAATAAAAAATAAAGTGGCAATTAACAAAACAATCTAGTATTGACTAAGAAATAAAGAGGTAGATCATTAGAATAGAATAGAAATTACACTATAGTAAATTATCATATTAATCTAGTATATGATAAACTGAAATATCCAAGATTTTGGAGCAAAAACTCATTATTTGACAAAACTGTTGGGAAAAGTGGGAAATAATATGGCAGAAACTAGGTATTCACCAAAATCTCACACCATACACTAAAATAAGGTCAAAAGGGGTACATGATTTACACATAAAGGATGATACTATAAGCCAATTAAGAAATTATGGAATTGTTTCCCTGTCACATTTATAGGCAGAGGAAGAATTTAGGACCAAAGCAGATATAGAGAGAAGCAAAACATAAAATAGATCATTTTGATTATGTAAAAAAGTTTTTATGTTATATATACACACATACATACATATATATATATATAATATTATATTATATCATATTACATCACATTATGTCATATTATATCATAGCATATCTAGCATAGCATATCTATCATATCATGTCATGTCATGTCATGTCATGTCATATTATATTATATTATGTTATATTATATTGTATTATATTATATTGTATTGTATTATATTATATTGTATTGTATTGTATTGTATTGTATTGTATTGTATTGTATTGTATTGTATTGTATTGTATTGTATTGTATTATATTATATTATATTATATTATATTATATTATATTATATTATATTATATTATATTATATTATATTATATTATATTATATTATATTATATTGTATTGTATTGTATTGTATTGTATTGTATTGTATTGTATTGTATTGTATTGTATTGTATTGTATTGTATTGTATTGTATTGTATTGTATTGTATTGTATTGTATTATATTATATTATATTATATTATATTATATTATATTATATTATATTATATTATATTATATTATATTATATTATATTATATTATATTATATTATATTATATTATATTATATTATATAGCTTTTGCAGAAACAAAACTAATGTAACCAAGATTAGTAGGTAAGCAGAACACTGGGAAAGAATTTTTATTTTTATTTTTTTTAGTGAGGCAATTGGGGTTAAGTGACTTGCCAAGGGTCACACAGCTAGTAAGTGTTAAGTGTCTGAGGCCGGATTTGAACTCAGGTACTCCTGACTCCAGGGCCAGTGCTCTATCCACTGGGCCACCTAGCTGCCCCTGGGAAAGAATTTTTGAAACAAATATCTCTGATAAAGACCTCATTTCTCAAATATATAGAGAACTGTGTAAGACTTGTAAAAATATAAACCATTCCCCAATTGATAAATAGGCACACTGTTAAGGAATTTACAATTATGTGACCCTCTCAACAAAGCTGGGAAGTAGGTACAAATGTTTATTATCCCATTATACATGCAAAGACTGGTTACATTCTCTAATTTACTGCAATTACAAAATAACTTCAAGAGAAATTTTTCCATGCAATCATTTTTTTTAATTTATTAGTACAAAAGGCAATAACTAAACTTCATTTTTCACAATAGTCCATTGTTTTTAGCTAGCTCATCTTCAAAAATTTAATAGTGACATTCCTGGTTTCCCATAACATTCCCTTTATTTCTTTTACATCTCCCAAAGAACTAAATCTATTTTTTTATTCTCATATCTTAACCCTATCAGTATACCTGAGACATTTCTCAAAAAGGAAAAAAAAATCCCAAATCTTTTGTTTTTAATCTTGGTAGGATCAAAACCATTCCTCAACTTTCCTTTTTCAAAACCCCAAAACTTTTGTTCTTTCAAGCATTGTATTCACAGTGCATCATTGCAAATAAACCCCACCTTTTTAAAAACTTTACCCATTATTCTATCATCCCTATTCACACTTTCTATCTTCTTTTCTTATTATATCTGTGGAACAGCCCGAGCAGATTCGAGATGCTGTATTAGTCACACCTGGTGCTATCCAGGTTCTCTTAATAGAGTCTACAATGCCTTGTGTACCAAAATGGCCTTTTCTGTGAACAGAGAGGCATACCTGGTGGTAGAATTTCCGGGGAAGAAATGGCTTACCTTCCGGAGACACCCAGATGCCATTGATCTGTTTCGCCTTAAATTTCTTTTTCCACTTTTCTACTTCAGAATCGTCATAGGTTAGGTTGGAAGGAATATCCTCAGAAGGTGAAAGGTTAAATACATGTTCAGGAGCTTCTAATGCAGCAAGCTTGGCTGCAGAATCGGCTCGTGCATTTCCCTTTGAAACAGGATCACTATTCCCTGTGTGGGCAGGGCAATGTACAACGGCTAGGGAGGAAGGCAGTTTTAGGGCATCTAAGAGGTCCTTGATAAGGTCCCCATTGGCAATAGCCTTGCCCGAGGATGTTAGAAAGCCTCGTTGACGCCAAATCATACCAATAAAGTGGCATATGCCAAAGCCATATTTTGAGTCAGTAAAAATGGTGTCACTCTTATCTTTAGTTATATTACAGGCCTGTGTAAGAGCCACAAGTTCAGCAGCCTGTGCACTAAAATGGGAAGGCAGAGAAGCTGCCCAGAGGGTGTCATAATCAGAAACTACAGCAGCTCCAGTAAAACGGGTTCCCTCTCTCATAAATGAGGAACCATCTGTATAGAGGACAAGATCAGGATTTTCTAAAGGTGTATCAAAAAGATCATCACGGGGTTTTTCAGCCATATCAACTAAAGAAGCACAGTCATGCAATGGTTCCCCCGAGAATGGTAAGTTAGGGAGTAGTGTTGCTGGATTAAGAACTGTGCAGCGTTTTAAAGTGATATTCTCATTACCTAACAGGGTTATTTCATACTTAGCCAGCCTTTGATCTGAAAAGGCTTGTGTCCTGTGACATAGTAAGAGAGCCTCCACTTCGTGAGGGCATTGCACAGTTAGAGGGTTACCTAGGACCAAATCAGAGGCTTTTTCTACCAAAAGCGCTGTGGCCGCCAGTGCTCTAAGGCAAGGTGGCGCTCCAGCCGCTACAGGGTCCAGCTGAATTGAATAGTAGGCTATAGGATGTTGGTTAGGCCCCAGTGACTGAGTCAGGACTCCAGAAGCCACCCCCCTTTGTTCATGCACAAAGAGAGTGAAAGGCTTACTATAATCTGGCAGTCCTAGGGCAGGTGCTGATAACAAGGTCCGTTTTAATACTTTTATGGCTGAGAGATGCTGGGGATCCAACTGTAAAATGTCTGGAACTGAATTTTTTGTAAGAGCTATGAGGGGTTTAGTAATTTCACCAAAAGAGGGTATCCATTGTCTACAGTACCCAGCTGCTCCCAGAATGGCTCTTAACTGCTTCTTCGTAGTGGGGGCAGAGAGTTGTTGAATGGCCTGGACTCGCTTAGAAGAGACAGAGCGAGTTCCAGCAGCCAAAATAAATCCTAAATATTCTACCTGGGGCAAACACCATTGTACCTTTGTCTTGGAAACCTTGTGTCCTCTCTTGTGCAGCTCCAGCAGTAAGTGACGGCTATCTGTCTGACAAATTTCAGCATTAGGAGAGGCCAAAAGTAAGTCATCTACATATTGTACTAGTGTGGAGCTTTTAAAGGTAATAGAGGCCAGATCCTGCTGTAAAATTTGGGAAAATAATGTAGGACTGTCTACAAATCCCTGTGGGAGTCTAGTCCAGGTCCACTGTCTATTTTTCCAGGTAAAAGCAAATAAATTAGAATTAGAATTTCTTCTCCAAGTCCTACATTCTCTCAATTCATGCCCCTCCTTACGACAGTAACAACACACCTTAGTGTCCTTGCTCCGGTGTTCACATGGCTGACTAGGAATCGCTGGTGCCAGAATGCTCTGTTTAGGGTGATCTGGATCTTCCTCACGTGAGTCAAAGACATAATTTGCAAGTTCCTTAATTCTATCTACTGTGAGATTTCTCCAGTCTGGACATTGTTTCAGAAAGTATCTGCGTATTTCTGGCAGTGAATTATAAACAAATGTGTTGAGAACGATATAGGAATCTCTTAAATCTACTGGATCCAATCTGGTGTACTGTCTAGCGGCCTCACAAAGTCTATCATAAAATCTGTTTGGTCTTTCATTATGTAACGATTGGAATAACGCCACCTGCTGGATACTAACTGTAGAAGAGTTCTGCCCATGAAGCGAAGGTCTTTGAGGGCAAGACCAGGAGTCTTGTCTTTGGTATCAGGAAGTGACGCGGACTAGTGGGAGGAGGAAGGA
This sequence comes from Dromiciops gliroides, assembly GCF_019393635.1. Taxonomy (NCBI): domain Eukaryota; kingdom Metazoa; phylum Chordata; class Mammalia; order Microbiotheria; family Microbiotheriidae; genus Dromiciops; species Dromiciops gliroides. The sequence continues at coordinate 517,096,347 of NC_057863.1, forward strand.
AGAGACTGGCGCTGACTCTGGGGCTCTTTCCTCTGGACTCTGGTGGAGAGCGGAGCTAGAAATGTGCTCTCCCTTTAATAGATAGGAATCTAGGCCTTTTTCTCTCTCTCTTTACCAAATTCTTATTCTCCTTAATAAATGCTTAAAAGTCTAACTCTTGCTAAAGTTTATAATTTATTGGCGACCACTCATTAGATATTTTAGACAGTTTAGCTAGAATTTTAACCCTTAACAGATGGCTGACCACGAAGAGGAAAGCTAAACCTCAGTCTTCTGATCTTCTGGTTGGGTAAGAAATTTCCCCTCCCTCTCCCTTTAAACTGCTAAGTACTGGTGCACTGGCTGTGTTTTCCCTTTAAATTTTTTCGAATGGACCTTTTAAACTCCCTAATTACCCTATTTTTGATTTTAGTCTGTTTAACCGGACAAATGGGAGATAAGATCATGTTAATGCTTTGTTTTTGTGGATTTTCTATTTTTCTTTTTATTTTTGTTAAAAGAGCCAGCAACTTACTCACACAAGGAAATATCTCTCCCTCTCCCAACCATGCTTGTTCAGAGAAACCGGAAGAGATTCCTGCAGCTTTTCCCAGTTCTAACACTAATTGTTGCTCTAATTTTGCATGCCTGGAGGCAATGACCCACCCTCTAGAAGCTTTTAATCCCCTAGCACCTGGAGGCAAAGTGGGGGAAGGGGAATCCAGGCCTGAGTTCAAAATCAAGTCTGATTCAAATTGCTCTGGTCCCTCCCCTCCTCTCCAGACCCCACCCTCTACTCCTCCTATGGCCAAGCCCATTGCTTCCCCTGCCTGGGAAGTCCAGAGATCTGATGCGCATGCTCAACTTTGTCTAACTACATTTGCAGCTTCAGGCTCAGCCCTTCCCCGCCCTGGCTGTGCTTTTGAGACAATCTTAGAAAATTCTTTAAATTCCAGATATGCTCGTTTTGTTCATAATTTTGCTAACCTGCTTTTGTCTTTCATTAGTAATCTTATAAAGCATTTGTATGGTGAAAAGACTGACAGACAATATAGAGGGGTTAAAGAAGAAAAACTTAAGCTGAATAAGAATGACAATCATCAACATAGTTCAAGACTCTGCTTTTGCCATGGAAGGGTATATATTTTACAGAAATGTAGAAGTAAGCAGCAAGGTATTGATATGAGTATTGGGGATTTTAGATATCAGAATCAAGAGTGTTCTGAATTCACTCAGATTATTAACAGTATCAGTTCAGAGGTTACATAGGATTTCTATGCTATTACATCTACATTTTGAAATTAATGGTATGGGTTTATTTTCATAGAGATTTTCATGCTTTTGAGGTTGTGTTTTATACTTAGTTTTTAAAACAAGGAGAATATTTGTAAAAGTTTTTTATAGTCATGTGATCAAGTTTATATTTTATAATACTCTTATTAAGTTCATATTCATTTATATTTCCTTAGTTTGAATTTCATTGTCTTTTATTGTTCCATGTGTATTTTCTTCTATTCATTTATCTATCTAATTTTGAAACATTGCAAGATGGTTTTGTTTTTATTATACAATGTTAATTCTAGGAGTATTGTGCTCCCATATTCTGAGTTGTTTGTTTTTGTTATTTTTTCTCAACTGATTATTTGATCAAACTCTTTAAAGCATTTCCGTGGCAAATTGGTTGCCATGGCAAGTGTAAATTGATTCTAGAAGTATTATTTTTGATAAGCATATTCCCAAAAAAAAAAAAAGAGGGGAACATTTGTAAAAGTTTTCTATTTTCAAAAAAAAAAAGTTCTTTGAGATTCTGTTGTGCTTTAACTTGTATTTAAGTATGTTCTGATTTTTCACAAAAGTAATTGTATACTAAGTAAAAAAAAGGGTATTATTTGAAATTGTTGCATAATTATATATTATATTTTGAGTCAAGATGTATTCACATTTTTTGCAATCATTTATTATCCTCAATTTTAAATCCATATGAGACTTGGATTATGGGAACTTATCATTTAAGACATTAATTGCCTTTATTCTGAGTTATCAGATGCCAGTTGGCCAAGGTGCCATCCAATCACAAGAGGAATACATATTGCTCAAGGAGCAGACACTGAACTGTCACATGAGGGGAGACATGCATGAAGTCAAGGTATGGCCGAGGGAACGGCTTTTGACTAATGTTGAGGTTGGATTCTCTTGGTTTAATATTTTATTCTCTTTTCCCCCACAATATTGTACAGATGGCTGGAAGTATTGATCCCACCCATCTCACTTCTACACCTGGCTTCTATGCTCCCTCCTATATGCCTGATGAAATGGACATCTCAATCCCATGCATCTGATTAAGTCTGACTCAGTTTCCTCCAATATGTTCGGTGGCATGGACATATATTCCATCCACCTATTTTAGACCTGGCATACTGCATGGGCAGTATATATTGCTCAAGTGTGGGAATGCTCATATCCCATCATTTCTCTGTTCTTTTATGGTAACCCCCATAATTATCTCAGGTGTCATGATAAATAACAGTGTTGAATTTGGCCTTGACATCTGTTACTAATTATATTAGATTTTAAATTTCTCATAATGGCATGAGGATAATTAGGCAGATGATGCAAAAAGTGATAAAACAAAGATAAAAATTATTTTTATTAATTAATATTGCAGCAATTGTCTTCTCAATTACCCTCCATAAGGGGGGACTATAGTAATATTATAATTTTAAAGAATGTTAGAATTTTTGTTTTATTATATGTTTCATGTGTAACAACTAAGATTCTGAATTCCCTTAGACATGTTTTTGAGAACTTTCATTGTTTGATTTGATTATTGACAAAGCTATTTTAAAGTTGTGTTAAGCTCAATTTTGTAGGAAATTTTCCTGGCTGATTACCAGCATCCACACATCAACCCCTGTAAAGACTTCCATTCCACGACTACACCTAGAGGACATCTGAAAAAAGACTTTCAGAGACTTTAAATGAACAGTTTTGATTTGTTGTTTTTTTTCTCTTTCTGTTATAATATACACCATCTGTAATATGTATTCTCTGCAGAGGCCCTCCCTTTGCAAGACTAATGTCAAAGCGTCAGTTCATGAGGACAAAAAAAAATCACCCCTCTGGACAAAACTTTCCTCTCTTCCTTTTCTATATTGTTGTTCACATATTATTAGTTATCAATAGTTATTATATTGTTTTTACTGTTCCGTCAAGGAAACATTTTGTTTCTTGAGGAACAACAGGGGGGACTGTAACGATTGGAATAACGCCACCTGCTGGATACTAACTGTAGAAGAGTTCTGCCCATGAAGCGAAGGTCTTTGAGGGCAAGACCAGGAGTCTTGTCTTTGGTATCAGGAAGTGACGCGGACTAGTGGGAGGAGGAAGGAAGAGACTGGCGCTGACTCTGGGGCTCTTTCCTCTGGACTCTGGTGGAGAGCGGAGCTAGAAATGTGCTCTCCCTTTAATAGATAGGAATCTAGGCCTTTTTCTCTCTCTCTTTACCAAATTCTTATTCTCCTTAATAAATGCTTAAAAGTCTAACTCTTGCTAAAGTTTATAATTTATTGGCGACCACTCATTAGATATTTTAGACAGTTTAGCTAGAATTTTAACCCTTAACAATTAGCCTCCTGAGGTAGGCTTAAAAATTTCTGCCAGTTTTCCGGTTTTCTAGAGCAAGATTCCATTCCCTTCAGAAGTGTTTCTCTAGCATCTTTTAATCTTTGGAAATCCCTATCATCATTATAATTCCACTCTGGATCCTTTAGAGGCCATTCCACATCGGCCTTACCTTTCGCAACAAGGGCATTTCCTGCTGAGATAATATCTGTAATCTCAGTTGGGGACAGTAAAGTTTCCAAAAGGCAAGTAACATCAGCCCAACTGGGTTGATATGCATTAAATATAGTCCTTAACTGTAAAATTACAGTGTTTGGATTTTTCTCAAAACTAGGGATGATTGATTTCCATGCGCTCAAGTCACTTGGTCTAAAGGGGCTATATTTTCTGACTTGAATTGGCACTCCCTTTTTACTATGTTCTAAAGCTTCCTGCAGAGGGAGTAGTTTCTGCTGATCTGATTCTAAACTTGGATCATCTCTAGTAGAAACAGCCATTTTGAGGTCTCTCTCCATATGTGAGAATTTCATTTTGAGGTCTCTCTCCATATGGGACTCTGATTAAAAGCCTTCAAAACTGGACTTTTCTTGTTTCCTTATCTAATAATCCTCTTTCTTTTTACTTGCTTAATTCCTTTAGTCTTTATTTATTTTTGGAGGGTCCATATTTTATCCCCCCCCCAATTACATGTAAAAACAATATTTTTCTAATACTTTGAGTTCTGTGACATTTAAAATCTAATGTGTGGCTACTCTGTTTCTACCCCCAGTGTGGGGGTGAGAACTAGCTAAGGTTTACTTATAAAATAGAAACATCAGCATGTTTTTGGCATTAAGCATTTATTAAAATATATTATAGGTTAGTAAAGATAGAACACATGGAGTTCAGAAAGATAGCTAAAGCCTATCTGCCCTAGGGTTGTGTAAGGGGCTAAAATTCTAGCTATACTGTCTAAAATATCTAATGAGTGGTCGCCAATAAATTATGAGCTTTAGCAAGAGTTAGACTTTTAAGCATTTATTAAGGAGAATAAGAATTTGGTAAAGAGAGAGAAAGAAAGGCCTAGATTCATCTATCTATTAAAGGGAGAGCACATTTCTAGCTGCCTTCTCCACCAGAGTCCTCAGGAAAGAGAGTTAAAGTGCCAGCCACCCCCTTCTTCCTCCCACAAGCAAACGTCACTTCCTGACACCAAAGAAAAGACCCATGGTCTTGCCCTCAGAGACCTTCTCCTCATGGTGGAACTTTCCTACAGTAAGTCTCCAGCAGGTGGCATCATTCCAATCATTACAGTTCAGAAAGGACTCCTTCTCCTTTCCTTGGCCACCAACCTGAGGTTCCAGAATGAAAGAGGCCAGAGCTAGGGAGCCAGCCTCCCTTCCTACTTCCTGTCTCCCACCCCAGAAGGGGTGGTCCTTCAAACTGATTGGTTGAGGGTGGTCTTGTGTTGATGTTGTAGTCCATAGCCTCTGAGAACAACATCCCACTCAGGGCTGGCCAGGTGTAGTCTCAATTTTATCAGTCTTAAGTAGGTTCTCAGTCAGTTTCACACAATTCAATTAATGCCAAATCAATCTTCAGGTGGGTCCCTGGGCATCTGCCAAATCCCATTATTTTTTCTCAGTTCCAAATTATTTCCTTTCCTCCATCCTCAAACCAAGAATCACCTACCCAGAAAAACTCAGTATAATCTTTAAGGGGAAAAGTGGGACTTCAATGAAAAAGAGGACTTTCAGGTATTCATGATGAAAAGATTTGGACTGAATGGAAAATATTTACTTTAAAAAATAAGACCCTAGAAAACCATAAAAAGTTGAAGGTGGAGACATACATGGGTTTGTGCAGTGTGTGACTGTTTTGTGTCTGAGGCTGGGCTTCAACCGGGGTCCCCCTGTGTCTGGAGTGGATGCTTTGTCCACTGTGTCACCTAGCTGCCCCATGATGACATTGTTAGGGTAAAATTGAGGGGTGATAGGAATGCACTGAGTGGGGGGGGGAAGGGCAGAGGTAGCATGGGGTAAAATCCCACATGAAAGAAACAGGAAAGGTTTTATGGAATGGGAGAAGAGATGGGGTAGGAGCAGGAGAGTAAATTAACTTTACACTCATCAGAATAAGCTCAAAGACCTTAATCTCATCAGAATTGGATCAAGGAGGGAATAACATACACATTCAGTTGGTTGGAATAATCTATCTAACCCTGCAGGAAAATAGGATAGGAAGGGGATAAAGAGAGAGGGGCAAAAGAAGGGAAGAACAGATTGGGGGAGGGGACAGACAGAAGCAAATTCCTTTTGAAGAGGGATAGGGTGAAGGAAGATAGATGATAGAGTAAATATGGGGAAGGGAATAGGATGGAGGGAAACAGTTAACAATAGTAATTGTGAAAAAGAGAAAAGGGGGAAAATGTACAAAAATATTTATAGCAATTCTTTGTGGTGGCTGAGAATTGAGAATCAAGGGAATGTCCATAAATTGAAGAATGACTGAAGAAGCTGTGGTATATAATGGTAGTGGAATGGTATTGTGCTATAGAAAATGACAAATAGAATGATCCCAGAAAAACCTGGAAAGATTCATATGAACTAATATATAGTGAAGTGAGCAGAACTGGGAAGACATTGCGCATAGTTACAGCAGTATTGTTTGATGAGCAATTGTGAATGACTTAACTACCTTCAGCAATACAATGATCCAAGACTGTCCCAAGGGACAAATGATGAAGCATACTATCCACTCCCATGGATAGGACTGATGAAAAGAACACTTGTGAATTGTACATATATAACCTATATCAGATTGGTTGCTATCTTGTGGAGGGTGGAGGAAAGGGAGGGAGGCATAAAAATTTGGAATGCTAAATCTTATTAAAATGAATGTTGTAAACTACCCTTACATGTAACTGGAAAAAATAAAATAAATGTTTGTTGCATTGAAAAAAAAGAATAAGGTGCATCTTTGGAGAATCGGATTTATTATATACATTTGGAAATATTTTATTATATAATCACAACTGTGTGTATGGGTGGTAATCAAAATTTCCAAAGTGAAAAGCAATAACATAATGATTTACAATTGCTTTATTCATGGAAAAGTTAACAGCCTGCTCTGCCCCCCCCCCTTAAAAAAATTGGGAATAAATTACCTATGATTCCCATGTTCCAGCTATTCTATTTGGCTTATCTTCCCACTCCTAATAGAAACACCTTATTCTTTCTGAAAAATAATTTTTGCAAATAAATCACTGGGCTACTTCTAACTACTAGAAAAGAAATAACCTTCACTTGAAAACCATATCAATTACTTAGTAAGCATTCATTCAATACATAGCATGTACCAGACACTACTAGGTTCTGAAGATTCAAAACAAAATGGAATAGTTCCAATCTTCAACAGTTTACATTCTAAGAAGGAAAATAAAATTAGCACATAAAGGGATGTGTGTGTGTGTGTGTGTGTGTGTGTGTGTGTGTGTGTGTGTGAGAGAGAGAGAGAGAGAGAGAGAGAGAGAGAGAGAGAGAGAGAGAGAGAAAGAGAGAGAGACAGAGAGAGAGAGAGGGGGACAGAGAGAGAGAATATTCCATTAAAAAAAAAAGACATAAAATGATGGTGGGGAGAGGAGCAGAATTAGGACAATAATTTAGAAGACAAAAAAGGGCTACTGTAGAACCTGGTCCTTGAACTGACTATTGAAGGAAACAGTAATTCCAAGAGGTAAATATAAGGAGGGAGAGCACACCAGGTATGGATAAAAATCATTGTAAAGATATGAAGATGAGAGACATAATATCTAGTGTAAGAAAATCACCTGAAAAGACGCAGAAATACACAAAATGACTCATAGATGGCAAGAAACACAAAGTTCTGGAGATCTGGGCAGAAAGACCCATACTTTCATGTGGATTTTAAGAAAGCAACTGTGGATTGGCACCTGACAGAAATATGGAAAGAGAGAGAGCGTCCATTACAACAGAAGAGGAGAAAGGAATTCCAGGCTTATGGGGAAAAGAGAAGTGAGTAGACAGAGATGGATTTTGTCACTTGGACCTGGTAAGACTCACAAACTGAACTATAAGGAATTAATTAACATTTTCACAGTGAAGTTTACAATCATATATTGTAGAATAAACCATGCTTGTCTCTTCCAAGGCACTATAAGTCATGTTCATTGTCAATAAAATTCGGGGACTCAGAGGGTAGGCCTATTTGGTGGTGATCTGAAAGGCTTCTCCAAAAACTCTGAGTGTTGAAAGACTTCATGTCTCTTCTTGTTTATAGTCAGGTTAAATAAAACATGCCCCATGCCTGATGCCTTTTTTAGCTTTAGTGTTTACAATAGACCTGAGACACAAAACAGATTATAATGCTAATGGGAAACCTAGGGTATGGGATTACTAAATCTAATAGACATTCTGTGGGGCATGAGCAAGATTCTTTTATTTCTATGGATGACCCAAGCTAGGACCAAAAATGAGCCTTATAAGACTATTTTAAGGGACCTAAGGTAAATCAGTTGAATCATGTAGTAGCCCCACAACCAGAAGAATTACACCTAAAATGGAAACAAGAAAGCATACTATTACCCACAAAAGCTTACTGAAAATTGGTGGCCAAACCATTGTTTGTAAATTTATGAAGTATTGTAAATTAAAAATAACACACACTTTAAAAACTAACAACAACAATATTAATAAACAATTATACATTCTGAGTCTTAATTCTGAAAACTCAGGGAATCTCAGTTGATACTTAGGGATGATAAAGGAAAAGGAGGAGAAAAAAACCAACTTCAAAAAATTATAATTTATTCAGGGAAGGACATTAACTATTCCACCCTTGCCAAAGCAGTTTTTTGTTGTTGTTTTTTAAGTGCATGGTTTAAATAGAAAACTGTATTAGGCCCAGGGAAAGGTAGAGAGATTAACTAGTTAAAAGGCTATGCCCTCATGGAATATATAACCTAGTAGGAAGATATAACACAGAAATCATAATACAAAATAATGACACAATAGCAGTATTAAGGAGATGTTTCCTTCCCTCCATGACTTGTAAAATCAAATCAACTCAAAATGTAATCAAGTTATCTTTTTGTTTAATTAATTTTAAATAATAACTTAAATTAGTGATAATAAAGTTATTAAGTGTCACAAAGTATTTCCCTCTCAAAATAGGCCTATTTAATTGACAGTTTATTTAGTATATAGTATTCATTGTTATCATTCCTACTTTATATAAAAAGAAACTTTAATTCGGTAAAAATAAACTTTATCATCCATTTTTCTTAGGGTGTTATAATAATGATAACTAGGCAACTTGATAGCTTAGTGAATAAGTCTAGAAAAGAGTCAGAAAAACCTGTGTTTGCATACTATTTCAAACACTAACTATGATTCTGGGTAAGTCATATATCTTCTTTAGGTATCAGTTTTTGCATCCGTAAAAAAAAAGGTACAAATAAAAACTACCTCATAGAGTTAAGAGGATCAAATGAGATAATCTATATAAACCACTTTCAAAACCATAAAGTACTATATAAATATTGACTATTAAAAGATCTAATATAATGGTTAACTGCCTATGTGAGTCAATAAATTTCACTCTGATTCATATCCAGAGATTTCAAATTGTAAACTGAGTAGGCAACTTCTAAGAGTTGTTCACAATTAGGCCTAAATTAGAAGTCAGTTCAAACCGTCAACAAAAATGGTGCATGATGACAAAAGTAGTCCTGCATCCTGACGATACCATTACATCTTTTCCCAAATCTAGTTCTTTTCAAAACCAAGATCACTGAGATATTGCTTGGTATAGTAGAAGCCTTCACAATCTGATGCAAGGCTTCTAAATATATAGTGAAATATTTATATATTCACATAATGCTATCATCAGTTCCTGCATTGATCTATGATGATTAATTCAATATTGTGGCAGCTAGGTAATTTACTAGATAGAACCCTGGGCTTGGAATCAGGAAGACTCATCTTCTTTAGTTTAAATTCAACCTCTTACACTTACTAGCTGTGGAACCCTACACAAATCACTTAAACTCTCTCTGTTTACCTCAATATCCTCATCTATAAAATGAGTTGGAGATACCACTCCAGTATCTTCAACAAGAAAACCCCATATAGGGTCACAAAGAATTGGACACCACTGAACAGCAGCAAGAAACAGTCATTGTCTTTTGCTTTCATCATTGTCTCATCATGACATAACAAAACCATTCGGTGAAATATCTACCTTTGAACTTCTTCAAACACTGCATGTTCTTTCTTATGAACATAGAAGTGTATAAGTGTCTGTAATTGTGCATGAAAGTGTGCTCCCATGTGTGTATGCCTGTGTGTGGGGATAGTTGTAAAATGAGGAGAAAAAAAGACTACAGTCAAGAAATTGTATATATATATATATATATATATATATATATATATATATATATATATATATTTTGGGATCAAAGAACCTCTTTTCATGTATAATTCACTACTAGTCTGGTCTCGGCATCAACTATTTCATTTCTCCCCTCCACAGAATGCAAATGTATATTTCTGACTGAATTTGCTCATGTATTCTTCTTACCTGAAATTCCTTCTTCCCAACACTATACTTGTCTAGACACCATCTTTCCTTCAATGCCTGAGGCCTTCCATGATCAGCCCAGCCTTCAGTGAATAACTCCTCCTGCAAACTCAACACTTAATTTCTGCTTCTTTATTGAACATTGAATATATACCTTTATTTACATCACTTTTTATTCTGTATTCTCAACTAGCAACTTGAGGACTTTAATATCCCAAAGTACTTTGCATTTTAACTTACTCATGGCAGTATACCATGGCATTCATTATCCCATTTTTTAACAATGAAAACAATTACAGATCCTCTGGATTTCTTTATAGCAATCCTAGAAGCTAGAAGTGTCTGCAATGTTAGTCTATGCCAACTCACTGATTTTTGTATAAAGAAACTGAGGTTCACAGCGTTTAAGTAACTTGACCAATTTCACATAGGTAGTGAAGGTCAGAGGGGAGATTTGAACCCATATCCTTTTACTCCAGAAGCAGTACTCTTATCTCTGTACACAAATATTTTTAATTATAGACTTTAGAACTAAAGGCAACTAGAGACCACTCAGTACAAAACTTTTATTGTTTAGAAGAGAGTTTTTGTAGAGAATTTAAGTGACTTATCTGAAATCACACAAGGTACTAAGTGGTCAAGCCAAGCTTAGCCCCAAGTCATGATTCCTATTTCTGTGCTCTTTTCTATCCCATACTGATTGTATGTATAGAAGGATATAGCATTGCTACTTACTAAAGCTGACATATTTGCATCAAGATTACTCAAACATGAATTGTATACTGGAAGACAAAGTCATGGTCGGTTTTGAGTCTACCTTTTGCTAAAATTTAGCTGAATGTATTCCTTAATGTTGAAGAGAATTATTGAATCCATTCTACTTAGCCAAGGAGGGGGAAGTAATCAGTTTCCCTTCCTTTCGCACTCCCACCATGATGCAAAATTATTGTTATTCAAGTTCAATTATTATGGTTGTAATTTATCCCACATATATTTAAATATCTCAAATATCTCATATATGTGAATATACAATATAGGTATATATGTGTGTATGTGTGTATGTATGCATATCTATGTTTATATTTTTGTTGTTCAGTTGTTTTAGTCATGTTCAACTTTCTGTCATCCCACTTGGGTTTTTTTGGCAAAGACACTGAAGTAGTTTGGCATTTTCTTCTCCAGTTCATTTTAGAGATGAGGAATTAAGGCAAACAGTATTGAGTGACTTGCTCAGGGTCACACAACTCATGAGTGTCTGAGGCTAGATTTGAACTCAGGTACTCCTGATTCCAGGGCCTGTGTTCTATCAACTGCACTATCTAGCTGCCCACATATATTTATAAACTAGATGAAAAATTGGGATAACTGATATAATATGTATATCTATTATCTATGCATGTATACACACATGTGTATATCTATGAACATGTCTGTATATATCTATATACATATATGTTGTGTATACATGTACATATATATGTGATATACATATGCACTTGAATCACAAAAATAGCTTGAATCCTTTAAAAACTTATACTAAATGTGTGAAATAACTGACATCCTTTCAAATTTAATGCACAAGTTTTCCACCTACTGCCCTTCAATTGACAACTTTCAGAACTATAATAGTCCCTAAATATCTCAGAAGAACATATTTGCATCTTCTGATTGTTGTTTTGAATACAAATTCAAGCCTGAACCTGCTTTCATTCATAACAAGGTTTCATTCATTTGAATCCATTAACAATAACCTCCTAATTTTGATTCAACCATTTATAATCCTCTTCTCTTTTATGTCCTTTTTTAAGGTCTCCTTTCCTGATTATACTCACTTTCTTCTGAGATTTCCACTTTAGGCTTATAGCCAATCCATCATCTGTCTTTCTTTCTATTCTTCATGACTATAGCTGAAAGTGGAAGCTGAAAATAGACTGGAAAGTCTGTATTGAGATTAGATCAGATCAATCCTGTGGAAATGTGGTATAGGACAGGAGGCACTGACTATGAAATGAATATTTCTTCCCATTTAGTCACAGCCCCATCTCTGCTCCATGTTGTGAGAAAATTTTGTGACTATGTCTTCCAAATAATTTACTTACATTGGGGAACATACTTTGTTCAAAAAGCAAAATGCAATTACCTCCATTCATTATTGGTTCTAATACCTAAGAGATACAAAAATATCAACTATATAGAACTACAAGCAGAAGTGTTCTTTATTAAATGTGTTTTAAAGTCCCATCACACTCTTTCCATGTCCTCCAATCCATCACTCTGATGAATGCATTTACCATTTTTTCAATAAAGTGTTATTTTTTTTGACTTGAATGATTTGTATTACAATGTTTTCAACTTCAATCATGTTGTTAATTTTTCTTATATATGATGGTGACTAGAACTAGACATTGTTGTTGTTCTTCCCATACTCTCAGAAACAAACCAGTAACAACAAGAAATACAGATCTCTCTTTATATCTCCCCCTTTCAAAACCTTTCCCTCTTATCCACTGCCTTTGACATTGTCAACTTTGTCAATGAACAAAAGTCCCAGGAACTTTATACTGGATTATGCTATGAGGAAAAGATACACATATATAGAAACTACTTAACTACTTAATGTAAATAAACCTTTGACAAAAGAAACTATAGAACTGCTCCAGGCTTAAGTATAGATGCTACTTAACTCTAAAGAGAAACTACTTAATATAGGCAGACCCTTTTACATAATAACAGAAAGTCCAGGGAGTAAGGTGGGGGAAGGCTTATAAGTCAATCAAGAGTCTGCAATTGACAAATATTGGTTAGCCCCAGGCAATGCACCTGCCTGGGTAGGGGATCACTCAGTTCTCAGTAAATTTGTAGTTCTTAACTATAATTATTTTCCTATGCATTTTGTCTTATAAACTTTAATAGATTACTCAGAAAAGGTTTATAGGAGTAGCATAAACTTCACTAAATTACCAAAGATGCGCAAGTTTCCGAAAAGCAAATTAAGAATCCCTGTTTTAAGATTTTGCCCCATTCTCTGATTTTTAATAGTCAAATTGTCATGAAAATTTCTAAGTCCAGATGTTAGACAAAGAAAAAAATGTTTATTGAGAGAGGGATCCTGTCTCACAATAAAGTCATCCTCAGGTATAGGACCCAAAGACTTCAAACTTCAGGAAGAAGGGATATTTATTCCTATATAGTATTTTTACTTATATAGTCCACAAGTTTAAAGCCGTTAAATATTTTCTACATTAAGTATATATATATATAATATATATAATATATAATATATATAATAATGTAGACCTTGATGGATCACTTCTCCCAAGTTTGCATGGATGTTGGCGTAACCATTAATCTTAAAAAGACGAAAGTCATGTTTCAGAGTGCTATGTGGCCTCCTCCATTGATAAATATCTGTAGCTACCAGTTGGATGTCGTATCTTGTCAGTGACAATTTGTCACTTGATTCTGAGATCAATCAGAGGATTGGGAAAGCTACTTCAACCATAGCTAAGCTTTGCCAAGTGTGTCTGGGCAAACAGTAAACTGACAAGACGAACCAAATTTGCTGTCTATAGAGCATGCATCCTGAGTAGCTTACTGTATGGCAGCTAAACATGGACTATGTATACTAGACAAGAGAAGAAGCTTAACAGCTTCCACATGCGCTGCCTTCAGCACATCCTTGGCATATCTTGGTCAGATAGGATCACCAACACAGAAGTGTTCCAATGTGCACAAATTCTGAGCATCTACACACTACTGAAACAAAGACGGCTGTGCTGGCTTGGTCATGTGCAACGCATGCAAGACGGGCATATTCCTAAAGACCTACTCTATGGTAAATTGGCCTCAGGACAAAGACCTGCTAGATGCCCCCAGCTTCACTACAGAGATGTATGCAATTGAGACTTGAGGACTCTGGGAATAGACACCAGCAGCTGGGAGGAAATGGCCAAGAACCGGGCCCAATGGAGTTCAGTACTCAGGAGCAGCTTGTGCACAGCTGAGATGGGCCTTCAAGCTTTGGAGGAAGAAAAATGAATGAGACGCAGGAACCAATGGGCAACAGAGAGCACAGCTTTCCGATGTCCTCGTTGTGACAGGAGCTATGGCTCCCTATCAGACTGCACAGCTATACTGAGGCCTGTGGCTCTTCAAGGCACTGATCCATGGCTGTCCATGACTGGTAGAAGCCTACTAGTACTAGTATTATATAAATAGATATAGATATAGATATAGATATAGATATAGATATAGATATAGATATAGATATAGATATAGATATAGATATAGATATAGATATAGATATAGATATAGATATAGATATAGATATAGATATAGATATAGATATAGATATAGATATAGATATAGATATAGATATAGCCATGTTGTCTCTTCTACTGTTACTCAATGTCATCATTGATAAGTAACATAACTCAAAGCATACAGAACTGTGATGTCATATTTCACTTTGTGGAAGTAGAAAACCCATCTATGGACTTAAAAGGGGAAATCTGTGGAAAAATATCCCCCATTTGTGCCACTTTTAGGACCTTTGATGGGTTTTAGATGCCTTAATCAGGATTTTGCTTTATATCTTATTTTACCAGTTCTGATTGGTCTGTAGTAACTCCAGAGTACCTATTTTGGGTATCTGACCTTTATTCTGATTGGTCCCTCCTAACCACAAACTTGTATAGGAGGATGCTTTAATGTATGAAAGACATACTGATTCAAGCATTTACAACTTGTCTTAATTCATTATCATCTATCAGGAATGACTTAAATAAAGTAGAGAAGTAATAGGAAAAAATAAATAATGGGAAAAATCTCACTCACATAATCTGAAAGTTGCAAAGAGAGTGACTAGCACTTTCAATGACTATTTATTAAAGAGTGTGAAACTAGGAGTAGTCTATTCATAGCTTATAAAGAAAACACAAAGCAGTGTTTTTAGTTTATGTCACCTTCAGGAAATGTGAAGAAGTTCCTCTACCAATTTAATAGGAGCATAGTCCTGTTACCATTGGGTGGTTGAAGTATGATCCATATCCCTGGGTGGCCTTAAAAATCTAGCTCTCTAGCTCTGCACTTAAGAGAATAAGGAATCAGTAGAAAGAAAAATTTTGATAATACAGAAGAGAGCCCAGCTTCAGAACTGAGTTGAAGGGACAAAAGAAGAGAGGAGACAAGTATCTATTAAATATTTACTTTGTGCCAGACACAATTCTGAGGATGCTATAATTATTACCTGATTTAATCCTCACAACAATCTTCAAAGTCAGATTCTATTATTATCCCTATTTTACGATTGAGGAAATCAAGGCAGATAGGGGTTGAGTGACTTGTTCAGCGTCAAAAGATAGTAAGTATTTGAAGTTGGAAATTTATGTCTTCGTGACTGGAGGCACTGTGTTTATCCAATGTGCCACTTAGCTGAGTTCAATGAACTATGGAGAGGAACAAGTTCAAGGAGTTCAGCAGAGTTGTGTGTCCAACATATGATGATCTGTTCAGTGGTTGCAGTATGAGGATACTATGAGAAAAGATATAAAGGCCTTGCAGGATTGTGGATGACCTATATAGCTTACATATAGTCCTTCTCTATATGTGTAGTTTAGGTGTGTATTCACTCGGAGGTAATATGATATTGAGATGGTCAAATGAAATTGGAGTGCTAGTCATTGACACCTCAAAGTAAGGAAGACAATTTGTGAGAACAAAATGTCAGAGAAGAGAGATTTCCAAATTTCTTCAGGGAATGGGGGAAGGGAAGGGAAGGGAAGGGAAGGGAAGGGAAGGGAGGGAGGGAGAATGTATTAAAGGATAAGATAGAATCTGGATTTAAGTTTTCTTATTTCTAAGAACACTATTCTCTGTATCTGTTACTCCTCCTCCTTCTTCCCTTGCCCTATTCCATTATCATAACTTTAAGAGCTACTATGTCAAAACATAGTTCAAGGGCTTATAGCTGGAATATAATAACTAGATACACAACTTTGTCAAATATCCTCTAGGTACAATGTGATGGAAAACAATAGACTTCTATGAGAAGCAAATTTGGAGGACAGCCTAATTTTATAAAATCCTGTACATTAAACAAACAAACAAACAAAGAAATAACCCCTCCCCCCCAAAAAGCCATAATAAAACAAAAGAGAGATTTTGCTTTGTGAAGAAGTCACCTATTATGAAAAGTGTTGCTACATTCTTTGTCAAATTGAAATTCTAGTTATTGAATGACAGTACCACAAAGCTCTGGGAAACCCTTAAAAATACATGGCAAAAATGAGGATAATCTTTGGTTTGACTCGTATCTGGGAATAAAGAACCAGGTGAAGTGTCAGCAAAATTTTAAGAGAAAATGAACTACAAAGTAGGGCATAATTCAGATTATACTGAAGTAAGCTGTGTAGCTTTCATGTATATAGACCTGAGTGGAATGGAGTACCTCAAACTAAATGGATCTGTCCTTTATTTTTCCCCTGCATATATTAATGAAGAATAGTAATGAATTGTGATTTTTTTATAATTAATTACTGAAAATTATTTCATAAGGTTGTCATATAAATATAAAATTACTATGTGATATTTTCCAGTGCAAAGGTTCCAGCAAATCTGAAGCTATTATTAATATTTTCCAAAGATACTGGTTTGTAGAAGTTACCTTTGAACTTCAAGCAGCATTTAAATAGATCTTTTATTTTTACAAATATCAAGGGGGTGACTAGGTGACACAGTGGACGGAGCACCGGCCCTGGATTCCTGGATTCAGTAGTACCTGAGTTCAGGTCTGGCCTCGGACAGTTGAAACTTACTGGCTGTGTGACCCTGGGGAAATCACTTAGCCCCCACTGCCCCGCAAAAAAAACAAAATAAAACAAAACAAATATCAAGTCAGATGCTATCAAGGTGGCTTTCCATGTTAATTCTGCTAATATCTTAAACACTGACTTTGTTTCTGTTCTACATAGTACTTAGTAACTGCAAAATATGTATGTGAATATATATATATGAATATATGTATGAATATACATATACATACACAGACAAACACATATATTTTATATCTATATATCTATATACTCACATATCTACCTGTCATGAGGTAAATTGATGTTGAGTATCCTTAGGTATTCCTCTTTAAAGAATTCTAACACTCACACAATATCCAATTAGAATAAAATAGTCTTTTATTTGGGCACTTATAGAATGTGACCAAGAGGAAAGTAAAAGACTACAACTCGAGGGGAAGAGATATCTTAGAGACATCTTCCACATCCAACAGAAGAAAGGCAAAAGCTTTTATAGACAAAATTGGGTGACCACCACCTGACAGTGGAAGTTCACTTTGGGGGTGGGGAAAGACTTGAATAAGAGATGGTGGTTCTGACTTTTGCAGTTATCTCTGTCCTCTGGCTCTGCTCAGGCAGCAGCCATGCCTAATGGGCTTAGCTCCCTTACTTCTTAGGTGTATCTGTCCTTTAGCTTCTCAAGGAGAGTTACCCCAGACACATATCCTATCTATCATCTATCTATGTATCTCTATATCTATCTATCTATCTGTCTGTCTATCTACCTATAATTTATATATCTACATACATACATGCACACACATAAAATCTTGTGAAAGGGATGTCTTGGTTATTTTATACGAACAAGAAATCATTTCTCCCCCAATCTTCTACTTGGACTTGAGCTAACTGCCATTAGGATTTTCCACAGAGTTTTTTGAGAATGTTTTGTCCCATCTGCACATTTTTTTTTTAAATGCTACCACCCTCCAACCTGTGAGTGGCAGCTGGTCTGTTGAAGTTTTGGCAGAAATATATTTGGCCATCCCTACTGCCCCAGCAATACAAATGTTTGTTCCTGCACAATGACAAAAGCAAACGTTTCCATTTTGGAAATGATTACCAATAAAAGAAAAGTTTGCATTGGAATTTAACTTTTAGGCTATTTAACCAGTGTAGAATGAAGGAAACATCTACTAAGGAGAATAAGATATTTTGCTTAATTTTTACAAAGCTTATATTGAAGTTGTTGTACTGGCTACAGAAATGCAGGAATATCTTAAGGTTCTATTTCTCTGGCAATGGAAACTTTTCCTTCTACTAACAGCTATGGAGGGCGAGTCTGTCAAACATTTGAAACATCTGCTGATCCTTATGTGAAAAAGTGTTACAATGCAGTGTGGCATTAAAGTGTTTATGGCAGTTGTGTTATATAGTGGGAAGCTTGATGAATTTGGAATAATATGCAGGACTTGACTTTAAATTGTAACTTTATCTCTTTCTATCTGCATAACTCAACCAAGTCACTTAACTTCTCTGTGATTCAGTTCCCTTCTCTGTAAAATAGGGGGGGAAGTGAATTAATCCTTTCCAACTCTTGATCTTTGATTCTATGATCATATTGCCCTTCTATGATGCTAAATACAAAATTGCAAGTGAGAAGTGTGGGACAAAACAATGTTTATACAATTGTTAAAAGAACTTTAACTCTCTTTATTCTAACATTCAATTAAGTGAGTGGCCTTATATATGGCAATGTAAACAAATGAGAATAACCTTCATTCTTCCCCTGAGTCATGACACCAATAAGAAAGATAGCTCTGGTTGATTTATAATCAGAAGTTGTAGTTTAAACCATTATTGGAATTCCTCTACTCCCAAATCCTTGCAATCTAATAGCTCTCTGTTTAGGTACAAAATTAATGCAAATGTATGAGGAAGTGAAGAGATATTTTATGGACTAGGAAATTTCCTGAATATTTTTCAAGGTTACATAAATGATGAACATTGATGACCCAAAACATCATTTCATTTACCAGATCAATTACTTGCCCCACACCTCTTTCATTTCATGGCTTATTTATTACTCTTATTCTCCTTGATGACCTTATTTGAATATCACATTGCGGGGATTACCATTGTGTATGGCTTGTGAGACCAATCCAGCAGCCATGGTCCTATGGATGTTTGTACAAGGGATGATTATACAGCCAATGCTGTAGAAATAATTTGGCTTTTAAAATATAGTTGAAAAAATCCTTATAACCCCGAACAGATTTTGAAGTATTTTTCATGGATATGTTAAAAAGAACTATTTAACAATTTATTTTTCTGAGCATAGGTTGTGGATCATAAGGAATTGAGTGAAAATTCATTTGAGTGGCAAAAATAAAGACATATGTTGATCTCAGGCAGAAGAGTAATAAATGTAACAGATATAATTGTTATGAAGAAACAGAAGAAGAGTTAAAAAAACAACACCAAGTTTCTGGAGGAAACAACAATAGTTTCTCTTTGTGCCTGGTTATAAGCGAGGCTAATATGCATGTCATTAGTAGGTGCATGTACGCTTCCTCCTCATTCTTAAGTACCAGGCTTTTCCCTCATTACATTTTATTGCCACACACTTGACTGTATATGGAAGTAAAGGGAAATCATTTGCTCATAAACAGTGAAATGCAGAAATCTGCGTGGGAAGCAATGTAAGCAATAGAAAAAGTTATGTTGTGTGAACGGCCCTCAAACTTCAGATGTGTGCAACATATTCCCACTGACATCTGTGCTCAAAAAATTACAAGTTGGGTTTTTTGGGGGTTATTGTTTTTGTTTTTAAGAAGGGAGAGGGGAAGCCAATGTTGATTCAGTGAATATAGAAGACTCTAGTCCAAACTCAGGTATCCTGATATTGGAATTAAGAGAAGTTAAAACTCTTTTTGTCTTCCTCTTTCAGCCATTTCTAATGTGATTAGTAAATTGCATTATTGTTGTGGGTTATTGGAAATTATATTTTTTACTCTTATGCATTTTGTAAATATAGTATCTACAACAATATAAATATAAATCTTGTCTTTTAAACTAAATGCACTTGAAATGTATCTCTGTATATCTTTTCTTTTTTCCCAGAAAACATTTGAACATGTTATTCTGAAACCTTTTATCTCCATCCAATTAAAGCCAACTAAAATTAAAATCTCCAAATTATGTACACAATCAAATGTATTACAATATAAAATGTATTACAATCAAACCCTGGGAGAAGTCATTCTTTTAACAGAAAAAAAAAGAAAAGAAAACAGAAAATGTCTTCAAGTAATATAGGATTCACTATATTCAATTGGGAAAGCACAACCTTTGAGAATCATTTTTTACCCCCTCCGAATAGATGTTCTTTCCTCCATGAAAATTTATCTGCAGTAGCCGTCTGGTTGTGAAGATGGAAGAAAATCAAAATACTTTAAACCAATCCTGTTATTGTCTATGAAAAGAGTATGGTAACTTACTAATTGGTAAGGCTGCTTGCATTAGTCCCTGTTAAAACAGGGTGGCTTACATGCAATCTCTAGCTTCTTCAGTATTTTACTTTAAAACTGTGAGGAATGTTGATTATAATAATTATTTTCACTCTCACAGTGTTATTTTTAGAAAATCATCAACAAATACATTCTTCTATCTATCTGGGGTGGGGTGGGGGGAACAAAAATACAAACCAACAAAAAAAAATAAAGTGAGCTCAATTTGAAGGCAATGTTAATTTCATAAATCTTACAGCATATATCAAAAATTCATTAAGCTCCTACAATGTGCTAGGCACTGTGCTAGGTACAGATGGGGTGGGGCAGGTGGTTATATAAAGACAATCAATTAAAAAATAACATTCACACAACTCTTTCTCTCTCTTTCTCTCTCTCTCTCTTTCTCTCTCTCTCTCTCTCTCTCTCTCTCACACACACACACACACACACACACAAACCTATCCCAGATCTCTCCCTTGTTTGTGTGTGTGTGTGTGTGTGTGTGTGTGTGTGAAGCAGTGTGGCACAATGGGGCATGTGTGATGGCTACTTTTGAAGTCTGAGGACCTGGTTTGATTTCAACTCTTGTTTAATGTCTGTGAGATTTTGAATAAGTCACTTAACCTACTTCTTTATTTCCTCATCTGAAACACACACATATTTTGGCTTGCTCATGGTCACATATGTAGTAAGTAGTATTTGTGGGAACTGAAGTAGTTCTTCTGGCTCTAAGAGAAGCATTCTTGCCACTGTGTAAGGATGCCTCCTGGGTAGATGGATAGATACAAGTATATGCAACTACACACGCAAACACAGAGTCTGGTTATAATAGATATGTTCATAAATATGTACTATATAATGCATGTTTTATATATTAATAATGATGTGTTCGTATCTACACATATGTGTAAATACACATTATTATTAATATATACACATACATTGTATATGTACATATTTATGAACACATCTATTGTAACCATACTATACACACACACACACACACACACACACACACACACACATATATATATATATATGTTTCTTCATGAATATTCCATGATTGAAGCATATTGCAGACCTTGTACAAATGAACAGACAGGCAATCTGTCTATATGCTGGCCCTTACACTTAGAGATTATTAGAAGGTGAGTTTAAGATGTATCAATAATACTATAATAAAGGGGGAAAATATTGGACAAAGACCTGGAACACCTAGGCTAAGTTGCTGATTTGTTCACTTTATTTGTCATGTGACCTTAGATAATTCATTTAACCTCTCCCAACCTCGATATTCTCATCACAAAATTAGTATAAAAATATTTTTACTACCCTCCTCACAGAGTTGCCGTGATTCTTTTTATCTATTTGCTTTTCTTAAATCTGAAATCAAAGTATAACATTGACCAATTGTGACAACCTCATATTTACTAGAATAGAAAGGTTGTCAAATATGCATGTATATATGTAAGATGCATGTATATGTGCATTGCTTAAACATATATATTCATGTGCACACACAAACATACATGATATGTGTATAGGTGTCCATCCACACACATACTATTATTTGTTTTCAAATGAATAATTCTGGTATTCTTACATATAGCATTAAGGAAGATTTTTTGGTTCCTGGAAAGGGGAAAAATGGAAATACTTTCCAAATTGGTACTGTAGTTTCAACTATTTTTGACTAATTAGGATTTTTCCCAGTCAGCCCAATGGATTGTCTTACAATCAATCTAGAACTTCCCACAGTACCTGGCATGTAGTAGGCACTTAATAAATTCTTATCAAATTGAATTGAATTGAATAGAATTAAATTGAATGCCTGGGAAAAGTATCCCATAGCACTGTGGCATTTCGCCAAAGATTATGTGGTTATGTCTTATGGATGGAGTTATATCAGAGAAAACCCACTGGTAATTTTCTCTTCTAATATGTGCCAAAAATAAATTTTTTTAAATCATCCATTTGATAAAAAGGAAGTATTTTTATTCATTGGAAAGAGTAATCACTTTGTAGTCAGGTGTCCTGGTTGCAAATCATTCTGCCTATGATACTGTATTTCTAACCTTGGGGAACTCGCTTCACGTCTCTGTTTTTCTATTTCTTCATTGGTAAAATGAGGGGGCTTAGCTACATTTTATATTCTTCCAGGTGCTCTTCAGCTTCAGACTTATGACTTTATTGCCTTGTCCTACTAGAGAATATATGAAGACCAGCTGCAAACAACTGGCAAGCTGCTAGATTCTTTTCATGTCTGAAACTCCATTCTAGGAATGGATCTAATTTTAGGCCCGGGGGGAAATTCTAAAAATTAAAAATAACTAAAATTTTTCATATTGATCAAATTTACATTTGAAATTTGAAACTATAGTATAATAATAGTAAAAATAATAGATAGAATTTTAAAGTATTTTAATTTTGCAAAATGCTTTACAAATATTACCTCATTTATTTTTCACAACAACCCTGGGAGTTAGATCCTGTTATTATTCACATTTTATAATGAGGAAGCTGAGGTTAGAGAGGTTCACTCATTTGCCATGAGTCACACAGCTTCCATGTGTCTGAGACAGGATTAGAACTCAGATCTTCCTGACTCCAAATCCAGCTACATTACTTAGATATATAAGGCAGAAGATTTTCACCTGGGTCTCTGAAGACCTAAATTACAATTTGTAAATGCATGGAATTCATAACTCATTGAATTATAGAAATTATATGGGAAGTTGTCATTTATTCAATTATTATGGATATGAACAAAATGTTACTTTGATTTCATGAAAGAGCTAATGTACCTTCGAAAAAGACATTCCCAGGGAGCATCTAGTTAATTATTCACAATAGTTATATGACTTTACTATATGTACATCAGTTTTGTATTTCCATATATATTGCATAGATACTGTGCTAAGAGTGGCATGAGGCCATCTAATAGATAAGTATTATAATTTTCATTTATTATTAAATAAATTCATAGGGGGATATAGAAGAAGGCATTAAAACCAACAAACAAACAACATTTCAACAGATAACTGCAACACTAATTCCATGTGTCAGAAAGGGAAGTGGAACTTTGTTATTTAAAGGGAGGAACAATTGGGCAGCTGAATGATTCTATTTGGTTTTCTATAGAAATAGTTTAGTTTATGAACTCCCTTAGCTACTGCAGATCTCAACGTTACTGTAACTTATTTGAGTCAGACAAGTTAAGGAGCTATCTGAGGCAGAGAGCAGTTGAATGACTTCTGTAGGCTGATAAAAGTAATAAATTAGGGATAGGATTTGAACCCAGTTCTTCCTGACATCTAGCACAATACTATTTTCACTCTCCCATTCAGAAATGATAGTATTTGGAGTTGAGAGCTATGAGAAAACTCAGAAAATGTTGTCCAACCCATACAGGAAAGAAGTTCCTGTTAGCATATGCGTAAGTGGTCCTCAAACCTCTATTAATGACATCTAAAGAGGAGAAAGGAATGGCAAACTACTCCTCTCTCTTTGCCAAGAAAACCTCAAATGGGGTGGCAAAGAGTTGGACACAAAGTGAAATATATATGCATGTATGTGGATATACATACACACATACCCATACATACATATATATATATATATATATATATATATATATATATATATATATATATATATATATATATATATATATATATACATAGACACACCTGTATATTACACATGTCCACACATATGAATAATGCATTATTTTATAGACATAATGTGTTGTTATGTTATGTTATTACATTTATATGTTTATGTGCGACTTTCACATCCTTGAAGGGAATATCATGTCAAACCTGATCTTTCACTTCTTCAGACTAAACATGACAGGAGCCTTATATGACATGGATTCAAGGCACTTCACTCCCCTTGACATCCTTGACATCCATCTCTATATACTCTCCAGCTTAACATACCTTTTAAATTATTGGGACCTGAAATGAATATGATACTAGAAATACAGTGAAAGGGACTAAATATTACATATTCCTAGAATTTATGCCTTTCATAATGCAGATCAAGATTGCATTAACTTTTTTTCCCCTATAAATTAATAAGTGATTCAACAAGCATTTACTAAGCATTTATTGATCTGGGGATCCAAAGAAAGGTAAAAATGCTTGTCCTCAATAGTCCTTGTCCTCAAGAAGATCCCATGTTAACTGAAGATATACACTATACTTTCAGAGTAGAAGGAACTGTGTAAGAGAAGGCCTCTTATAGAATATGATTTCTGAACTAAGCCTTGAAAAAACCAAAAGCCTAGGGATGTGAAGACTAGTAAGGAAGGAATGAGAGTTCTCCAAATGTGGAGAAGAAATAATAAGTGTGAAAGAACCAGAAAAGGACATCAAGTGTTATGAAAGGAATATAGCCTTTCTTCTCCATTCTTTCTTCATCTATTTCTAATTGACTCCCCACCACCTTCCAGCTTTTTGTTTCTTCTCCCTTTTCTTAGATACATCTGTTTGATTCTTTCTCTTACTTTGCCATTTAAGTTACATAGAAATAAAACCTTCTTTACTTCTCCTTTTTACTCAAATATTCCCAAATTATAGTCTTTGATTCAATTTATGTTTCTTCAAATTTAGTCTTATAGATCTTTACAATAAGAATTTCTTCTGCTCCTTCCTTATCTTGAGTCCTTTTCCTCCTCAATCTCCCATGCAAAATTCTTCCACCACAGTCATATTTAAGTCCCACTAGATGTATCATGTGGATAGATGAAGATATTAATCAATAGGTCATTTAATTTTTCATAATTGGACACTGAGATTTCTATGTTCCTTGATACTTAAAACTGAGGAAGGAAGAATAGGGAAAGATGCTAGGATGATTAATCAGTATATAAACGCTATGTAGTAACTTCCAAAATCTACACAATTATAGGATATTTAATATTTTATTGAGGTGTGATTCATTAAAACAAAGCAAGGGAGATCCTAGTGACTCATTGAAACAGGAATAGGAAGCAGATGGCCCACACATTATTAAATGTAAATGTAAGAGCAATTTTGTTTTGTCCTGTAATAAGTACACATCCATGAATTACTCCAGTGGTCTAATTGAAAAATTTGAATTAGGGGCCCATACTATTGAGAGCCCCACAAGGGATATAATTTGCCATAACATTAGATATACATCATCTTCCCACTTCTCTGGGTGGGGTGGTAGTGGAACACTAAACTTCTCAATGCTTTCTTTTATAGAACTTAGTGTTTGGCCATTCAGCTCACTCTACTTTCCATCTGCAGCTCTGCTTGGTTTCAACTCCTTCATCTTTCACCTTCCTCTTATGTGCTTGTCTTGTCCCACTTGATTGTAAGCTCCTTGAGGGCAAAAAATGCGTTTTTTCTTTTTCTCATTTCTATCCCTAGTATCTAGCCCAGTGCTTGGCATATAGTGAGCACTTAATAAATGCTAATTACATTGAAATGCATTAAGATATTTTGGTACAAGGACAAGTATTTCAATAAGCAAGAATAATTATCATTGTGTCTGTGTTCCAATTAATTATTTTACTACTTAATTTCCTATTATTATAAAATTAAAGAAAAATTAGAATCTCATTAGGATTGAGCATATTTCCATTTACTGAAACTATTTAGAAAATATGTAGAATTCTATATCCTCCTTTTGCAGAAGGAAAGTAGAGAATCTACCTTCTCAGTTCAGGAAATTATATGAAAATGATGGATGGGCAAAAATAAAACTGAAATCCAGGTCTGCAGAAAATAAATAGCTGAATGTCACAAAAGTATTTTTCACACAACTTTCAGAGTTTAGAAATGGAAGAGTAAATGGTAGGAAAATAACTGGCAAATAAAATCTTTAAGTACTAGACATTCCTATGGGGTAGAAAGTATCAGGCCCAGTAGAAATTCATATGCAAATGAACCCTACAGATGTTAGAGATTACTGCTAAATAAAACTTCACAAAATGGTGCTTTGGGGTACTGTTCAGAAGACTCTCTTTGAATTGAAATACAAGGGGGCACATTAATAACAGTTTGTCCTGACTCAAATTGGAGATGCAATCTGGAAATAAACAAATCTGCCTAGTCCTCAAGTGCATAGGATTCCTCCTATCTGAATATGGAGGGTTTGTTTACTTAATCCCCATTACCTTGCAGTTGGCTTTAAGGTAGGAAGTTATAATTTAGACTCCATGTACAGGCATGCATATGTACGTACATACATGTGCATATAAGCATATGTAAATTTAAACAGTGACTATACATGGGTGCAAACATGCATGTATGTGTGTGCATGTGTATATATGTCTGTGTATATATACATTGTAGATGCATAATAGTAGTAGTAGTAGGCTTCCAACAGTCGAGGACTACCATGGATCAGTGCCTTAAAGAGCCACAGGCCACAGTGTGGCTGTGCAGTCAGATACAGGAGCCAAAGCTCCTGCTGCAATGAGGACATCGGAAAACTACGCTCTCTGTTGCCTGTCAGTTACTGCCTCTCATTCGTTTTCCTTCCTTCGTAGCTTGAAGGCCCATCTCAGCTGTGTGCAAGCTGCTCCTGAGTACTGAATTCCATTGGGCGCGGTCCTTGGCCACCTCCTCCCAGCTGCTGGTGTCTATTCCCAGAGCCCTCAAGTCTCACTTGCATACATCTCTGTAGTGAAGCTAGGGGTGTCTAGCAGGTCTTTGGCCTGAGGCCAACTTGCCATAGAGTAGGTCTTTAGGAATGCACAGATGCATAAGCATATATCTTGAGCACAATACCATATGTGTGTATACAATTATATATATGACAAATAATCTCATTTTAGTTATGCATTATAACTGGGTAACTAGGTGGCATAGTGACTAGAACACTGGCCCTGTAGTCAAAAGTTCCCGAGTTCAAATCTTACCTCAGACACTTATTAGCTGTATGACTCTGGGAAGTTCACTTAACCCCAATTGCCTTAAATACCCAGGGCCATCTCTAGTTCTCCTGAAATGTCTTGCCACTTGACCCAGATGGCTTTGTAGTGTGTAGTTTGAAAAATTGGGAGCCAGCCTGTCTCTGTTCTAAATTATTAGGGAACTAGGCTGCCATTTCTAAGATATTACTACTTATAAATTAATGGCTATTGCATCAACTACATTTAACACAAGCAGAAAATCCCCCAGCACAATATCATCTAAAAGAAAAAGAGAGAGTACATGGCTCCAAGTAGAGTTCAGAAGTACTACATGACCTAGAGAGGGAGAGCTTAGCTACTACAGCCTTCCTCACCTGCCATGTCCCCCAGAGTGGTGTTCACCTCATGTTCTCAGTGTCTTTTCCTCTTCCAATAGAGGAGTCTGTTACACATTGATCAAAGGTAACTGGCCAGAATCATTCATTTCCATTTTTTGACATGACCTGAGGGTGGTCTATATTAAAATGAGCTATACTGTGGTGAGGTCAGGGCCTAGTGCAAAGATAAAACCTCTGAGGGGAAAGAAGCTCCTGAAAAGGTGTGGTTTTAACCTCTATTTATTTAGTCAATCTCAATTTCTATTGATCCACTCATAGGCTCCTAGGCTGGTCCCCAAAGAGATTAGCTAAAGTTTATGAGCTAAGCTTTTGGGGGCAAGGTCCCCATGTCCCCAGAAAGTCCATCATTAATAATTATTTTCACATAGTAGGATAGATTAAGTTTGGTGACCTTGCATAGTCCTCTCTCACTTAAATCCAATTCAGTGCAAGACATGATATCACCTGATATCATGGTCTTCTACAAGAATGAAGGACAAACAACAGCAGCAACAACAATACATAATAAATAGGAATATATATATATATATATATATATATATATATGTATGTATATATATACACACATATATGTGCGTATGTATATCTGTATGTTTATTCACATGCATATATATGTATGCGAAAAGTGAAATATCTGTTCAACAATCTTTAAATAGCCTTTACACTATTGGAGGATACAATAAAAGGAGTAATAGATTATCATTCTGCTTTACTTATTTCTTAATGAACATGCAATAATCTTTTGTCTTTTAGCATTGTATTTATGGTAGAAGAAATAAATAGTTGACATACTTAATATCTACTTTGTATATTACATCATCACACATATGTATGTTTATTTTTCATGTTCACTAAAATTAATTTGAAGGACACTGTTAATTAATTTTACTGAACCCATGAGTCATACAAGAAAATGACATAAGAAAAATTTCTCTGAAATTCTGGCATAGGAGCATAATGATGCAGAGAGTATGAGAAGAAAGGACTCATCCTCTCAAATTGGTCAGGATCCCCCAGAATGTTGCAAACCCTTGTGATTCTAGAAAAGTAAGAGAAGTTCTCTTTCAATTATGAGTTGTACATCTTTCTATTAGCCTTCATCTCATTCATATTTTGGATATACCATTAACTTCTACATTTAATAGATGACTAAATTGAAATTTTTGAGAAGCAAACTAAGGTACTTCTGAAGGTAAGCATTCTTTCAGAAATATCATCTGGTCTCCCATTTTTCTTTTATTATTTTTTTAAGTTCTGATACCATTTAATTGTATCCATCTATCCATATAACTAAGGAGATGTAGTAAATTTATGAGTTGTTTATATAGCTATAGCTTATGATATAGGGAATATGAATTTTTATCCATAATAATAGCTCATAATAATATTGAGCATTTATGTAGTATATTAAAGTTTACATAGTGCTTTACATCTCATTTTCACTGCACATTAACTCTTTGAGGAAGGTGCTATTATTACCAGGCAGAATTTAAATTACTTTCCCAGGTGTTACGATTGGAATGACGCCACCTGCTGGATACTTACTGTAGAAGAGTTCTGCCCAGGAAGCGAAGGTCTTTGAGGGCAAGACCAGGAGTCTTTTCTTTGGCATCAGGAAGTGACGCGGGCTAGTGGGAGGAGGAAGGAAGAGACTGGCGCTGACTCTGGGGCTTTTTCCTGAGGACGCTGGCGGAGAAGGGAGCTAAAAATGTGCTCTCCCTTTAATAGATAGAAATCTAGGCCTTTCTCTCTCTCTTTACCAAATTCTTGTTTTCCTTAATAAATGCTTAAAAGCCTAACTCTTGCTAAAGCTTATAATTTATTGGCGACCACTCATTAGATATTTTAGACAGACTAGCTAGAATTTTAGCCCTTAACAGATGGCTGACCACGAAGAGGAAAGCTGAACCTCACTTCTGATCATTCGGTTGGGTAAGAAATTTTCTCTACCCTCTCCCTTTAACTGCTAAGTACTGGCGTACTGGCTGTGTTTTCCTTTGGATTTTTTCGAATGGACCTTTTAAACTCCCTAATTACCCTATTTTTGATTTTAGTCTGTTTAACCAGACAAATGGGAGATAAGATCATGTTAATGCTTTGTTTTTGTGGATTTTCTATTTTTCTTTTTATTTTTGTTAAAAGAGCCAGCAACTTACTCACACAAGGAAATATCTCTCCCTCTCCCAACCATGCTTTTTCAGAGAAACCTGAAGAGATTCCAGCAGCTTTTCCCAGTTCTAACACTAATTGTTGCTTTAATTTTGCATGCCTGGAGGCAATGACCCACCCTCTAGAAGCTTTTAATCCCCTAGCACCTGGAGGCAAAGTGGGGGAAGAGGAATCCTGGCCTGAGTTCAAAATCAAGTCTGATTCAAATTGCTCTGGTCCCTCCCCTCCTCTCCAGACCCCACCCTCTACTCCTCCCATGGCCAAGCCCATTGCTTCCCCTGCCTGGGAAGTCCAGAGATCTAATGCTCATGCGCAACTTTCTCTAACTACATTTGCAGCTTCAGGCTCAGCCCTTCCCCAGCCTGGCTGTGCTTCTGAGACAACCTTAGAAAACCCTTTAAATTCCAGATATGCTCGATTTGTTCATAATTTTGCTAACCTGCTTTTGTCTTTAATTAGTAATCTTATAAAGCATTTGTATGGTGAAAAGCCCGACAGACAATATAGAGGGGTTAAAGAAGAAAAACTTAAGCTGAATAAGAATGACAATCAACATAGTTCAAGACTCTGCTTCTTTTGCCATGGAAGGGTATATATTTTACAGAAATGTAGAAGTAAGCAGCAAGGTATTGATATGAGTATTGGGGATTTTAGATATCGGAATCAAAAATGTTCTGAATTCACTCAGAGTAATAGTATCAGTTCAGAGGTTACATAGGATTTCTATGCTATTACATATACATTTTGAAATTAATGGTATGGGTTTATTTTCATAGAGATTTTCATGCTTTTGAGATTGTGTCTTATACTTAGTTTTTAAAACAAGGAGAATATTTGTAAAAGCTTTTTAGTCATGTAATCAAGTTTATATTTTATAATACTCTTATTAATATTAAGTTCATGCTCATTTAGATTTCCTTAGTTTGAATTTCACTGTCTTTTATTGTTCCATGTGTATTTTCTTCTATTCATTTATCTAATTTAAAAAAATTGGTTTTGATTTCATAATACAATGTTAATTCTAGGAGTATTGTCCTCCCATATTCTGAGTTGTTTGTTATTTTTTCTCAACTGATTATTTGATCAAACTCTTTAAAGCATTTCCCTGGCAAATTGGTTGCCATGGCAAGTGTAAATTGATTCTAGAAGTATTATTTTTGATAAGCATATTCCAAAAAAAAAAAAAAGAGAGGGGAACATTTGTAAAAGTTTTCTTTGAGATTCTGTTGTGCTTTAACTTGTATTTAAATATGTTCTGATTTTTCACAAAAGTAATTGTATACTAAGTTAAAAAGGTATTATTTGAAATTTTTGCATAATTATATATTATGTTCTGAGTAGAGATGTATTCACATTTTTTGCAATCATTTATTATCCTCAATTTTTAAATCCATATGAGACTTGGATTATGGGAACTTATCATTTAAGACATTAATTGCCTTTATTCTGAGTTATCAGATGCCAGTTGGCCAAGATGCCATCCAATCACAAGAGGAATACATGCAAGAGCAGACACTGAACTGTCACATGAGGGGAGACATGCATGAAGTCAAGGTATGGCCGAGGGAACGGCTTTTGACAAATGTTGAGGTTGGATGCTCTTGGTTTGATATTTTATTTTATTTTTCCCCACAATATTGTACAGATGGCTGGAAGTATTCATCCCACCCATCTCACTCCTACACCTGGCTTCAATGCTCCCTCCTATATGCCTGATGCCATGGACATCTCAATCCCATGCATCTGATTAAGTCTGACTCAGTTTCCTCCAATATGTTTGGTGGCATGGACATATATTCCATCCACCTATTTTAAACCTGGCATACTGCATGGGCAGTATATATTGCTCAAGCGTGGGAATGCTCATATCCCATCATTTCTCTGTTCTTTTATGGTAACCCCCATAATTATCTCAGGTGTCATGATAAATACAGTGATGAATTTGGCCTTGACACCTGTTACCAATTATATTAGATTTTTTAATTTCTCATAATGGCATGAGGATAATTAGGCAGATGATGCAAAAAGTGATGAAACAAAGATAAAAAATTATTTTTAATAATTAATATCATAGCAATTGTCTTCTCAATTACCCTCCATAAGGGGGGGACTATAGTAATATTATAATTTTAAAGAATGGTTCAATTTTTGTTTTATTATATGTTTCATGTGTAACAACTAAGATTCTGAATTCCCTTAGACATGTTTTTGAGAACTTTCATTGTTTGATTTGATTATTGACAAAGCTATTTTAAAGTTGTGTTAAGCTCAATTTTGTAGGAAATTTTCCTGGCTGATTACCAGCATCCACACATCAACCCCTGAAAAGACTTCCATTCCATGACTACACCTAGAGGACATCTGAGAAAAGACTTTCAGAGACTTTAAATGAACAGTATTGATTTGTTGTTTTTGTTGTTTTTTTTTTTCTCTTTCTGTTATAATATACACCATCTGTAACATGTATTCTCTGCAGAGGCCCTCCCTTTGCAAGACTAATGTCAAAGCGTCGGTTCATGAGGACAAAAAAAAAAATCGCCCCTCTGGACAAAACTTTCCTCTCTTCCTTTTCTATATTGTTGTTCGCATATTATTAGTTAGCAATAGTTATTATATTGTTTTTACTGTTCCGTCAAGGAAACATTTTGTTTCTTGAGGAACAACAGGGGGGACTGTAACGATTGGAATGACGCCACCTGCTGGATACTTACTGTAGAAGAGTTCTGCCCATGAAGCGAAGGTCTTTGAGGGCAAGACCAGGAGTCTTTTCTTTGGCATCAGGAAGTGACGCGGGCTAGTGGGAGGAGGAAGGAAGAGACTGGCGCTGACTCTGGGGCTTTTTCCTGAGGACGCTGGCAGAGAAGGGAACTAAAAATGTGCTCTCCCTTTAATAGATAGAAATCTAGGCCTTTCTCTCTCTCTTTACCAAATTCTTGTTTTCCTTCATAAATGCTTAAAAGCCTAACTCTTGCTAAAGCTTATAATTTATTGGCGACCACTCATTAGATATTTTAGACAGACTAGCTAGAATTTTAGCCCTTAACACAGGGTCACAAAATTAGGAAGTATCTGGGATCCAATTTGGACTTAGGTCTTCCTGACTCCAAATTCAGCAAACTATTCTCAGTAGCATCTAGGTATCTCTATCCATTTTATTTTTTCATAGGTGTTCAATAACTTCTATGTTTTCCTATTTTCTCCAGGATGAAATGAAAACTACTAACCTTGGCATTTAAAACCCTTTACAAGATTACTTTAAATTGTCTTCCATATATAGTTTACTTTGTTCCATTTTATTTACTATATTCTAGCCAAATTGACATAGACACCCTTCTCTAAATTCAGAATTCCATCTCCTGACTCCATGTCTTTTTATAGGTTACCTGGAAATATTCCTCAAAGTGAATATGACTCCCTTACTTCCTTTGTGTGTCCATTCTGTTTTTACCTCCTATTAAAAGCAGGAATGTGCTTAAGCTCACACCAGTTTAAGAGAGGCTGATTGTTAAAATGACTATGTAACACTGAATCCATGAAAATCCACAAATACTGCTAAACAGGGCTTGATTTATTGTTTCATTGATGATCTGGACTTGTCCATCCTTTGTTTTAGAAGATCAGTTACATTATGAGTTGATGTCTTGACTTGTACATGAAATGGATTTGAGTGAAGCAGAGTTGTATAAAGTCCTCAGCCTCATTCTCTCTTCTAGAGTCATCAATGTCCAGTGGCAAGATGAAATTCAGGATGACTGGTAATAAACTGGGATGCAGTGGATGTCTTTGGTATCACTGATGTCTTACCAAGCTCTAAGCACTCTACTTGGTCTGCTTCAGCTGCCTTCATGGCCATTAAAATAAATTGTTTTCATCTGCCCATTCTGCCAAGGGAAGTTGTCACATGCTTAGGATAGACAACCCCCTAACTCACCAACTGGTTTGAGGCCCATTAGTTACCCTTAACCTGGTTTAACCTTTCTGCCAAAACACTTTAATGGGGTGTGGTTAATGCACATGCTACAGCTTCTTGGGACCACAGCTGGTATTTGTTTGAAAGGTGGACACCAAGGTGGATGAGAAGCCTTGAAAAGGGCTCATCTAATCCTCAAACCAGAGCTGCTAGAAAATGTTCAATTCAATTAATTTATTGATTATGTGAGAATATAATTATTAATAATGGATTTTAGGGGGGACCCAGGGACCCAGTTTTAGCCTTCCCTACCCCAATTTGGAAAGTTCAGTTCAGTTGATTTTAGCTAAACTCTTTTAGGGTATAATTCTGTTCAAGGAGAGCTGATGGGATTCTGTGGTCTCTTTAAACCAGTCTTTGGACATTAAGCATTTATTAAAGCATACTAAGTATTAGAAAAAAAAGGACAACAAGTGGAGTTAAGAAAAGGCCTATCTAGCCTAGAGTTCCATCCTGGTCTTGTCCTTTCTCAAGTCCTCCACCACGAGTCTGCTTCAATCATGAACTCCCTCTCAAACTGTGTGTGGAAGCTTTATATAGGTCTGGAGCAGAGCTGGTCCTTACACACTTCTTCAAGCTGATTGGCAGGTGTCATCCAAATCCATTGGTTCACTGAACTTGAAGGTAGTCTGGATTTGAGTTCAAAGTACTTAGCTTCTGAGAACAATACCTCTCTAAGGGCCAGCCAGGTATGGTTACAATCTAATTAACTTGAAGTAGGCTAATCAGCAAAGTCAATCACTCTCACTTAATTCAATCAGTTTAGATTAATCTCCAGGTGAGCCTTTGAGTATCTGCCAAATCCCACTATTTTCTCACAGGATTATATCACACCTATCTGTATAGATCTTTGCCCCTTAGGGGTCTCCTCCATTAGCTACCATACAGCTACCCTCAAGTCATACCAACCAATGGAATTGAATGATACTAGCCAATTAGCTTTATTCCGTGTACAGTGACATACCTCTATCAAAAGAGAATAAATGGAAAGAACACACAAGACTCCTCTCTGGAGCCATTTTGTAACACATTCTTGATCTGGACCCACTGTCAGTTGGTGAGCACTCCCCTCTTAGGACAAGGTAGGCTGTCAGGACATGTGCTCTCTCTCTCTCTCTCTCTCTCTCTCTCTCTCTCTTAGAAAAATGGTACTGGGGTGTTTTTCAGCTTGTGTTAACTGCCACACAATCAATACTCCTCTAATATTAAATATACTTTAATAATAACTACTTACTGCCTAAACTGGTGCAATGGAATTATTATATAAATAGCAATTAATATGTAAATAGCAATATTTTAGAAAATCCAGGTTAGTCCCCCAATAATTTAGAAAACATAATTTGCCCATCACAAAAAACAGTTGGCAACTACATCATTTAAATAAAATGATTGACTGATTACTGAAATGTAGCTAATGCAATAAGCAAAACTATCTCCTCCACACATCCCCACCCCATCCACAAAGATTATTAAAAATTTACCAGGCCACCAATGACTAGAAGCCTTAACCTGATGCCTTAAGTTGATAGTATTCATTTTCTTTTCAACTTCAATTTACTTTTCAGTTAAACATATTGATAGCTTAGTAAGATGCAAGTTCCCCGACTATTTTTTATATTGTTGTTGCTTCCCCAGAGCTTGGGGTTGGTTGGTAAGATCTGGGAAAATTTTGTCTAGAGTATTCCTCTGCTCTATCAGTTTAGTATCCCTATTATAAAACAACAATAACAAAGGACATTATAGTTATTCTGTCATGAACGATGATTGATGAAACCCTACTGGCTCTTTGTGACTACTTCTTTTCCTAGATATCCCTTTACTATCTCTTTAATAATGATTTCATAATAAATATATAATTTTTGGACTGCATCTATATTTGCAATCATGTAGGAGTTTCCCTATGGAGAGCTTTCCCTATTGATACAGAAAAGCATTTTGTGTGCAATTTATAATCTTAGAGAGATGCCTGTGGCAGTGTTCAGAATGTGGTAGAAATGGGACTTGAACCCAGGTCTTCCCAATACCAAGGTCAGCTCTATTCACTGTGAGACAAGTGTAATTGAATTGAACCCAGTTTTTCTCCAAATCCCCTGTTCTTTTAATCACACCAAGCTGCCTCTCTTAGAATTAGATATTAGTCACTGCCAAAAAGAGAATGCAGACTCAGCTTCCTGGAGATTTCAAGCTGTCCCACAGCTGTCCCACACAGGGAACAGGATGACAAAAATAAATTCCAGTAAGCCTACATATCTTTCATGTCTCTGAAGAAGATGTTCCTACCAGAGAAGGATGGATATGAGGGAACATCTTCATAAATAAATGAGAGAACTTTGATACCAGGGAAATAGCCTTCCCTGGACAGGAGTAAATAAGTAGGTATGACCTTCTCTAACCTATAAGGCACAGAGACCTTTTGGCAGTGGTTATAGTAAATATTACTTCTTACTTCTCTTGATTTCTTTTCTGGGCAGGAGATAGTATTGTTTTATTAAGCCAGTTAAACTCTTGATATCATAAAGTCAATTTGCCAGTACTCCTAGCCAATTGGATTAGGCAAACTGCATTACTATGCATGTGTGTATGCTCATGAGCAATATGAATAAAAACTTTAAAATATCATATAATTTAGCCACTTAATATAGAAAATCATTCATTATGTATCTGAACCAAACTCATTGGAAAAATATCTATTTCAAATTGGTATCCCTATGGCATAGTGTATAGAGCTGGCCTTGAAGTCAGGAAATTTTCAAATTTTTGAAACATTTTCATGTTTCAAGCTCTATCTATGAAAAATATTCACGGTTTGAGTCAGGGTAATCTATTTAACCTCATATCTCTAAGAAAGTCTTTAAGAGTATAAATTTCAGGAGCAGCTAGGTGGAGCAGTAGTAGATAAAGCACTGGTCCTGCATTAAGGAGGACTTGAGTTCAAATCTGGCCTCAGACACTTGACAGTTACTAGTTGTGTGACCCTGGGCAAGTCACGTAACCCTCATTGACCTGAAAAAAAAGAGTAAAAATTTTAGAAAAGGACACAACCTATAATGGCACAGGCTCTTTATGCACCCAGGATTTCCTTATCAAAATGACATCAACAGGGGCATTCCATAACCTTACCTCATCCCTATCTCCATCTTATGGAGAACATTGTGTCCAGTATACATAATGAAATATGGAGCTGTAATAGGCATATGTTTTTACTTTAATGCTACATTTAGGCTAATAATAGAGAGAAGACAAAATATTTGGGTCAAATGGTGTGGGCTATTTAAAATACTTGTCTCTTCCAGTCACGTTCATGGTGTTCATAATAGGTACAGACATGTAGTTTTCTTATTTAATAAGTCTGAAATTTAATTTATTTCTAACATTACTTCAACTTCTTCATCTTCACAATATTTGTCTTGTTCTCAATTTCCACAGTCCTATGTGTTAAATATTTATATCTTTTGTACTCATTCTGTTTCAAAATCATCACCATATCTCCTTTAAAAGAATGTTAAAATGAGAACATGTGACTAATCCATAGCATTGTTAGAGTCTAGACAAATGACGTAATATACATCAGTGGTATATTCACTTGACAAGCCATCATTCTTTTTTTTTATTTTTTGGGGGGCCGGGGCAATGAGGTTTAAGTGACTTGCCCAGGGTCACACAGCTAGTAAGTGTCAAGTGTCTGAGGCCAGATTTGAACTCAAATCCTCCTGAATCCAGTGCCAGTTCTTTATCTACTGTGCCACCTAGCTTCCCCAACAAGCAACAATTCTTAAACTTCTATTAGCTCAATCAGAAAAAGGTAGTACAGCCAAAAAATAAATAGATATGTGTAATTTTATTTCAATGAAGGCTTGGTACCTGGTCTTCTACTACCTGTTACTTGATAGCACTCAGACTTTTTGGGATATATTCAATATGGCTTTATCTCCTGGAAGTATGGTAATAAAGCTTAGGACATCTGACTTTCTCATAATGGAATATCATCCTGACAGGCCAGCCCCTTTCTTCCACTGGTGAGATTTTCCTGGAATCTCTGTTTTATGTAAAACCCTAAGGCAACCAAATTTCATTCCCTTTCTTGATCAGCTCCTAATCTTCTGGACTCTATTCCATTGCCTGACAAACCTTTAAGTTGAACTTTTTGTGTTGTCTTACCCATTAGAATATAAACTTCCCCAGAGGAGAGATTGAGTTTCTGTTTTCTTGTATTTGTATTCACAGAGCCTATTAAAGAGATTTGCTTATAGAAATTGCCTCATGAACAATTGTTACTCACCTGTCTACCTATAACCTTCATATGGGTGCTATAAACTTTGTGTATCTATATCATGATGCTGTGAAGTAGACAAAAGACAGAAAAGTGGGGAAGAAGAAAGAACAAATCCAGAGTGGAAGATAAGGAAGCAGGTCAGAAAGGGAAAAAAAAACAACAAGGGAGGATAAAAGGCAGGAGAGGAGGAAGACAGGATAGGGAGGGATAGAGGAATGAAGGAAGGAAGGAAGGAAGGAAGGAAGGAAGGAAGGAAGGAAGGAAGGAAGGAAGGAAGGAAGGAAGGAAGGAAGTGTTAAGGGCTAAAATTCTAGCTAAACTGTCTAAAATATCTAATGAGTGGTCGCCAATAAATTATAAGCTTTAGCAAGAGTTAGACTTTTAAGCATTTATTAAGGAGAATAAGAATTTGGTAAAGAGAGAGAAAAAGGCCTAAATTCCTAGCTATTAAAGGGAGAGCACATTTCTAGCTCCGCTCTCCACCAGAGTCCAAAGGAAAGAGAGCGCGAGACTGAGCGCCAGTCTCTTCCTTCCTCCTCCCACTAGTCCGCGTCACTTCCTGACTCCTGAAGAAAAGACTCCTGGTCTTGCCCTCAAAGACCTTCGCTTCATGGGCAGAACTCTTCTACAGTTAGTATCCAGCAGGTGGCGTTATTCCAATCGTTACAGAAGGAAGGAAGGAAGGAAAGAATTCAAATTTGCAATTATTTCACTTACAGAAAATACCATGAAACTTCTCAGGGCAAACACTCTGAAAGGACCTTTAAGTTCACATTTTGTGATGAACCTAATTACATGAAGATGGGGGACAGGTGAAATATCAGACCTCTGGACACAAAGTCTCATGATAAGAAAGAGACAACCTATACTGACTCTGTGATGTAGAAAATGATGTGGACCATAGAAAGTTTCTTTGATGACAAGGAAGATTAAAAAACACTCTCAGAAGAGGAGAACAAGTCAAAGCTCCTACATCCAAAGCTTCCAAGAAAAAATTAAAATTGGTCTAAGGCCATAAAAGGACTTGAGAGAAAAAATTATAGAGTGTCTCCTCAGTCCACAAAAACATTGAATATCACCTTCCCACAGTATAGCAACAGGAAGTCTCAGGAAAGACCCTTGGTCTTCAGCCAATCAGAACAGAGTAGGGACAGAGTTACAGACCAC
Organism: Dromiciops gliroides; assembly: GCF_019393635.1. Classification (NCBI taxonomy): domain Eukaryota; kingdom Metazoa; phylum Chordata; class Mammalia; order Microbiotheria; family Microbiotheriidae; genus Dromiciops; species Dromiciops gliroides. The sequence goes on from NC_057863.1 coordinate 517,135,698, forward strand.
AAAATAAAGTTAGCCAGACCAGTCAGAACTGGCATAGAGTTGACCTAGAGTAGACACCTAGCTTAAACTGTGTTTGCTTAATAGACTTATTAATATTGACTAACACACCCCTAGGAGGAGATTTTATATTATAATGAGACATGCAATGTATGAAGTGGGAGTATTGAATGTGGAGGATGTATTCATGAAGTAGGGTGGTTGGGAAGATTGTTAACACTCTAGTACTCCACCAATGAGGAATGAGGGAAGGGACCTTGTGATAGGATCTATGGGTTAAAAGCCTGTTGCAACAGGCATTGGCATGGCATTTTTCTGAGCTATCCACCCACTCTGCAGACTGCTAAATAAAGCGTGTTTTGCTCACGACTTTTGGCTGATAGTTTTGAGGATCATTGTGGGGACATTTTTCTCATAGGCTCAATAAGGACTTTGAACATAAAGTAAGAGAGAAAGAGGAAAAAAATGGGAAAAGAAATGAGAGTTATGCAATAAAATCATAAAAAAAATCAACACAATGGTAAAAAAGACACAAAAATACTGAAGAAAATAACTCCTTAAAAAACAAAACAAATCAAATGGTAAAACAGGTACGAAAAGCCAATGAGGAAGAGAATGCCTTGAAAAACCAAATTGGCCAAAAGAAAAAGGAGGTCCAAAATCTATTTAAAAAGAATAACTCCTTAAAAATTGGGATTGAGCAAATGGGAGCTAATGACTTTATGAGAAATCAAGAAATAACAAAACAAAACCAAAAGAATGAAAAACACAGAAGGCAATATGAAATATTTTATTGACTTGGAAAATAGATCCAGGAGAGAGAATTTGAAAATTACTGGAATACCTGAGAGCCATGATCTGAAAAAGAGCCTAGACATCATCTTCCAAGAAATTGTCAGGGGAAATAGCCATGATATTCTAGACCCACAAGGTAAAATAGAAATGGAAAGAATCCACTGACCACATCCTTAAAGAGACACGTAAATGAAAACCCCCAGGAATTTTAGAGCTAAATTCAAGAGCTCCCAGTTCAAGAGGAAAATAATGCAAGCTGACTGAAAGAAATAGTTCAAGTGTTGTGGAATAATATAACATTTAGCATCTTCTATAGTAAAGGATCAGAGGGCTTGGTATATGATATTGCACAGGGCAAAGCAACTGGGATCACACCCATGAATCACCTACCAAGGAAAATTGAATGTAATATTTGGGGGGGGGGGAGAATGGGAATTCAATGAAAGAGAGGACTTTCAGGCATTTGTGATGAAAAGAACCGAGCTGAATAGAAAATTCGATATTCAAATATAAGACCCTAGAGAAGCATAAAAAGGTAAACAGGGAAAAGAAAACATAAGGAATATTTAAAAAATGTTAAACTGTTTACATTCCTACATTAGAAGATGATACTTGTAACTGACAAGAACCTTGTGATTATTAGGGCAACTTAATGGAGTAAATTTAGACAGAGATCACAGGTGTGAGTTGAATATTAAGAGATGATATCTTTAAAAAATAAGATTAAGTGGTGTGAGGAATGTACTGACAAAAGGGAAAGGGAGAGGTGGAATAGGGTAAACTGACTCACATAAAAGAAGCAAGAAAAATGTTATGAAGTGTAGGGGAAGATGAGGGAGGTGTGGGGGAGTGAGAGATCCTCACTCTCATCAGAATTGGCTCAAATAGGGAATAACATACACATTCAATTGAGTATAGTAATTGCAGGAAAGTAGGAATGAAAGCGGATAATGAGGGAGGGGCAAAAGAAGGGAGGGAAGATTGGGGGAGGGAGCATTAAGAAGCAAAACACTTTTGAGGAGAGATAGGATGAAAGAAGATAGAAAATAGACTAAATGTCATGGGGAGGAAATAGGATGGAGGGAAACAGTAATAGTAACTGAAAAAATTGAAGCGGAGGCAAAAGCAATGTAAAATGATGATGGTGGAGGTCATGGTGGTGATGATCTTGATCATGATGATGATAATACAATGTAACTGTGCTGGGCTATTGTGAAGAAAATTCTTTGTCAGGTATAAGGTACGATATGAATGTTATTTATTATTGTTGTTGTAATAATCAACATCATGGGTTTCTTGTAGGGAAATCTCTCTTTAAAGTACTACATAAATGTAGTATGCTATAAAAAAATAAACAGGATGCAATCAGAAAAAATAATGGACTCACATGAGCTAATGCAAAGTGAAATGTACTATATACAAAATAACAGCAATACTGTAAGAAGATATGCTATGAATGACTTAGTTATTTTCAGTAATACAATTATCCAAGACAACTCTGAATTACTTATGAAAAATGCAATCTATCTACAGAGAAAGAACTAATTGTATCTGAATAAAGATTGAAGCATTATTTTTTGTTAATTCTTTTTTCTAATTTTTTTCTGTTTTCTTTTTCAACCTGAATAATATGGAAAAGTTTTTCATGACCATACATGTATAATTTATATTGAATTACTTGTGTTCTTGGGGGTGATGGGGATGGAGGGAGGAAGAGAATTTGGAAGGCAATTTTTTTTTCTCTTCCACTACCCTCAAATTTTTTAATGGACATTAAAATTGGTTTTTATATGTAATTAGGGGAAAATTCTAAGTAAATGGAAAAAAATAATGTGCACAAAAACAGCAACAACAACTTGAAAGCACAGGAATAAATGGAGCTTTTTTTGTGAGGCAATTGGGGTTAAGTGACTTGCCTAGGGTCACACAGATAGTGTGTTAAGTGTCTGAAGCTGGATTTGAACTCAGGTTCTCCTGACTCCAAGGCCGGTGCTCTATCCACTGCGCCAACTAGCTGCCCCCATAAATGGAGCTTTTTAAAAATGATGTGTAGTACCTACCTAAACCTGTACCAAGCATCAACTCTAATTGGGATGTTTGACACCTTCCCAATAAGATCAGAGGTGAAGCACTGTTATTCAATATTATACTAGAAATGTTACCTGAACAATAAGAGAAGAAAAATACGAGAAACTGAAGACATTAAAATAGGCAATGAAAAAACAAAGCCATTGCTCTTTGCATATTTAGAACATCTTAGAAAATCAGCATAGAAAACTAGTTGGAATCAATGACAACTTTAGCAAATTTCCAGGATTTAAAATAAACCCACATTTACCATATCAGCATTTCTCTATTTTACCAAAAATGTCCTGCAGCATGAGATAGAGAGAAAGGAAATTCCTTTTGAAAGTACTGAAGATATCATAAAATTCTTGGGAGTCTGTCTGCCAAGACAAACCCAGTAATGATATGAATACAGATACAAAATAATTTTCATACAAATAAAGACAGATCTGAGCAACTGGAGAAATATTAATTTCTCTTGGATAAGATTAGTCAATATAATAAAAATGACAATTCTACTTACATTAGCTTACTTATTCAGTGTCAGTCAAACTACCAAAAACATATTTATAGAGCTTGAAGAATCATAGAAAAATTCATCTGGAAGAACATATGTTCAAAAATATCAAGGTAATCAATGTTTTTTTTTTTTAAATGAAGGTGGCCCAGCCCTATCAAAACTCAAAATGTATTACAAATTGATAATCATCAAAAATATGTGGTAGAAAGGAATAAATGTTGATCAGTGGCATAGATGCAGTATACAACACAGTAGTAAATTGTTTGATAAACCAAAGATCCAAGCTCTTGGGTTGAGAATTCATTGTTTGACAAAAATTTCTAGGAAAACTTAAATTTGGTGTGGCAAAACATCTCATACAGTATATCATGATAAGGTCTAAATGGGTACACACTCTAGCTATAAAGGGTAATATCACGAGAAAATTAAGAAGGCATGGAAAATTTTACTTCTTAGAACTATAGGCAAAGATGGCAGAGGAGAGGCTGTGACTCCTTCAAGCTCCCAATAAACCTATACTCTCATTCCCAAATAATGCCAACAATAACAACAACAGATGGCGATTGGATCACCTGCTGATTGGCTGAGAGAGGAACTTAGCATGTGGTCTGGACCCAGTCAGGAGCAGAGGGCTCCTCCAGCACCTCAAAGTCTTCAGTGCCAGTGCCTTCTTCTGAAGATCCTCTCATGGACATGTGAGGGCGTACAGCAGTTGGCCAGGAGGGAAGTGGCTACAATCTCTGATGGAGTTGGGGCAAAGAACCCTGGTTCTGAACCAGTGGGCCAAATCAAATGGTGGCGGCGTAGTAGGGGAGGGACACAGGCATGACAAGCTTCTGACCATAGGGAATCAGATTTCAATCAGACATGTGCTTCAAGGCTGAGATGAGTAGGCAAAAACAAACAAACAAACAAACAAAAACAGTGGACAATAAACAACTTCTTTGGGGGAGGGGTAGACCAGGATACATGCTCAGAAGAAGATAATAACAAAGTGAAAGTTACAACATCCAAAGCTTCCAGGAAAAGTATAACTTGGTCTCAAGCAATGGAAGTGCTCAAAAGGGACTTTGAAGATAAAGAAGTAGACATAGAAGGAAGATTTAGAGAGATGGAGGAAAGAGTGGAAAGACAAATGAGAACAATGCAGGAGAGTCATGAGAAAAAAAGGTCAATAGCTTGAAAAGCCAAATGGGATAGGAGATACAAAAGCTCTGTGAAGAAAATAATGGCCTAAGAATTAGGATTGATCAAATGCAAGCTAGTGACTTTGTGAGAAACCAAGACACAGTAAAGCAAATCCAATTGAATAAAAAAATAGAGGGCAATATGAAATATCTCCTTGGAAAAACAGCTGACCTGGAAAATAGATCCAAGAGAGATACAATGAAAATCATTGGACTACCTGAAAGCCATGATCAAAAAAAGAGCCTACACATCATCTTCCAAGAAATTGTCAGAGAAATTTGCCCTGATGTTCTAGAAGCAGAAGGTAAAATAGAAATTGAAAGAATCCACCAATCACCTCCTGAAAGAGATCCCAAAAGGAAAACTTCCAGGAATACTATAGCCAAATTCCAGAGCTCCCAGGTCAAGGAGAAAATATTGCAAGCAGCTAGAAAAAAAGAATTCAAATACTGTGGAGTTACAGTAAGGATAACACAAGACCTATCAGCATCTACATTAAAGGACTGGGGGGCATGGAATGTTATATTCCAGAGGGCAAAGGGACTGGGACTACAACCCAAAATCACCTACCCAACAAAATTGATTATAATCTTTCAGGGAAATAAATGGGACTTCAATGAAAAAGACCTAAATTGAATAGAATATTTGACTTTCAAATACAAGATCCTAGAGAAGCATAAAAAGGTAAACAGGAAAAAGAAATCATGAGGGATATTAAAAAATTAAACTGTTAAATTCCCACATGGGAAGATAATACTTCTAACTCATAAGATCTTTCTCAGTATTAGGGCAGGTGAAAGGAATATACTTAGAGGGCACAGATGTGGTTTGAATATGAAGGAATGATATCTGTAAAGCATATATTTTTTGTTTATCTTTGTTTTTTGTGGGGTGGGAGGGGGTTGATGTCTGGGGCCAGATATGGGCTCACGGCCTCCTGGGCCCAGGGCTGGTGCTTTGTCCATTGTGTCACCTAACTTACCCATGATGACATCTTCAAAATAAAGTTAAGGTGTAAGGAGAATGTGCTGGAAGAAAGGGAAAGGGAGAGGTGCACTGGGGAAAAGTAGCTCATATAAAAGTAACAAGAAAAAGGTTATGTAGTAGAGGGGAATATGGGGAAGGAGCAGGGAAGTGAATGAATCTTACTTTCATCAGACTTGGCTTAAAGAGGGAATAACATATAAGTGAGTATAGTAATATATTGTGCCTTGAGGGAAAATGGGAATGGAAGGAGATGGGTGGGGGAAGAGGCAAAGGAAGGAAGGGCAGATTGGGGGAGGGGGCAGTAAAATCAAAACACTTTTGAGGAGGGATAGGGTGAAGGAAGGTAGAAAATATCAAGGGGAGGGAGTAAGATGGAGGGCAATACAGTTAGCAATAGTAACTATGAAAGAAATGATGAGCAGGATGATATCAGAAAGATAAATGAAAAATGCAAGCCATAAGCAGAGAAAGAACTTATGGTATCTGAATACAGACTAAAGTATAATTTTATTTGTTAGCTCCTCTTTCTAAAGGTATTTTGTCTATTTACTTTCACAACCAGACTGATGAGAAGATTTTACATGGCTGCACAGGTATGACTTATATTGAATTGCTGGATTTCATAGGGAGGGATGAGGAGGGAAGGAGGACAAAAATTTAGATCACAAATTTTAAAAAATCAATGTGAAAAGTAATAATGAACAGAAGGAGTTCAGAGAAACCTAGAGGGACTTGCATAAACTGATGCTGACTGAGAGGAGTAGAAGCAGGAGAATATTGCACACAGTAACAGAAACATTGTGTGATGAACATTGGTGATAGACATGGCTCTTTTTTTACCAATGCAATGGTCCAAAACAATTTCAAAGAATTTCATGATGGAAAATGTTCTCAACATCCAGAAAAAGAACTGTGGTTTATGAATGCAGATTGAACCATACTGTTTCTACTTTGGGGCTGTTTTTTTCCTTCTTTTTAGAAGTTTTTCCCTTGTTCACAATATGACTAATGCAGAAATATGTTTAATGTGATTGCACATATATAACCTATATTAAATTGCTTTCTGTCTTGGGGAGGAGGGAAGGAAGGGAAGGTGAGAAAAAATTGGAAACTAAAATTCCATGAAAACAAATGTTGAAAACTATCCTTTTATGTAATTGGAAAATAATAAAATACTTTATTAAACTGAAAAACAAAAGAACTATAGGCAAAGGAAGATTTTGTGATGAAATAAGAGGTAGAAAGAATTATGAGAGGTAAACTGGATGAGTTTGATTCCATTGAATTAAAAAGTTTGGGTACAAACACAGTTAATGTAATAATATTACAAAGAAATCAGAAAACTTGGGGAAAATTTTATATCAGATTTCTCTGATAAAGGCCTCATTGCTCTAATAAGTATAGAACTGAATCAAATTTGTAAAAAGACAAATTATTCCTTAATTAATAAATGGCCTAAGGATATGAATAGGAAATTTTAAGAAGAAGAAATCAAAACTACCTATATTCATATGAAAAATGCTATAAAATAAAGAAATGAATAAAGAATAAAGAAATGAAAAAACAATTCTGAGAAACCAACTCACACCTACCAGACAGGCTAACATGAAAGAAAAATGATAATGTTGGATAGGTTACTGAAAAACTGGGATACTGATGCTTTGTTGGTAGAGTTGTGAAATGATCCAACAAAATGGTGGAGCTGTGAACTGATCCAACCATTCTGGAGAGCAATTTGGAATTATGCCCAAAGGGCAATAAAGCTGTGCATACCCTCTGACCCAGCAATAACACTTTTGGGTCTTTTTCCCAAAGAAATCATGGAAAGGGGAAAGGGACCCACATGTACAAAAATATTTATAGCTGCTTTTTATGTGGTGGCAAGGAATTGGAAGTTGAGGGGATGCCCATCAATTGGGGAATGGCTGGACAAGTTGTGGTATATGAATACAATGGAATACTATTGTGCTGTAAGAAACAATGAGCAGGAGGAGTTCAGAGAAACTTGGAGGGTCTTGCGTGGGCTGATGATGAGTGAGATGAGCAGAACCAGAAGAACAATGTACACAGTATCATCAACATTTAGTGTTGATCTACTGTGATGGACTATATTCTTCTCACCAATGCAATGGTACAGAAGAGTTCCAGGGAACTCATGATAGAAGAGGATCTCCAAATCCGAAAAAAGAAAAAAGAACTGTGGAGTATAGATGCTGAATGAACCATATTATTTCTTTTGGTTTTGGTGCTGTTGTTTTTTCTATTTTGAGGTTTTTCATCATTGCTCTTATTTTTCTCTTATAACATGACTAATGCATAAATAGGATTAATGTTAATATGTATGTATGTATATATGTGTGTGTGTGTGTGTATATATATATATATATATATATATATATATATATATATATATATATATATATATATATATATATATCCTATATCACATTACCTGCTGTCTAGGGGATCAGGGAGAGAGGGGAGGGAGGGAGAAAAATCTGAAATTGGAAAGCTTGTATAAAGAAAAGTTGGGAACTATCTTTACATGTAATGGAAAAAAAAGAAAGAAAGAAAAAAAGAAATGATCCAACAATTCTGGAATGCAATTTAGAACTATGGCCAAAGAGCTAAAACACAGTGCATATTCTTTTACCCAATGAGACCACTACCAAATACTAAATACTAAAGAAATAAAAAGGAGGGAGGTGCTATATATATATATATATATATATATATATAATATTCATAGCAGCTCCTTTGTGAAAGCAAGAATTGGCCATTAAGAGGATACCTTTCTGTCAGGGATTAGCTGAACAAGTTGTGGTCTATGATTGTGAGAGAATACTATTGTGCTATATGAAATAATAAGCAGAATATTTTCCAAAAATCTGGGAAGACTTTCATGAACTGATGAAAACTAACACAGAATGTTGATAGAATTGTACACAGTTAACAGCATTATTATATGATGATCAACTGTGAATGACTTAGCTATTCTTAGCAATAAAATGATCCAAGACATTTCCCAAGGACTTACCAATCAATTGTTCTTCATTTAGCTGTATGTGCTTTTGCTCTACACTTTACACAGAACAAGTTAGGTTTTAAATATGTAGGCTTTTTCCCTTTTGCAGCAGCCCTCAATGCTGACAACACATGGCAAGTGCCACAAAAGTTAAATAATTGAATAAAAGCTAAAAGCTAGTGTTAGGAAAGTATGGTTCAATGGTTAGAGACTTAAAAAATACTTTTTCTTTGCAACTTTTATACATAACTAATAATTCCTAATTTTAAACTATTCCACTCCAAAAGATTCCAAAAGTGGCAGTATATAACATATTTCAACCATACTGAATCCTTTAAGCATGAGTTACTATCAGATTGCTCCCTTCCACCTGAGCAGAACCCACCATGAGGAATATATAGTTCATCCCTATAGAAGAAATTTCCACTTGGAAAGAGACTGGCTTTAGGAACATGGTGTCCTCCATTTCATTCTAGATCCCTCTAAGAATTTTGGACATTTAAAAAAATCCATCATCTCACCCTTCTTGTGGTCCTGCACTTCAACCTTGGAGGATTTGAAGGCTTAATTTACAGTTTAAGAGATCCTTTGCCAATATTACAAAGGAGAAGAAATACTCCTTTCAGGGTGTCTGTTGCCAGAAGAAAATCTTGAAATCCTCCACCAGTTTATTGGAATATATGTCCTTTTTCCTCACTGTTTGATTCTGAGGGGACAAAGGGTTTAATGCAAGAAACATGAGTCCATGTCCATGTATTCTGCCCCTTAAGCTTTATAGCTGTGGGTGTTGAGAGGATGACTTGATGGGGACCCTCCCATCAAGGCACTAGTTAGTTCTGTTCCTCTGTTTTCCAAGTTTTCAGAAACACTACGTTATCTGATTGGTCTGGGTGTTGAAGTTCCTGCCAATCTTCCTATAGAGGTTTAGAAAGGTTTTGATTTGCTTACTCTCTGAGAGAGCCATTTTAATTCCGGTGAGTGCAATGGGGAGTGCAAGGACCCAATCTTTTCTTCCTCACGAAGTTTGGTAAGACATAATCATTTTAGTAATCTTGTGAGATGAACACAGCACCATTATAACTCTGGAGTGATTTGGGAAGGCCAAACCTAGGAATTATTTCATTGAAAAGGGCTTTTGTTTCATCCTGCCCTTTTTCCGTTCTGCTGGGAAAGGCTTCTACACATCTAGTTAAGGTATCTACAAAGACTAAAAGGGCCCTATATCTTTTGCAAGGTGGTAGGTTAGTAAAATCTACCTGCCAATCTTCCCCTGGTAATTCCCCTCATCTTTGGATTGGCTTAAGGAAAGGACAGTATTTGAGGGGTCCAATGGTATTAGTTTTTGCAGAGATCCCAGGAATTGCAGACATTTCAGATCATCTTAGAGATGTCCTGACCTGTAAAGAGAAACTTTGATAAACTGGTTAAAGCTTCCCTGCCCAGGTGAGTGGAATTGTGGAGGCCCCTTGCAAAGTTCCATGTTATATTTTGGGGGGCAAAGCAGCAAAAGAGGAGAGTGCCACCATCCTATATTCTCAAGAACAAAAGCTTGAATTTTAGCTGGTTTAGTCTCCTCATTTGGTATAGGCACAGTAGCATCCAAAGGGGCAAGGGCTAGGGGGGACAGGTGACTGGACATGGCAGCCAATTTAACAGCAAGTTATGTCTTGTGATTCCCTTGTGCTATGGAGTTGATAACTTTGTGCCTTCAGCAGTGCATCACAGAGACCTGACTGGGCAGGTTTAAAGTCTCAAGTAGGTACAGAATCTCCTTTCCTTGCTTCGCAGGAGAATTCTTTGAGGTCAGTAGTCCTCTTTCCTTCCAAATGAAAAACATGAAATGCATAACTATCTTTAACCTAAATAAATCATCCTACTTACCCTGCCCCTTCTCATCAAAATTTGTTTACAATGGGGAGGAATTTCAGTTTCTTCTAAATCAGAAAAAGATACCCAGTTATTTCAGTCTTATCATAATACCACATAACCATTAACAGGCAGATGGCTAACCTGAGTATCAATGTACCGAGTTGTTTGGCATATTGAGCGACCACACATTTAGACTGAAAGTAGTAAGATGTTACATAGTTGCATTGTGCTCATTTTCTAATGACTAGTTGCTCTGATTATAGAAATCTGCTATAAAAGAAAAATCAGGGTCATGATTATAACAGCCAGGATAAAACATCCTTATCTCTGTTTGATTCCAGTAAGAGTCACAAGAAAGAACCAGTAGCCAGATAGATTCAGGAATAGTCAGGTGGGAAACATTTCTTGTCCAGCAGGAACAAAATGGGAAAAATGAGCCAGAAGGATCCTACCTTAGGCAAGACCAAGATCATCCTCACAGCTTTTCCCCAGATATTTCCACCTATTTCCTCTAAATAAGTTGTGGCATTCTCTCAAGTGATAGATTACTGACTTAATGATCCATCATACAACTATCCCTGAATTCAAAAATCAAAACACTATCAATTACAGTCCCAAAATATTTTATCTTAAATAGCAAATTTCTACTTTCATGAAGTTGTAATGAGCAAAATAGTTTACCAGGAGACTGTGTCTTTTCTAAACTAATTATTGCTACTTAAATACCTATTGCACCCATTTTGGCAATAGGAATTAATTAATATCATATATACCAGTAAAAATTGACCACCCATGCTATCTCTCAGCAAGATAGCACATGGTTTCCAGGAGAGTTCAGAAGCTCTACAATACCTACTCTGTCCTAAGAGATGAGCTCACACCAAGAGACAACATTCTGAGTCAAGGGAGTGGGTCCAGGCAGCCAAGATGGAAACCATGGCATGGTCAAGACTTTTTATCCTCTTTTGATAGAAGTGGGTCATTATACATTATCAAAGCTAATTGGTTAGCATCATTCAATTCCATTGGTTGACATGACTTGAAAGTGGTACAAATTAAAATGAGCTCTGCCAGATGATGACAGAATGGGAAAGACCCTCCAACAAAGGGTGAAGTCCAGTTTAGTGTGATTTCATCTCATCTACTCAATTCAACCATACAAAAGAGTCAATCTCCATCTCAATTGTACCCTTAGGCTAGTCCCAAAACAAGGTCAGAACTTCCTCAAGAATTGAGCTTTGTGGGATGAAGGGCAGAGAGGGACTGAGACTTATCTGGGTACCCCCCCCCAACCCCTCACCAAGAAACTTATTAATAATGATCTTTTTCACAAACATTTTAAAACTTTTTTTGTCTATTTTTTCAACATGGCTAATATGGAAATGTTTTACTGACTACACATTTATAATCAGTATTGTGATGAAATAATGGGATTTTAGCAGATACTCAAAGACCCACCTGTAGATTAATCTATACTGATTGAATCAAGTGAGAGTGATTGACTGCTGATTAAGCCTACTTCAAGTTAATTGGATTGTATCAAGTTAATTGGATTGTAATCACACCTGGCTATCCCTTAAGAAGGTATTGTTCTCAGAAACTAGACTGTGAACTCAACTTGAGAACACCTTCAAAGACAATGGATTTGGATGACACCAACCAAACACCTTGAAGCAGGGTGTAAGGACCGCCTCTGTTCCAGATGTATAAAAAAGCTTCCACAAACAGCTTTCGAGAGGGTGTTCCTGATTGTTCTTTGTCATATGAAAATAAAAAGCTAACACCTCTTCCCTTTTAGAACATCCATCTACTATAAATACAGGAGAGTACTTATATTTACCAAGATAGAAGATGGATTTACAGACCCTGTGACCATTTTTGTGATTCTTACTTGCTCTCTGTAACATGTAATAGAATGGGGGCAGGTAGGTGGCTCAGTGGATAAAGCACCAGCCCTGGATTCGGAAGTACCTGAGTTCAAATCCGGCCTCAGACACTTGACACTTACTAGCTGTGTGACCCTGGGCAAGTCACTTAACCCCCATTTCCCCACAAAAAAACAAAAAACAAAAAACAAAAAAACATGTAATAGAATGAGGGATAGATTATTAGGAAGCTAGGGTATTTAACCATTTAAAGAGAAACTCCAGTTTTGAAGAAAATGTGAATTTTCTTTCTGCCTTTTTTTCTGACTGCATTAAGTTTAGACACTCCATGAAATAATGAAGGAAAAAATAAAGAAATCTCCAAAATAGTGTAATATTTTGGCAAAAATGTGATGAAATTTGCCTCTATGTATTCTACTTCCCTTTGTTTATCTTCCTCAGACATGTATTTGAGCAGTACCTTAGTATATTCCTGATTTCCAGCTTTTCCCTGGAAAAGAACAAAACCCTTTCCACAAGAATAGAATTTCCTTTAGAATAGAAGTCCTTTCTGTCTTTCATAGTTTTTCCCTGAAAGGGTCTTGGAGCAGTATGTTCTCTTCCAAAGCAAAGAAAAAGAAACTTATCTTTCTATACTTGCTAGGGTGAACAACACTCTTCATGTAGATATATGGCAGTTGTGATGTTTAAAAATTTAAATTGTGTGATTGCCTTAAATTAAAAAATGCTTCAGTACCAGTTTGGGGGCATTAAACATTTATTAAAAGCACACAGGTGTTTATATGGAGTTCAGAAAGTTAAGAAAAAGAAAGCCTACCTAGTCTAGAGTTCCAGCCTGGTCTGGTTCCTCCTCAAGTACCCCACCACCAGCCTGCCTCAATCTCGAACACTCTGGCAAACTGATTGTGGAAGCTTTTTATAGGTCTGGAACAGAGGCAGTCCTTACACACTGCTTCAAGCTGATTGGTTGGCATCCTCCAAATCCATTGGTTCACTGAACTTGAAGGTGTTCTCAGGTTAAGTTCAAAGTCTAGCTTCTGAGAACGAAACTTTATTAAGGGATAGCCAGGTGTGATTACAATCTAGTTAACTTTGAAATAGACTCGTTTTCACTTGATTCAATCAGTTTAGATTAATCTCCAGGTGGGTCTTTGAGTATCTGCTAAATCCCATTATTTTATCACACAGTCATCACTTTCTCCACCAATGAAGTCTCATGTAGATTTTTCTACTATTACAATTACCTATATATGATTTTTAGTGTATTATTTTATTTAATTAACATTATTTTTAAAAAATATGTACACCCCCTAATTATTTTCCCCAAATGATTAAATTCTGGGGAAAAAAATCCTTAAAAAAGGCTTCAATACATAGCTGCATGGTCCAGCAAAACATTTATTTATTTATTTGTTTATTTGTTTATTTGTTTATTTATTTATTTATTTGTTTTTACTTCTTCATCAGGATTTTAGAGAGTTCTTTTTTATTTTGAGTTGATCAAAATTCTAAAGCCTTTCAATTTTTTCTCTATAATGTTACATTATTGTATAAATTATTCATGCTTTTCTGATCACCTCATTGTGCATCACTTCTTAGAGTTATTTACAGAATTTTTTGAAATTGTCCATTCCCTCATTTATTATGGCACAATGTTATTCCATTTCATCCATATACAACATATTTGTTAACTATTCCCCAATAAGTAGATACCTTATCATTTTCCAATTTTTGACTCCCATAAAAAGAGACAGATCTTTCCCTCTCTCTTTCTTTTATTTCTTTTAGATATAGGAAAGTAATGGTATAGCTGGATCAAATGCAGAGTTTAAGAACATTCCATATGTAGTTCCAAATTGCTTTCCAAAATAATTATACACTTGTCTAATTCAAAGAAATAATAAGATGTTAAAGACATTAAGTCCGGGAAAGGTAATAGGAATAATTATATGAAAGACATTTAGGGAAATAGTAGTAAAGGACACTCCTAATGGAATTAATTGATTATACAAAAGCAAACGTAGGAAAAGATTGTACATGTTTGGGGAAAAGTATTATTCAGGCATGGAAAATGATATAGGACAGGAAGAGTAGGCTATCTGAAGATTTTGAATGGTCTTGAATAACAGATTAGAGTTTGAACTTCATTTAACTGAAATAAAAAAATATTTCTAATACAAAGATATAAATGGAGCTATACATTAGTGAGACTGATTTGCATCAATGTGTAAGAGGAATGAGTACAATTGTAGTGCTTGATGAGAGGTAAAGGGAGTCTTAATTTGCAAACTCAGATCAATTAAAGAAATGGATAGTGAGAATGCAAAAGAGGGAACAAATACAGGATAATGCTGAGAAGATACCCATCCCATTGATATCTTTAGTAAACCCTTGCTATACCCAGGTTGAGGAGGACCCAAAACCACAAAATTCTTATAGAATGAATGTACTGTAGGATTGACAAATATCCATATATATTCTCTTCTATATTTGATTCCTTTTAAATAATTATTTTTGGATTATCATTCTTTTATATTTAAAATTTATTCATTTTAATTATTTTTCCAGTTACATGTGAAGATATTTTTTGAGTTCCAGATTTTTCTCCCATTCTTCCTTCCTTACCCCCTCCCAAAGCCAGCAAGCAATTTGATATAGGTTATACATTACAATCATCTTAACCATATTTCCACATTGCCATGTTGTAAGAGAAGAATCAGACCAAAGGGAAATAATAAACAAGAAATAATAAACAAGAATAATAACAAGAAAGTAACAGCAAAAGTGAAAATAGTATGCTTCAATCTGCATTCAGACTACATAATGCTTTTTCTGAATGTAGAGAGCATTTTACACCATAAGTCTTTTGGCATTTTCTTTGATCATTGCATTCCTGAGAAGACGTAAGTCTGTCACAGTTGATCATCACACAATGTTGTTGATATACTGTGTACAATGGTCTCTTGCTTCTGCTCATTTCACTCAGCATCAATTCATGTAAGTCTTTCCAGGTATTTTTCTGAAATTCAACTATTTATCATTTCATACAGCACAATACTATTCCATTATATTCATATACCACAACTTGTTTAGACATTCCCCAGTTGATGGACATCCCTTAAATTTCCAATTCTTTGCTCCCACAGAAAGAGCAACTATAAATATTTTTGTGCATGTGGGTCCTTTTTTCCCTTTTTTATCCTCTTTGGGGTATAGACCTAGTAGTGGTATTGTTGGGTCAAAGAGTATGCATAGTTTTATAGCCTTTTAGGCATGGTTCCAAATTGCTTTCCAGAATGATTAGATCAATTCACAGTTCCACCAATAATGCATTAGTGTTCCAGTTTTCCCACATCTTCTCCAACATTTATCATTTTCCGTTTTTGTCATATTAGCCAACTGGATAGGTATGAGGTGCTATCTCAGAGTCATTTTTGATTGCATTTTTCTAATCAGTAGTGATTGAGAACATTTTTTTTATGTGTCTGTAGATAGCTTTAATTTATTCAACTGCCTGTTCATATCCTTTGACTATGTCTCAATTGGGGAATGACATATATTCTTATATATTTGATTCAGTTCTCTCTCTCTCTCTCTCTCTCTCTCTCTCTCTCTCTCTCTCTCTCTCTCTCTCTCTCTCTCTCTCTCTCTATATATATATATATATATATATATATATATATATATATATATATATATATATATTTCAATATAAGGCCTTTATCAGAAATACTGTCAATAAAAATTGTTTCCCATCTTTCTGCTTTCCTTTCATTCTTGTTTGTATTGGTTTTGTTTGTGTGAAACGTCTTAAATTTAATGTAGTCAAAATGATCCATGCTGCATTTTGTAATGTTCTCTATCTCATCTTTCATCATAAATTCTTCTTCTTGGGGGCAGCTAGGTGGCATACTGGATAAAGCACATTCCCTGGATTCAGGAGGAACTGAGTTCAAATCCTGCCTCAGACACTTGACACTTTCTATGTAATGCTAGGCAAGTCACTTAACCCTCATTGCCCCACCAAAAAAAAAAAAAAAGAAATAAAAAAAAATATAACAAATTCTTCCCCTCCCCATAGATCTGACAAGTAAATTATTCCTTCCTTTTCTAATTGCCTACAGAATCACCCTTTATATCTATATCTTATACCCATTTTGACTTTACTTTGGTGTATGGTGTAAGATGTTGGTCTATACCTAGTTTCTGCCATACTATTTTTCAGTTTTCCCAACAGCTTTTGTCAAATAGTGAGTTCTTATCCCAGAAGCTGGAGTCTTCAGATTTATCAAACAGGAGATTTCTATATTCATTTACTGCTGTTTTGTGTGCTAAATGTATTCCACTGATCCACCCATTCTATTTCTTTGCCAGTACCAAGTAGTTTTGATGATTCCTGCTTTGTAATATAGTTTTAGATCTGGTACACCCAGGCCACTTTCCTTTTCATGCTGTTTCATCAATTCCCTTCTTTTCTTTGAACTTTTGTTCTTCCAGATGAATTTTGGTTTTTTCCAGCTCTATGAAATACTTTTTCATAGTTTGGTTGGTATGATATTGAATAAATAAATTAATTTAGGTATAATTGTTATTTTTATTATATTAGCATGGCCTACCAAAGAGCAATTTATATTTTTCTATTTGTTTAGATGTGACTTTATTTGTGTGAAAAGTGTTTTGTAATTGTGTGCATATAGTTTCTGGTTTTGCTTTGGCAGGTAGACTCTCAAGTATTTTATATTGTCTGCCTTTATTTTAAATGGAATTTCTCCTTCTATCTCTTACTGCTGTACATTTTTGGTCATATATAGAAATGCTGTTGATTTATGTGGGTTTATTTTATATCCTGCAACTATGCTATTGTGAGATTTAAAATTGACTATAAGAGCATTAAACTTCCCCTTTTAACTTTTCCCTTATATATCTCCCAGACCAGTAAGAAAAGAAGCCTCTGAGCTTTAATCAGTGAGGGATTAGCTTTTATTGTTTGGGCAACAAACAGGTGATACTGATTAGGGAAATAGGAAAGTAGAAATACAAATGAATAGTCTTAGATCTAAGCTTAGTCTATATTCTTTTATAAAACTCACCGAATCTCAAAACTGCCTCTCAGGATGAGAACCAGAGTCAAATGGGTGCCACCACCAAGAACCAGAGCCGATCACCAGAATATGCCATCAAGCCAGAGAGTGCGAGACCAAGAGTGAGCGAACTTCCGTTCTACTACTCAGTTTTAAGGTTGGTATCCCAGAAGTACTGCATGCTTGGCCTTGCTCTCCCAGGCGCACGGCTGTTTGTCATGGTCTCCTCCCCAAAAGGGGTGGTCCTTCAAATGTCACTTTACCACACTTTAGTTGTTGTTTCAAGTAATTTTTTAGTTGAAAATCATTTTTTCTTAATGGCATGTTTTCCCTGAAGCTATATACATTGCTGTACATATATATATATATATATATATATATATATATATATATATATGCATATGTATAGACATGTATGTATGTGTGCATACACACATACAATGAGCACAAGAGATAGAGGAATTGTGGCTAGAGTATTAACTTGGTATTGAGAAGGGATGAGTTTACATGCCACTCCATATTGTAACTGTTTTACCATTGGTAAGTTACTTAGCTTCACTGAATCTGTTTTTTGTTTGTTGGTTGTTGTTTTGTTGGTTTTTTTTTGTAAAATAGGGATAATTCTTATAAAACATCTCATATGGTTATTATAATGCTAATGTGACACTATGAATGTAAATACTGCAAACTGTATTGAATTATGGAATATTAATTATTTTTCCATTTATTATGATAGCATCACATTCCAGTAGCAGAAGGACTTTCAGAAGGTAATTTGCCTAAGCTACCATGAAATTTTAAAATACTTTCCTATAGCAAGTGATCATATATCCTCTTCTAGAAGACCACGTGTGCTGGGGAAACCAGAATCATGTGATATTGTTTTCAATAGTTCTACTGTTGAGGAAATTTTAATAATACCCAACTATTAAATTTTCATTAGATTATAAATATACTTCTGACCTACCCCAAACAAAATAAAACAATGATAAAACACACACACACACACACACACACACACACACACACACATACACATGCACAGCTATTGCATCACTAAAGTGTGCTCAATGTCCTGTAAATTTAAGGTCATCAGAACTTATCAACAGGACAGAAGTTACATTTGAGACATGATAATTGCCCTAACTGTGGTCAAGGGAAGAGTGGGGATTAAAAGAAACCATTTAGAGTATGCTTGAAGAATTTGAATGACTGAAGACAGGGAGTAAGCTGAGATGGCAAATGCTAATACTATAGGGAGGAATTTGTATTCTAATAGAATTTCAGAATTTGCCTAATTGGATAATTATGGAACACACATTTCTCTACTTTCTCCACAAGACCATATGATCACCTGTTTAAATACACAAATTCCCAAGTGAATGTGGGATGTCATCAATCTGTATATTTCCTCCAACATAGTAGTAGTAGTTGTTGTTGTTGTTTGTCCTTCATTCTCAAAGACCTTATGACATTGGGGTGATGTTTCAACTTGCATTGAATTCAATTTAACTGAGAGAGGGCTTTGAAAAGTCACTAACTTCACTCTCTCCTCAAGACCCATGTGGGTCCAGTGGCAAGATAGAAATCAGGAAAACTAGAGATGGCCCCTGGATGTTTACGGCAATTGGGGTTAAGAGACTTGTCTACATCACACATCAAGTAAGTGCCTGAGTTGAGATGTGAACTCAGGTCCTCTTGACTCCAGGGCCAGTGCTCTATCCACTCTGCCACCTAACTACCTCAAAGTAGTAATAGTAGTAGTTGTAGTAGTAGTAATGGCAACAGGAATAATAACTCACATTTATAAAGTCTTTGACGGTTTCCAAAGCACTTTATAAAGATCTAATTTTTAGGGCAGCTAGGTGGCACATTGAATAAAGCACTGGCCTTGGATTCAGGAGGAACTGAGTTCAAATCTGACCTCAGAAACTTTATACTAACTAGCTGTGTGACCCTAGGCAAGACACTTAACCCTCATTGCCCCACCAAAAAACAAATATCATTTTTATTCTTACAACTTTGGTATTTAGGTGCTATTATTGGCCTCATGCAAGAAGTTTCAGTGAGCTGCTCAGGATCATATAGCTATTAAATGTC
The DNA here is from genome assembly GCF_019393635.1 of Dromiciops gliroides. Taxonomy (NCBI): domain Eukaryota; kingdom Metazoa; phylum Chordata; class Mammalia; order Microbiotheria; family Microbiotheriidae; genus Dromiciops; species Dromiciops gliroides. Next base: position 517,155,213 of record NC_057863.1, read on the forward strand.
TGAGGCTGGATTTGAATTCAAATCTTCCTGAATTTAAGACCTACACTATTCCTTGTACCACCTAACTGCCAATGCTAAAGATTACAATACAGCTATTTTGGGGCATTTTCTGTTGACACCTGTGTGTTTGTCCATAAATTTGCTCTAGGGGCTCTTCATACTGAGGCAATAAGAAGAAATGATAATAAGCATTTATTAAATTCCTACTATGTGCCAGGTACTGTTTTAAGTGCTTTATAAATATCAAATCATTCGATTGTCACAACTATTTGAAGTACACAACATTATGATCTTTATTTTAACATTAAGGAAGCTGAGATAGAATAGACAGAGGTTAAGTGACTAGTCCAGGGTCACATAGTTAAAAAGTGACTGAGGTTAAATTTGAGCTGAGGTCTTCTTAACTGCAGGCACAGTGCTCTATCCATTGTGTTTTTGCACTGGAACACTTGAGCTGTATATATCTGTTATCCTTCACTTTCTCCTCAGGTACCCTTTTTTATCTTTTTCAGATTTCATTTCTCTGATGACATCTTTTACTCAAGTTCTTTCAAATTGTTCATTTTTTTGGTTTGTTAAAGACTGCTAAAACCTACCATCCATTTCTCCATTATTTTCTGTGATGCACATTTTTCAGTTATTTAGAGACCATTGCATTCCATATCTCTGAGTTATATAACACTAATAGACTTTTAGTATTCAAAATGAGTTCTTATTTCTGGGAGAAGGTTGGGGCCATTAGAGGATCTTTGCATTTTTTCAAGACAATCCAGCCTACTCTAAAGAATTAATTGTTATTTGAGGTTTTTATGACCCCATCCTTTGGCTAGAATTTAAAAAAAAAAAAAACCTCTGCACACACTGGCCTGGGGCTCTGCAAAGTGCATGGTGCTTCACCCACTGGTTGTAGCCGTTGCCATGGTGCTGGCACCTCATGTCATCACCACTCACTGACACCTACATGGGCCTGGCAAAATTATAATGATTGGAAGCCTAGTCAGGGCAGTCATGTGACTCAGAGCAGCCAGCTAATTGGCTGGTGGCTGTGTGTGGTCAGCCTGAGGTCTGCTGGGAAGAAGGGAGGTTTTTCACCATTCTAGCTTGAAGCTGGAAGGCGACAGGATGCTGCTGTGTGTTCTCAGCTGATTCCTGGGTGGTGGTGTTGTTCAGGTTGTATAATTTCCCTTTTCCCCATTTTATTTCCTTTCCCTTGGTCCTACTGATCCTGTTTGTGTTTGTTTTTTTTTTTAAGTTCATTCTTGTTAAATAAATCCTGCTCTGTTTCGAGGGAGGCTGTCAGTCTCCTTCCTTGCCTCAATATTGTGGCGAGCCGCCTAGCTAACACTCCCCAATTAAAAATTGGTCAGTACACTACTCTTTTCCTGATTGATACTAGGCCTGATCTGTCCTTTTTTGTGTCTATCCCAGAAAAAAGAATCTGTCTATTTACCTATGTATCTTTCTACTTGCCTACCTAACAACCTATCTCTTCCATTCTAAATGACGTGTCACAAGCATTGAAGGAGACTCAACAATAATCTGTCATATCTTTTAGTACTGTGGGAGAGATAGTTGGAGGCAGTTAGAGGGAGAGGAGAGTGTTCTGAGAGAAACAGGGAAGGAAGGTAGACAGAGGATCTGAGGATCTGTTGGTGTTTGACCTTCAGACAAAACAGAAGAGACTGAAAGCTAATTATCCTTAGAATTACAGATTTCAGGTGGTGAGTTTGTGTTTTTTGAGGCAAAGCTAGCTCTTTGGAGCTGGCTGGGCTGGAGGCAGGTTCAGGGTGCCTGGGGCCTTTTACACCAGAGATTTATACATTGTTCCTAGCTCTATTAACCTCACTTGTGTTTTAAATTTGTTCCCATTAATAAACTTGTTTTGTGTGTTTTGAAAGAGGCTGTTAATTTCTTTTCTTGCCCCAATAGTAAGAAAAGCCACCCAATTAACTCTTCCCATACAAAATTTGGCCCGTACAGTACCCTAGAATGTGGAATACCTGGGCCTAGTTACTTTTATAGGTTCACACCATTTCATCTCGTTGCTTACTTTCTGATTCCTTATTTATTAATTGGTTTCTGTTCTTTCCATTATCAAAATTATTGAAGAAACAGTAAACAAAAAAACATGAGTAAAGACTTTTTATCTTCTCTTTTAACCCTTTCTCATTGTTCCATTTTCCCCAAATAGCATTTCTATTTCTATTTTCATACATAAAACAACAGCAACAACAATAACAGCAAAAACAACAAACAATTTTGCTTTCCTTGGTATCGGTGTTAATTGATAAAATAAATTTACCCAGGGAAGCTAGATTGTCTTTGTTTCCATTTTCTTAAAAATATTTTGGGGGATAATTCTAAGGAGGTCAATGAATATCCTTACATTGTTGTTCAGTTGTATTCAGTTGTGTCTGACTCTTCATAACACCATTTGGGGTTTTCATGGCAAAGATCCTGGAATAGTTTCCCATTTCCTTGTCTAGCTCATTTTACAGATGAGGAAACTCAGGGCAAACAGGATTAAGTGACTTGCCCAGGATCACACAACTAATAAGTGTCTAAGGCCAGATTTGAATTGAAGAAGATGAATCCTCCTGACTAGACTTGGCACTTTATCCACTGTGCCACCATGCTGCATACTACTCACATTATTCTCATGAAGAGATTACTAGATTTAGAATAAGGACATTTGGGTTTGAGTCTCAGCTCTGTCACCTATTAGTTATGTCACCTTACTTAAGTCATTTGACCTTGCAAGATTTTCTATCATTTCATATATAAAATGGCATAGTTTGACAAGATTTTATATAAGGCTTTTTCTAGCAGCAACATTCTATGAATCTACAAGCTCCATTGCCACCCATCACAATTACTGTGATATCAGAATTGTATTCTTTATAGCCTTCTATACTTCTTTGGCCATATTTCCCTAAAGTACAATATAGTTGTGGAATTCTATTAATTCTTTTCCTCTGAATTCTTTGACTTGTCCTCCTCTAAAACCTTATTATTCTTCATCACTGTGTGTATGAATTCCATAGATGATTGCAGGAATTCAACCCTAGTAAGAGCTTTTAGATAGTGGGACTATACCAAAGAGCCTAACATTGAATGGCATTTGCTTTCTGAATTTGTTTGTGCTCATGTAATAAGGTGAATTTCAAAGAGGTCTTGTGGTCTCACCTAGTGTGTGCTGAATTCTTGAGTCACGTACATATACAAGATAAGTGACCTTCATCTATTTCTAAATAAATTTCTATTTCTGGAGATAGTTTTATTCTTTTCATTCTTTCTTTTATTGTTTCTATTGTATTCTTTTGCTTTGACATTTGTATAGATATTGTTATGAATTTTTTGGTTAATAAGTATTGGGTTACATTGCCATTGAATGAGTTGAAACATTGAGTTCTATTTTAAATCTGTCTATAACAAAGGAAACAAATAAAATAAATTTGGGCAATTAGGCAGTAATGAAGACCTTGCAAAATAGCTATTGACAAAAAGCAGGTATGGGAATACTTTGGAAATTTGAACATATGCAAATCAGCAGGTCCAGATGACATACATCCTAGGATATTAAGGGAATTGGTAAATACCCCAAACCACTTAAATCTATTTTTAAAAAATCATTGCAAGGCTAAGAAGAAGCAGAATTCCTACCAATTTCTCAACAGAGAGAATAAAAACAGTGTCTTGTAATGTTGATATCAATACTTAGCAAAATAACAGAATAAATATAGAGTGAAAATCATTTTGATGTGAAGGACAATGGTATCACTGAATACAAAGCAAAACACATTTAAAGAAAACACACAACATGCAGACATGTTTTTTCTTTCTTTGTTAATAAAACAATGAAAATTAAATGTATATGTTTATTTTTAAAATATAACTGAATTCACGTATCATACCCTTGGAGATATTACTAGCTATATTTAACCAAAGCAAATTCTAAACATAGTCAGAAAATAATAATCAGCAATAATGAAGTCAATTTGGGGAAACTCACTAAGTTTGCCTCATGGGTTAATGTTAGATGTCATCTTACTTGCAACCTTCAGGGAGGAACTCAAAGATGAATATAAAAAGCTGTCTCTGAAACTTTCTGAGAATATTAAATTAAAAAGAATTGGGAACACTGACAAGGACAGGGAAATGATCTAAGTAAATCTAAAGAGTGAAGAAATATGTGCAGAAAGAAACAAAATGAAATTCACATTGGAAAAGTGCAAGTTAATCCATCAGGTGAAGCATAGTTGTAAATGGACATGAAATGGAGGGTAGAAACTTGGACAAATTTCATTCCAAAAGAAATCTCTGTAGGATGCTGACAGACATACAACATATAAACTTTGGTGCAATGTGGAAACCAAAAAGGCAAATAAGTAGTCCAGTGTTAATTATCCCAAGCTGGCAGAACCTTGCTTTGAAATTCTTATTAACTGTTGTCACTTACTTGGTCTAATTAAGTGTGTTGTTGACATTAACAAAGATCTTGCTTTGCTCTAGCCTAGTGATCACCAATTAAAGCAAAACAGTTCACTTTCTAGCCAAGCAAAGGTGTAAACCAGCAAGTTTTGAGACAGAAGACAAGCTTTACTTTTAGCTGATGCATAGCAATGGTCTGAGATGTGATTCGCTCTACTGCCAGCATGGAGTGGAAACAGGCTAGCTGTTGATCAGAGGTACAGAATGGAAAAGGAGGACAACTTTCAAAAATTTAGAGTTTGATAGCATGTAATATTTGCTTAAAATTTTATAAATTCCCAAACTATTAGACGTATACATTTTTCAACCATAAGTACTGTGGTAAAATATGAAAGTTTTTAACAGTCGGTTAGGATAACTGAAAGACGCCAGTTTTTCAAGGACCACCCTTTTGGGGAGGAGATGAACAGTCCGCCTGCTGCGCATGTCAGACTGCCTGCCGGGTACAGTCCGCCTGCTGCGCATGTCAGACTGCCTGCCGGGTACAGTCCGCCTGCTGCGCATGTCAGACTGCCTGCTGGGTTTTTTGACTTCCGGGGTGGGGAGAAGCAGAGTAGGCCTTTTTGCCTGCTTGGCGGGACTCCTGGCGGCGCAGCACAGATGGTCTCCCTCACTCCAAAGGTGGCCTTTTTTGGTTTGGTGAGTTTTTATAAGAAATATAGACTAAGCCTAGATTTAAGACGATTTCTACTGTATTTCTACTTTCCTATCCTTCTAATCAACAACACCTTATATACAATAAAGGCTCTATCTAGAAAACCAGAAGCTTCTTCCATTTACTAGTCTGGGAGATAAATTAAGGGAAAAGTTAAGTAGGGGAGATTTATGATCTAATATCCAATTTTAAATTTCACAGTACAAAGATAACACCCATCTAGCATATATATACATATATATATATAAACATATATAATTTGTCATCATTTTAATTATTTATGACACTATATGAAGAAAGTTAGCCCAGGATTTTGATGTAATGTAATTATATGTATATAGAATGGTAAGATTTATAGTATTTTTCATATGTTATTTCACTTGGTCATCAAAATTCTATTGGTGTTGTTATTATCTGTAGTTTATAACCAAGGAAAGTAAGACTAAAAATTGGAGATATTATCCTATAGTCACATAACTAGAATCTGAAGCAGGATTCAAACTTAGGTCTTTCTGATTCAAAGTCTGAAATTTTACCCACTAAACCAGTATAATTTATTGGGTAGGATAGTGAGATAACTGGAACTCTGCCATGCAAGGATTTATTGAAGGAATCAAGGATCTTTAGCTTAGAGAAACTAAGAGTTAGGCAGTGAAATAGCTACTTTCAAGTGTTAATTTGATAGGCTCACGTATGGACAAGGGAATACACTTTTTCTGCTTGACCTCAGATGCAGAAATTGGGGCAATGAGCTGAGCTTTCAGGGATGCAGATTTAGACTAGATGCATGGAAGAAAACAATCCTAATAGAACTGCCCTAGCATATAATGAATTCTCTATCACTGAAGAGCTTCAAGTAGAAACTGGGTAAATACTCACCTGGATTGTTGTCAAGGAAATTCTTGCTCAGGTAGGGTTTGGATTAGCTAAGATCTGAACTCCCTTTTAATTCTGATATTCTGTATTTCAAATAACAGAAAGATGGTTCCATTTTACTTATTCATATCATTTTGCCTTAAGAATATTTCATACAGTTACCTTTTTTTTTATGGGGCAATGGGGTTAAGTGACTTGCCCAGGGTCACACAGCCAGTAAGTGTCAAGTGTCTGAGGCCAGATTTGAACTCAGGAACTCCTGAATCCAGGGCCGGTGCTTTATCCACTGCGCCACCTAGCTGCCCCATATAGTTAACTTTTAAAGAAGTAGATAAGTTCAAGGGAGTTCTGAAAGATTCACAAATCATCAACATGTAGAGCTATAATTTTGTTTCTTTTGTTTTATTTTAAATATGAAGTAAACATATCTACTGATTGGGCAATGTATGCAAAAGGATACTTGGGAATGATTTTCAATTATTTGTAAGGTGTACACATTGAACAGAGGCAAAGATTATTCAGCATGATTTTAAGCCACAAGGGAAAAAAAAGAAAGGAATTGAATAAAGAAAAGATGATTTAAGAAAACATCTTCACAGCCAGTTGTGATAACACATAGCTGTAGTTATGGCTGTGAGAGGCTGAAGCTGATAGATCCCTAGAGTTCAGGAATCCTGGTCTACAATAGGGCTAAGAGCTGATCAAGTCTCTACTCTTTAGTCCAGGGACAATATACTGAGCTCTTGGGAGAGAGGCAGCAACCAGATTGCCTAAGGATTGGCCAAGGAAAGAAATGAAGTAAGTCAATGCAAAAGAAAGAAAGAAAGAAAAAAGAAATCATCTCTCCAAAAGTAGGTTATTCCAATATCTAACACTAATTGGCATTCTTATATTCTGTAATAAAGTTTTAGGCATATAAGCTATTTCAATAAACCTTATCAGGACATCCTGACCTAATAAAGACAGAATTATGTCTGGCTCCCCCATCATCACACAGACTGAGAACACCCACTCAAATATCTAAATAGGGATTATAAGCATTAAAAAAGCAGTAATGGAAAAATACATACAAATTAGGTTTAAGGGAAAAAATTTAAAAAGCATTTATTAAGTGCCTACTAGGTGCAAGGTACCATGCTAGTTATTAAGGATACAAAAACAAAAAAGAAACATTCCTGTCTTCAAAATAGTAACTTAATTGTGTTCTTTATTTCATATTTGATAATAATAATAAAAATAATAATAGCAATAATACCTACTACTAAAATATCTTTAAGATGGCATCTTCTTAATTTTATTCATTTTACTTCTTAGGTATAATAATAATAATAGATTGTGTTTATGTAGTGTTCTTTGTTTGCAAAGTACTTCCTTGCATCAACCCTGTGAGGAAGGTTTTAATAGTATTATTATTATATAATAATTACATTATTATTACCCATTTAAATGAATGAGGGAACTTAGAAAGGATTCAAGCACATTGTACTTTGTAACCTTAACGTGAATTGTTATGGTCGTTACTGTCATGTATGATTTTGGGATGCTCAAATATTCCTGTTGCTTAAAAATAGGCACCTCTTTCTTAAACTGAGGACTGTAAATAAACCTTCAACCCTAATATTAATTGTCCTTTTAAGTCAAAGCAGTGAGAGTTGCTGTTTAACCACAAATATTATTCAGAAGAAGATGTGAAAGCCATTAAAAATAAATATTGTCTAAATTTAAATTAATTTTCCAGATTAGTATAGTAGGCCTCCACCAGACACGGACAACCATGGATCAATACCTTGAAGAGCCACAGGCCACAGTGTGGCTGTGCAGTCTGATAAGGGAGCTGCAGCTCCTGAGTGACTTATAACCAGTAACTGCCACATCTCATATTGTATCTACCCCATGAGGAGTAGCTGGAGTGTCCTCTCCAGGGTGCTGGCCTGGGCAGATCAATATGGAAAACAAGCTGTTGCCCATGCAGCAGTTTTTTCCCTCTCCGTGACATTGGTGGATCCAAAGGAGAGGCAGAGCCAATACAATTTGGCACCAGTGCCACAGGAGTTACCAGAGGGATGTGATGTCCAACATCCAACTGCCTAAGGGACTTCAGATTAAAAAATTAATAAATAGCAGAGACAGGTCCAGAGGGATTAGGACACAGGAGAAATCATTATCCAAGGAGAAGTAAAAGAAAAGGTGCTTTTACTTAAAAGAATTATCAGTAATAGAATGAAAAAATTCATCAAGTACCTACCATGTGCCCGATATTGTACTAAGCACCAGGGCTATTAGACTATAACATTCTTGAGAACAGTGATTGTATCTTGCCTTTCTCCTCTAGTTTAGAACCAAGTCTGGCATGTAGTAGAAGCTTAATGAATATTCCTTGACTGACATTACATTGTCAGATGATTGAGAATAGGGACTGCCTATTCCCCCTCTTTTTGTATTCCCAGCTCTTAGCACATTATCTGGCACATAGAAGGGACTTAAAATTGTTATTGATTGATAATAAAACAGTTAGCAACTCCTCATCCTTATAAGCCTACATAATAATAATAATAGCAGGAGAAATGAAACTTTAGAAAGGTAGTTAGTGAAGGGTGAGGAATTGAAATTTAACAAGGATGGTAAATTTGAGTTATAAGACATGTTTTTAGCAGAAAATATGAAAGTACTGATTTGATTAAAATCAGGGTGGGAGCTTGGTACAGTCAGGTTGAGGAAAAGGGGTTCGTTGGTGTGTTGCTGTCCTTCATTCTCCAAAAGGACCAAAATGGCATTATGATTTGGGGGTTGGGGGCAGCTGGGTGGTACAGTGGATAAAGGACCAGATTTCAAATCTGGCCACAGACACTTGACACTTACTACCTGTGTGACCCTGAACAAATCACTTAGCGCTCATTGCCCCACAAAAAAAAATTTCCATTATTTGGGGGTCAAAGAACAGTTTTTCTGCCTGTGGTGGATCAGAACAATGTGAACTCTGAAGGTTCTACATCAGTCACAAATAGTCCATGTGGGGGCAGCTAGGTGGCACAGTTGGATAAAGCACCAGCCCTGGATTCAGGAGGACCTGAGTTCAAATCCGCCCTCAGACACTTGACACTAAGTCACTTAACCCCAATTGCCTCACCCCCCAAAAAAAATAGTCCATGTGAATATTTGAAGTAGAGAAGTCTCTAAATTTCTTTTTAGCTACTACATTTCTGTTTTTCTCATAGAGCATAGATCCTTCTTTGATGCAGACACACTGATAGGCAATCCTGTGCCATCTCCCAAGTCTCACAATCAATTCCCAAAGCTCTTTAGAGAGACATTGAAAGTGTCCTTGTATTATTTCTTCTGACCCCTGTGTGAACACTTGCCTTGTGTGAGTTTTCCATAAAATAGTCTTTTAGGCAAATGTACATTTGGCCTTTGAACAACATGGCCAGCCCATTGGAATTTAACTTTCTTCAGTAGAGTTTGAATGCTTGGGAGTTCAACTCAAGAGAGGACTTCAGTGTCTGGTACTGTATCTTACCACATTATCTTCAAAGTCTATCTAAGATAATTTAAATGGAAGTGCTTCAATTTCCTGGCATGGTGCTGTTAGTTCCCAAGTTTCATAGGAATACAATGAAGGCAGCACAATGGTGCTGTACAGCTTGTTTGGTAGGTAGCCTAATACATCTTCATTCCAAAAGTATCGTTTGGAACCTCCAAAATACTGAGATAGCTCTTGTAATGAATGTGTCATGCTTATCATCTGTGGGTACATATATGGAAAGTATAGCACCAAGGTAAGTGAACTTAACCATAGCATTCAGGATCACCTCATCATCAGGGTTGGTGGAATCGACTACTTGTGCAGAAAAGGTGGCTTGTTGGGGTATTGTCTACCTACACTAGCATCCCCTTCCCATAGCCTGGAGTTATACAAATAGTGTCTGGATGAGAATTTGAATGCAAGTACTCCTGAATCTAAGTTAAATATTCTATCCACTACATTACTATAATATGTCACAGAAAATGAGCAGGACAGTGAAAGCACTAGATAGTACACCTTTTATTCTGCCTCTCCTTTGCACTTAAGATTAAGTACCTAATAATGTCTAGTTGTCTAGGTCCATGACAGTGTAATCATACTCAAACCCTCTCCTCAAACTCCTGTTCATGTGCTGACCCTGTGAATCCTTAATCAGCTCCCAACATATGGGTTCATGTAAGTGCCTTGTACCAGTCCATATAATTACACCTCAGTCCTTTCTTCTAGACTCTATGGGGTTGGTCTGAAAATGGGCTTTTGAAAGCATGGAAGCATTGGACATTGGGAATGGGAAAAAATTGGAAAGAACAAAAAATGCTAAGGTAGAAATGTTGAAGATAGATTTTGGCTACCTAACATTTTGTACACAATCACTGTAATCCCATACAGGTTATAATCATAAAGATGCTTTATTTGGTCTCCTAGCTTCCAGGCTACAGGGCAATTTCATAGGGTTGGTCTGAAAAACACTAAGAATAAAAAAAATAAATTAAATTAAAACTAAAAGTCATAGAATCTCAAAATCCAAAAGGTCATTTAATCCATCTAATACCTGAACAAAAATATATCGTCTACAACATCCCTGACAAGTATCCATTTGCCTCTTACTTGAAACTGAGCAAGAATGTACCACCAAATTAAGCAGTTCATCTAACTATATCGTGGTCTATATTTTTAGGATGTTTTTGATCACATATTGGTGAAAATTGTCTTTGTAATCTCCATCCATTCACTGCTTCTAGGTCTATCCTCTGGGCCTTTGAAGAATAAATCGGATCCATGTTTAACAGGGACCTTCAAATATTGGAAGATGCTATCATGTTGTCCCTAGTTTTCTCTTCTTTAGAGACAACTTCAGAATATCAAATCATCAGTATGTGGACTAAAAGCTGCACAGTTGAACTCTTCCCCATTAAAATAGCATTAAATTAAAATTATACCTGGGCTTTATCAGAGCCACACAATTGAGTTATTGGATCACATATACTTAAGTTTCATTAGCCAAATTATCAAAAACATTTTTTTTTTCTTTTTCAACAAATTTTATTTTATTTTTTAAATAAACAAGTATTCAATTTCCTTCTCCCTTCCATTTCATCTCCAGTGGGGGAAAACAAAACATTGTATAAAATATGCATAGTAAATCAAAAGAAATTCACCAAATTGTTGTGGACCAAAAAATGGTATGCTTCGTTTTCAGCTTTCACCCATATGTCAATAGATGGAAAGCATGCCTCATTATTTTTCCTCTGGTATCATGGGTGTTCCTTGCATTGATCAGAGTTCTTAAGTATTTCAAAGCTGATCCTTTTCCTCCTAGTTTTTCTCATTTTACTCTGCATTAGCACATATAATTCTTCCTAGAGTTCTCTGAAACCGACCCTTTCACAAACCACAATAGTATTCCATTATATTTGTATTCAATATTTTTTTGGAATTTTTGGCAATTACCCAATTGATGGGAAGTCCCTTGGCTATAATATGTTTCTTCCTACTGCCAAAAAAAAGGTGTGGGAGGAATCTATAAAAAATTTTGTACAAAGGAAACTAGGTAGAGCATTGTATAGAGTGCTGGTCATAGATTTAGGAAGACAAGTAAAAAACTGGTCTAAGACACTATGAAATTCAGAAAATTACTCAACCACACTAAACCTCAGTTTCCTCATGTGCTAAATATGGATAATAAAAGCAGCTACCTCTCATGGTTGTCATGAGAATCAAATGTCATAATATATGCAAATCTCTTTTCAAAATTTAAAACATTATCTAAATTTTATCTCTTTGGGATTATTACATATATCTGGGTTATTCTTACTCTTTCTTAGATCTCTTTAGGTTAAAGGCTTAGTACTAGTAATTATGGATCAAAAGGAATTCAGAGCTTAATAATGCTTCAAACATATGTATAAATTGCTTTCTAGAATTGTTGTGTCATCACTTACAGCAAATTCATGTTCCTATTTTCCCACAGCCTTTCCAACACTTATCATTTTCCATTATTTTTTGCTTCACTTCACAAATTTGATGGGTTTTATGAGGTAATGCTGCTCATGATCTTCCTAAAAATGAGTTTCCATTGTAAACCAGAGTTTCCTTAGGCTTTTATATCTCTGTGCTTTACAATGGAGATCAGCAATGTTTAGTTGTTGTTGTTATTGTTGTTGTTGTTGTTTTGGACAAAACAGTATCTATGTTATTCTGTTTTCATTATGGTGATGGATTCATATTAGTTTGAAATGACTTAGTAAATGGCAAAAGTTTACATCCTTAATCTATTCTTTTCTTTATCTCTTATCTCCCCTCCTTAAATATCTTAATATGTAACTTAGGTATGAGTTCTTTTAATTGCATGCAACCTATTCTTTTATCCCTTTTTCCCCTAATTCAATTCAGCTTTTGATCTTTGCTCTAGAGAGACCATAATTTGAATTTATTTTATATAGACAACTGATCAACTGATTCAGAAATAACTCCCATATTGGATAGTTTTTGGTCTGTTAAAATAAAACTCAATTTCATTTGTTGCAATATCATTCAATGCTCCCCATGTCTAAATCCTACTGATCAAAGCAAGTCTTTAATAAAGCTTCTAAGCCTCTTTCTCCTGAAACATATTTTCAAAACTATTTTTTTGCTGTCATTTTTGCATAGAAAACTTATCTTTGCTTTTGAATCAGTAAACATTAAAGTTTAATATCAAGTTAATTTGGAGAATCTTACTTTTTTAAATAATATTTTTTGCCCTCTTCATCCTCCACAACAGAATTTCCAATGATTTTTGTGGTCTTTTCATAAAGGTAATGAGTAGCACTACAATGAGAAAAAAAACAGGTCCCACAAATTTATATTTCTTATTGTCTTTGGGTTGCTAAAAATACCAACTCTGATAACTATTTTTTCTTCCTTCCCAGGGAACATTTGTGATACATTATTTGTCTTAGTTACAATGCCATTTTATCTTCTAGTTTAATTTATAGTAAGAAAATTATTTATGACATAAGTTCTTCTAGGAGCATGTATACTCATTGAACCACTGGCAAGGATCTCACTTTTAGAGCTCTAGGTCTTAAGTTGATGTGAATAGACAAACTAAACTTGGTCCCCTTTTTTCCCTTTTACATTACTCTTCTACTGTCATTGCATAAGTAGAAAGAGCCATCACTGGGGTAAGGGCTATTTTTTATGTGTCTTTTTTTCATGGCTAGTAATGTCAAAGATTTCTTTATTTAGTGGTAAGCCTCCTGGTATTAAGGATATTCTCTCTACTCACCTAGACCAGTACTTGGAAAGTAGATAAACTGTCATGGGACCATACATGAAGATTTTCCAATATAGTTCAAAATTTGTGTTCTGCTAGTATAGTATTTGAAAACACAAGGATATATACATGCAGTAAGAAAAACATAGGAGTAGACTCCTCTACAGCCATATAGATACATATATACAAACATGTTCACATGCAGCACATTTATTCTGTGAAATTCAATATTTTGAATGAAATTCTAAAGAATCCCTAATTTTTATTAACATATTTCACCCCTGTGAAATTTTAAACATGATTCTACTTATTAATTCTCCAAATTTTCATTTTCTCTAAACAAAAACAAAAAGGACATATTTGGCAAGAAATCAAAAAGTGAGGTTTTAACCATTTATGGTTATTAAAGATTTCAATGCAATTTTCAGAAGAGTAAGGGGTGCTTGTCCTGTAGACCTGGACAAATTCCAATTTGGGTAATTGCATTCTACATGCCAAATTTTTCCCTGCAGTGTTCAGTCTATATAACAGTTAAGCAGCTGCTATTTTAGCCTAGTGATGGCTGCATATCCGTGAAGAAACTTACTCTTGCCTTATTTCTCTATTGATTTTGAAATAAATAGGATCAACAAGAGTTTAATAGATGTGGTTTAAAGCATCTGGAAGTAAAAGTCTAGGCAACCTTTAAGATGAATTGATATGTCCTAGCTAAGTTTATTGGTACTCAGTTCTTTTTAAAATAACCAACAAATATTTATTTAGTGCCTACTATGTATCAGCCACTCTACTAAGTCCTGAGGATATAAAGAAAGGTGAAATGAGTACCTGTCCTCAAAGAGCTTATAATCTAATAAGTACATATTGTTTTCTCAATGAGCCATCACCATGGAGATATATGTGTGTTTGTGTATTTTCCCCTTTTTCCCCCTGGGGGAGGGGAAAATATGTGATGTGGATTAAACCAAGTGACCTAACCTTTTGAGTAAGGTTTGGATTTTAATGCTGGCCAGTTCTAAAGCATTCTAATTTGTATAATACATAATTGTAGTATGTTTACTGGGAGTAATACTTCTTAGTTTTAATCTCTTCAAATTTGAATGAATCTCAGATTTATCCTTGGCCTTTGGCTACTTTTCCACTTTCTGATATGAAATGGTTTTTGTGGATTTTATGCAACTGTGTGCTAGAGTCAGGTATTACAAATTCATGAGAACCAATACTTATATCTCCAGGTGAATTTTTACACCTAGAAAATAGGCTAAGAATACAAATCAAGATTTGACTTATTGCTTTATCACTTTTCTAGACTTAAGAAAGTAATGAAGATGTTAAAAATTCTGATTAAAAATTTTTGGGGGTGAGGCAATTGGGGTTAAGTGACTTGCTCAGTCACACAGCTAGTAAGTGTTGTGTCTGAGGCTGGACTTGAACTCAGATCCTCAAAGGCCTATGCCTTATCCACTGTGCCACCTAGTTGCCCCAAAATTCTGATTAAACTAAAAATTGTGTCATGTATGCATTTCCTCCCACTTGAGAACCAATTCTTATACATTTAGCAGCATATGGATCATCCTATGACTCATAAAACAATTTTTTCTCTGTTTTTTACTTTTTTTTACCTAGAACATCCCACTTTGTTTACAATGGCTGGATTTGCTTATTAGATCTATTGAGTTAACGCTACGTCTTCCTCCAAGATAAGACAGGAGTTCAATGGATCTCACAAGAGATGGTCTGGTTCAAGCCCTCATTACTTATCACCTATACTAATGCAACATTAAATATCTCCCTCAATCCTATCATCAACATTTTGTCCAATCACAGAATTATAAAATAGACCTTGTAAATCATCTAGTCAAACTTATACTGAAGAAACAAAAATGAAAAATGATATAGGAGTGAAATGACTCACATTGGAGTCAAAGGACATGGGTCCCATCCAGACTTTAACATCTCCTACCTGTGTAACCTTAGACAAATCCCTTAACCTTACATGACTTTCATATTTTCATCTGCAAAAGAAAAGGATTCAAATACATGGTCTTTAAGGTCACTAGAGCTCTGATCCTACATTTGCTATTAATCAGAAATGTTTGGTGGGGGGGCAGCTAGGTGATGCAGTACATAAGGCACCAGCCCTGAATTTAGGAGGACCTGAGTTCAGATCTGACTTCAGACACTTTGACACTCACTAGCTGTGTGACACTGGGAAAGTCACTTAACCCTCATTGCCCTGCAAAAAAAAGAAAGAAAATGTTTATAATGCACAGTACCAGACATACAAACATCATTTAATAAATACTTGTTGATATACTGATTAGTATGCACCTGAATTGGTACATTGAAAAACTCACTTCTTCCAAAGGAAGCCTATTTGGCTTCTTTAAAGGTCCAAAAGTTAGGGATATTTTTCTTATATCAAAAATAACCCTTTTCAGAAACAATTGTACCCCCTGGAACCAAACAAAATGAACCTAATACATAACAACCCATCATGACCTTAAAGATGAATATTATATTTCCCCCTGAGCCTTTTCTTCCCTAGGCTATATATGCTCAGTTCTTTCAAATGGGAATTTCTGTTTAGGCATCTATTGAACTACATAAGTTCAGGAGCCCTTTATATCTTTAAAATATTGTGATGATGGTTATCTACAATACAGGTATGACATCTTGAACAGCAGTTTTCACTTACCAGCTACTTAATAAATGATTGATGAAATAATTGCAATGAATTATTCTTATGGCTTAAAGTCCCTGAATGTTCCTGTTTCCATTTTTCTGAAGGTTCTATCATCAATAACATTCTTTAAATACGGGGCCAATAACTGGAGATAATGCTCCAGATTGGCTCTCTTGAGAGAGGAATACAGTGGCATTATTTACCTACTTCAGTCTGGTCATTATAATTGGTGGCAGGTGGAGATAAATTGGAATTTATTAAGTACCTACTATTTACACCAGTCACTGTACTAAATGATTAACAAATATCTGATGTCCTCCCAACAACCTTGGGAGGTAAGGAGTATTACTATCCCCATTTTAGAGTTGAAGTAAATGTAGTAGACAGAGGTTAAATAACTTACCCAGGATCACACAACGGACTTTTAACTCAGGTCTTCCTCATTACAGGCCCAGCTCTCTATCCATTGCAATACCTAATTCCATGCATTCATTCAACTGTGGGTACTATTAGTTTGTTTGGTTGTTTGATTGGTTCTTTTGCTTGATTTGTCTCAAATAGAACATGCTAGTCACTTCTTCCTTAAAATAGTCATTGATGGTATTAAATAATAATAGCAATAATAATAACAGGTTCCAGGGCAAAGCCCTGAGATACTCTTCTTCTCATGATATTGATAGCACTTCATTAATCATAGCTATTAGGTCAGCCATTCAAACACTTTCAATTTCATCAAAGCATGCTATTATTCAGGTCATTTCTCTTCATGCATACTATGTCTACAGCATTCCTTAGGTAGACTAATCAAATAACACTGGCCAAAAAAAGGAAATGTCAGTAGCCCAGAATGACATATTTTTAGAAATATTTGTTCTTTATGATCACTGCTTTCCTTCTTAAATGTAAAGAAATCATCTTTCAAATAACATTATGGATTTTTTTAAAAAATTAATGTTAAAATTTCTTTTGTTTTTAGAAAAATGGAGCATTTGCCTATCTCTATATTTAAGAATCTATTTTTGTTTCTAGTTTACTTTGGCAAACAATTCCTACTTAGATAATGAGAGATGGCAGGTGGAGCCAAGATGGCGGAGGAAAGACATTAAACGCACAGAGTTCCTGATATAACTACCCCAAAAACAGCAATAAAAGAACCCCTGGAGCAGAAATACCCACGAAAATATGGGCTGAGATTATTTTCCAGCTATAGATAGATTAAAGGGAGCCATGCTCTGCTACGAGTAAAGTCCAACCCTGGGATTGCACCAAGAGACCCCAGGCATGCCATACCAGAACTTAACCCCTGAGCCTCCAAATCAGCTGCAGCACCAGCGTCTTCTGGAACAGAGCTTGTGGTTCAGGTGAAATGGCTGAATGGCTGGCAGGGGGTTGGGGGGTGGGAAGTGCAGGGATATCAACAGGACCTAGGGAGGAATTCAGCTGTCCCACCCCAGCCAGAAACCAGGAAGAAATCCTGAGTGGTAAGAGGCCCAGCTGGGGGAGGGATGCAGGCTGGTTGAAGTTAAAAACCACCACAGCACTCTGCTGGCTGGTTAACTAGAAAGTTGGCTTGAGGTTATCTTCGGACCAGAGAATAGGCCAGGTGAGGGAAAAACCTTTCCTCCCTCAAACCAAAACACCTGGGACACTCTGAAGCTAAGTATAGTAGTGTAGCCAAGAAGCAGGGCCCCCCAGTGGGGAACTAAAAGTCAAGTAAAAGATGAACAAACAAAGAAAGTTCAGAACAATAATGAGAGACAGAGAAAAAGACAAAGGCAGAAAGAGAGAGACCTCCAAATTTTGCAGAGAATAATTTCTTTTCATTTCTCTTACCACATTCTTTTCATTTTATAGAAGGCAAATATCTTTAAGCAAATGTATAATTCTTCAGCTGCTCTATTTTGAGCAGAGAAAAGTAAAGTGATTATCTTTATAGCCTAAATGTCCTATCTCTAATAACTTGTCCAACTGTCCTTGAATTGTGACATTTCCCAACCCTTCTTTTAGACAAATAGCCTTTAGCATACACCCACTATAATATTGTTTTGTTTTTTCATCTTGTTGATCCTCATCTAAATCTTTTTCATTTTTTCATGTTCATTCATTTTTCCATTTATTCATTTATTCACTTATTTATTTATTTATCTATTCATCAATCCATTTATTTATTTGGGTGATTTGGCTTTAATATGTGATTTCTTCATAGGAATATATCTTCTTTATATATGATGTTACTTTTTGCTCTTTTGGTCTAATACTCTCACCTTTTGAAAAATACATATTTACAGAGAATCAGTATGGTATAGTTGATACAGAGCTTGTAACAGAGCAAGGAAGATCTGGGTTCAAGCAGGACCACTGAGACATACTGGTTGTGTAACCCTGAGCAATTTACTCAACTTTCCATCTCTAAGAATTCCTCCAAGATTATCAGATGCAAAGATGGTACTTACTTGTATTTGTAGAGAAATTTTAATCATCTATGGATTTTGTCTCTATCCCTACAGCATTTGAAATCAGGATTCTCATTACCAAATAATTCAATGATAAATGTGATGTATAATTTACCTGCTATTAATATTTCCAGTTTACTTAATCAATTTCCCCATAATCTGCAGTTTTATATGGCAGAAGCATCAAACTGAGGACTGGGGGGCATGCAGCCCCCAAAACTCAAGGGTGCTGTCTCAATGAAATTAAAATGTCACTGGGAAGTTTTTAACAAAATAAATAAAATATCTAATGCAATATAGATAATATTAATTCTTGTTTTTTAAAATCTATATGGTATCCACAGAATTCTATTTCTATTTGTTTGACTCCACTAGTGCATAGCAATTTAATGTTATTGATCTTATATAATGTCTTCTAGAAATTACTGGGATTCTTCATGAATATTATCCTTCTCATATCATGGTGTAACAATTGGAGTGATGCCACCTGCTGGAGAGTTACTATAGGAAAGCTCTACCATGAGGAGAAGGCATCTGAGGGCAAGCCATTCAGCTTTTCTCTGGCCTCAGGAAGAGGCGTTTGCTCATGGTTACTGTCTATCAAAGCTACCAGCTAATTAGCTTGGAGGTGTGTGTGTGTGTGTGTGTGTGTGTGTGTGTGTGTGTGTGTGTGTGTGTGGACAGGATGTTCTAGTTTCACAGGAGGCTTGTGCGATGAAGAAGGGGTTGTTCTCTCTCTTTCGTCAGGACTCTCGTGGTACCTAGGTGAGGGGATCTATCAGAACAAAGTCATGCATATTTACCTGGGGAGTTTAGTTTTCTCAGCTGATTCCTGAAATTCTTCTAGAATCCAGCCTCCAACCACTTCTTCTCACCACTTCCTTCCTCTCCTTTCATTGAGGAACCCACATCTGAAATAATTACTACCATATTATATATAACAAGTAGAAGTTCTTTGATTTAAGCATATTTTGGGACTATTTTCACAGTTTTGTGCCATTATTTAATAAAGGGCAAGGAATGAATTATTTACCACATTAACGAATTAACATGTATGTACGAAGGGTGGTACTAAACTTGAGGATTAAAAATACAAAATTGAAGGTAGTTCTAGCCTTCCAGTGGCTTACATTCTTTTTTTGTTTGTTTTTTTTTTGGTGAGGCAATTGGGGCTAAGTGACTTGCCAAGTGTCACACAGCCAGTAAGTGTCAAGTGTCTGAGGCCAGATTTGAACTCAGGTCCTCCTGACTCCAGGGCTGGTGCTCTATCCACTGTGCCACCTAGCTGCCCCTTAGTGGCTTACATTCTAATGGAGGAAACTGTGTACAAAGAAATGGAAGCTAGTTTGGGATACTTTTATTTGTAAAGTTACATACATGGGGGAAGGTAAAAAGTGAGCATTTACATTCTAAAGACAATCGCAGTGCTGATTCAATCCTCATTCAAGGTTCCAGGGAAGTGGGAGACATCTAGGTATGCTGCGGTAGCAAAGAGGTTAGTGAAGAGGTGATGCACTCGGCAAATAGAGAGTGAAATAAAGTATGGTGCCTGGGATTTTCCTGAAGTAGTTGCATTAGAAAGGCATTCACTAATCTTGAGAAGAGGGGTGCTTAGCTTTGTCTTTTCAAGGAAGCAAAGTGTTAAGAAGATGGCTGGCCAGATTTAGGTGTGATTCCTTAGGAGACTCTCATATTAACATTCTTCCCTTGTGTTTTACTTAAAACTCAACATTAAGCAAGATAGAATAAAAAGAGGGAAATAAGATGAAAATTAAAGAATGACCCATTTTGATAAAATTATGAAAAATATAGTAATTTTCTCAGAAACCTTGTATTTGCACATGGCAGTCATAATTCAGAAATGCTTGAGCCTGCAGTTCAATCTGTCTTAATTAAACTGTCTTTTTCACATTCTCGCAAAGTACATAGTTATTTCTCATGTCATGTGGTGAGGCAAAGGGGAAAGAATGCTATGACCAATATTTCACTTCAGGCCTATTTCATTGCTATTGCTACACTTTGCACTTATCTGAAATTAAGTCTTTTATCTGCTGTCATGTTGAATATTATTAAGTGGAAAGTTTTCCTCCCTCCCATTCTAAAAAAAAGGGATTAAACATAGGTTCCACAGTATATCCCTTACAGTCAGGTGATCAAGCAAATAGTAGAGCCCCCAAAAGTGACCATACTACTTTATTTTCTCAGTAAAACTAAACATGGTGGTTGTTTTAATTTACCTTGGAGAAGGCATGATAATCCCAGTACATTTACAAATTACAAAAGGCTACAATGGATTTGAATTAACACAGTAAATAAGAGTATTTTTTTTTAAAATAAAAAAATACAATGAGCAGGATGAAATCACAAGCCTATGGCTAAGATTATATGGGTCCAAAACACCCATAGGGACAGTGAACAGTTGATTATCCATATTTTTCAAAGTCTTCCGATTTGAATTAGCAAGGCAACAATAAAAACAGAAATTTAATTTGCAACTATGTTCACACCTGAACAAATCCATTAAAATGCACAAAAAGACACAAATATAAATATACACATACACACAGCAGGTTGGATCAGTTGATCAATTATTTCTCATTATTGATTATTTGGGTATGGTTGCTAGATAGAATACAACTCTTTTGTTTTTTAATCTGACTTTCTGGTATCAGATAATCAGAGCCATTATCTGTAAGTGGCTGTAAGTTAGTAATTTAAGAAAGTATACATCATATTTCTCCTGGCCAGATTAAGTAAGTTGAAGATAATTTCCTTCTGCAGATCTCAAAATTGGCTAAGAAATAAGAATGAACAATGACTGGGGATTTCGATTACTTTTAAACAACTGAAAGTTTTACTTTACTAAAAGGTATCTAATATGCTTCTTATTTGCCTTGCTATCAGTTTCATTTTTCAGAGTTCAATGGATAAGAACACTGGACTAGGAGTCACGAAGACCTGAGTTCAAATCCTGCCCCAGTTACTTATTCGCTGTGTAACCCTGGGAAAGGCACTTTATCTATCAGCCTCACTTTTCTCATCAGTAAAACAGGAAGGATGATAGCACCTATTTCACATAGTTGTATATGTCAAAAGGTTTAACATATGTACAGCATTTCTCAAACTTTTAGAGATACCATACAAATATTAGATGTTATTATTAATCTCAGAAGGTTGAGGAAACAATTAATTTAAGTCCTTTTCTAAACCTATTATTGTATAATAAGGTGAAACTGGTTGATGAAATGAAAATAACAGGAGCTTTGGAAGAAAGTCATCCTAAAATTTCCACTATCAAGGAAGGCATGCTCAAAAACATACTCTACACTTTAATTATCATATTTAAAGATAAAACATAAATATAAATTCAAGGTATGAGGTGATTTTGCAAAGTGAGGAGTTTGAGGCAAAAGAGTTTAAGAGGTTATAAAAAATGAAGCTCTGAGACTGAATTGTTAAGGACCACATTCAGGAAAGAAAAGTAAGGAAAGGAACTGAAACAGGCATTTATTAAGTGGCAACTATGTGCTAGCCACTATATAATAACCTTATTATATACTCGTGAGGTAGGTGCTACTATTTACACCCTCCCCACCCACCTTTTTTATTACAATTTAGGCATCTGAGGCACAGAAAGATTAAGTGATTTGCCTAGAGTTGCAGAGCTAGTAAGTGTTTGTGGTTAAATTTGTACTCAGGTTATCCTGATGCCAGGATCTGCACTTTTGATATTGCATCTATAGGGATCAATGTATATGATATGCCATGACCCCTTCAGGTAATTAGGTTTCACAATACTACAGAGAAGCAATAATTTAAATTATACTTTGCTCAGAAATACAGACCAGTTAAGTGTTTAGATTTGGAGGACAAAATTTATTGTCCCAAATGCTGTGCTCCAAAATTATGGAAAGAATGAGGAACAAACTAGTTGGGATTATTCTCTTCCCAATTATTTTATTTTTACCAAGAATCTTATCTTCACAGCCTCTGATTATTTAGTTTGTAACATAGTGGTCTCTTGAGCCCTGAATGCAGCCAGGTGGATGGTGGAATGGGGGTGTGGTAGTGGAGAGAGGAAGAAATAAACATGTTTGAAGAAAAGGAAGTCAGTAAGAGAAGGAAAACAAGAAAAATAAATAGAACTTTCCAGTTCATGTTTTTTCTAATCATCTGGGATTTTTCATCAAATACCCAATGATACCTTCTGCCATTGTTCTAAGGATAAACATCCAATGACCCCATTCTAATCCACAGTATAAACTATGAAGAATAGTCCTCAACTTTTGTACTATTTCATGGTTCAATCTAGTGCTTTGGGTATAAAATTAATTACAAGATGGATAGACACGTAAAAGAAGAACGGAATAGGTAGAAAGGGGCATTTGTTTCATCCTGATAATGCCTCAGAGTGAGTCAGATGATGACAAGATGTCATAACTTGGGACTTAATGTCAGCTTACTAAGAGTGTTTTCACAATGTTGTTTGGGCTTTTACTTTTAAAAGGCACTGCAACCAATCATTTCCGTTTAGATGTTTCAACATATTACAGTGTCATTATCTATAATACTCTGATGATTCACTCAGTGTTTGTAAGGAACTGGGGCTTATCTAAAAACAAAATCCCCACAATGATGGAGCTTACAAAGTACAAAACGGGAGAAGACACAGAACTGTAGGAGGTCTGGGAATCACACTTTGAACTTAGTGATTAAAGATGGGAGATTGAATGAAACAAAAAGGAATGCAAATCCGGTGCCAAATTCACCCAGAAGAAAATCGTTTTGCTCAGTTAACAAAAGGAAGCTTCCTTATTTTTCCCCCTCTTATCTATTATAACTGCTTCAGCTGTTTCTAGCATCAGAGAAAACAAAAATGCTGACAGACTGTGAGGCTATGCATCCTGACACTGAATATTTCTAGCCCAGGGCAAAATGATTTAGAACCACCATGAAATAAATATTTCTGATTTTCTAGTTAAAATCCTTTCATCAGCTGACCCCACATTACCTCACTGTCCTTATTTCCTACTTGAGCCAATGCAAGAAATTTCCTGTTTCTTGCCTCTCTGTTCGTGCTCTGTCTCCTTTGCTATCTCCCCTTCCTCATTCTCCCCTTTAGATGAAGATAATATATATGATTCAGTCCTTGGCTTGCTGCTTTTTTCTCTTCATTCTTTCCCTCATCTCTCTCATCCATAATCTTTGCTTCAGTATCATGTCCATATAGATGAATTTCAAATCTCTCCCCTTTGCTGACCTTTCTTTTGAACTGATTATTTCAATCTTGGTATTATTATCTCCTCAAAGTCTAAAACTGAAGTCTCTTTTTTTTCCTTCCAAGATAGGTTGCTCTCCTGAGTTCTTTCATTTGGTTAATGGCACCACAATATCATTTCTCAAAGTCTGAAATGAGTCATTTTTTATTCCTTTCTCCCTCTTTCTCCATATATAATCAATCACCAAGTATGAAAGATTATCCCACTGTAGTATCTTTTCCACATATCCCTTCATTTTTATCTCCTAGCGCCCTAGTTGAAGTCATTATCTCTGTCCTAGGCTTCTACATGAATTTCCTAACTGGTTTCTGGGACTCTAGTCTATATTTATTTCAATTCATTTTATTCTTGATTTGCACACTTACCTACATAAGGAACAATTTTGATGCTGACCCTTCCCCATTTATAAACTTTTATTGATTACCTTTTTATATTCTATAATAGACTAAAGTAGCCATAATCCACCATAGTAGCCTCACATTTCTTAAAACACCTACAGGAAGTATTACTTACATTAATAATTTAGCCCCCAATAATGCAATACTCCCCTTGTGAAATCTTTTTCAATTTTTGTCTAGATCTACTATTTAAAATTTTCATGGTTCAAACAAAACTCTTTCTTAAATAGTGTCTTCCAATAAGGTGATTTTCCTGCATAGATAAAAATCATATAAGATAGCTCGAAAAATATAACAGGGACAACCATGTTTTATGAACATTTATTTATTTATATCAAAAGAGCAATATATATATATATACATATACATATGTGTGTGTGTATATATATATATACATATATATATATATATATATATATATAGAGAGAGAGAGAGAGAGAGAGAGAGAGAGAGAGAGAGAGAGTCTTTCTTTCTAATTGTTTTAAAACAGGAAGGTATATGCTTGCCAAATATATTGGCCATTATCAAGGAGGATATCAATGCAAAGGCCAAACTGAAGAGACATTCACCAAAATGTTATAAAGTCCTTATAAACAGAAATATTTCTAAATGCCATTGTAATTATTTCATCAAACCCCAAACATTGCACAACTTCCTAAATAAGATACATAATCATATATCTAAGGTATTTGACCAAAATACCTATTCAAGGACAAGCTAGTAGGATGCAAAATACCTGTTGTAGAAACTGTGATCTACATATAGCTGCATCAATTAGACATAAAACTCATTCATCGGTGCATTTTTCTTGACAGACACAATAGACAATCATGTGGGCTGAAAATGGAAGTGGCAAAGAACAGCAGGCTAGATTATTTTTGAGAGGCATTTCTAGTACCTGGCACATGGTAAGCCCTTAATAAATGCTTGTTGACCTTACTATTAATGATCTTGAATTTCTCCCTGGTATGTATGTATGTAAGTTATACTTTTGGACACACACACATACATATATGTGTATATGCATAGATGTGTATACATATACATTATTACACACATGCATGTGTGTATACACATGTGTAGGTGCATATATATCCATATATCTGTATGCATATGCATATGCATATATGTTTAATATTATCAGACTTGAAATAAATTTAGATATAGAGAGGGATGTTTGTAGATAGATAGACAGATGATATATAGATAGATGGATAGATAGATAATGTATATGTATGTATATATGTGTGTGTATAAATTATAGTAACCTGTAAATTAAGGAAAAATAAATACAGGAAAAATAAGGTCTTTAATTGGGGCAGAGGAACTATAGTTTGTGGTATTGAAAAGAAAGAAGCTATCCCAATGATGGGAACCAGGGACAGGATTTTTATGGGGTAACAGAACAAAAGTGAACCAAATGATTATTCAGGGAATCACATACAGAAATTATTTAACTACATAATGTAAATGAACCTTTAACAAAAGAAACTATAGGACTGCTCCTGAGTTAAGTATAGATGCTACTGAGTTCTAAAGAGAAACCATTTAATGTAGGTGGACTCTTTTACAAAATAACATAAAGTCCAGGGAGTAAGGTGGGCAATCATTGGGAGGGGATAGTTTTTTGCGGGGAAGTCCATAAGTCAATCAAGAGTCTGGAATTGACAAGACTGGTCAGCACCAGCAATTCACCTGCCTGGGTAGAGGGACTGGCTGGGGATCAGTCAGTTCTCAGTATCTTTGTAGTTATCAATACGCATATACATACATAAACACATGCATACATATATGAATGTGTGTACATATATGCATATGTGTATATATGTGAGTATATTCATATATGTGTGTACATAAATAATTAAATTAGCAGGTAACTAAAATCTAAATGACAATGGAGAAGAATACATTAGGTAAGAAAAGGTTTTGATATACTTTATGTTATTATGTAAAAGGGTCCACCTACAGAGAGAGAGACAGAGAGAGAGAGCAAGAAAAATAATATAAGAATAACAATTAAAACAACATATTTCAGATAAAGAGCAGGGTTGAGGGGGTGAGATAATCCACAATGCAGTCAGAGAAAGAAATAAATGATTAAATAATATATTTTCCATTCATATTCACCTGATGTCAAAAGACCTGAAGGAAAATTCTGGCACACTGGGAAAAGCCCATCTGGAGGATTTATGAGAGTACATAAAAAATAGTCACACAAAACAAAATTATATATTTTTATTTGCACTATTGTGAATTACAGATCAATAAAGCCCTATTTAATTATATTTTAAAGTAAATTGCAAATTAATATGGTCATTTAGGTTTTTACATGATTCTGGCTTGGCAGCCTAAGCAAATTTTAAATTTCTGGAGGGTAAAGGTTGTGCCTGATTGACATTCACCCAAAGAACCTTGCACAATAAATGTGTTCATTCTACTTTTTCTTTGTTTTGTTTTCTCCTATTTTGGAATAATTTCTTATATAATTGCTCCAACCAGAAAGGCCTTTTTCTTTGAACTAAGTACACATCTACAACATTAGACACTATTTCTATTTAAGGCTAGGGATAGTGACTATTTGGGATTTAATTGGTATGGGAAACTTCTAGATTAGGAACTCCCTCTACCATTGGAGGTTAGCACCTTCTTTTTACCTTATAGTACTACAGAGTTTCCTAACACACTGAAATTTTTAGTGACTTTCCCCTGGTCCCACAGCTAATATGTTAAAGGCTAAACTTGAACCTGAGTTTTACTGACTCTAACGCTACTCTCTGTTCATTGCAATACCACTACTTCTCTATTCAAAGGAAAATAATTTTTAGTTCTGTCTCTTCCGTATAATAGGGATGATCAAGAGAACCTGTAGGAGATTTGGTACCTCTGAGCCATGTGCTTTATGCCAAATCTCCCCATGAAAAGTCCAAGGATTTCTTTCATGGTTTCCCTACCCCCACCCTTCCCTTCCCTTGTTCCTCAATAAACTACCACCTTATTCTAAAAAAAAAAAAGATAACCTGTAATCTGCAAAAAACATCCATTGTGACTCTATTTTAGTGACTGTGAGAACCCTCCAAACATACAAGGTAGATCCCAAAGGAAGAAAAGACTGCATGTTACTTTAAAAAAAAGTAATTAAAGACAAATTAGTATCTACTATATGCAAAGCACTACATAGTTGACTTATTGAGTTTCTTGGACCAATTACACCTCTACATTAATTTAAAATTTGACCTTAGTTTTTATCACAGTCCCTGTTAAGATTCTGCTGTTAATTCTAAAAGGAGTTTGTCATTTCTAAATATGTTGACCAGTGAAAGATTAAAGATGATTCGCTGGAGTAAAAATTAAAATATATGACCCTTTATAAAACTGTTTTGAGATACAACTTCAATCAAATAGATAAACATCACACAGTGATTAATATTATCATACATTTCATCATTACTGTTAAATTTCTATCCATAATTTTACATTCT
This sequence comes from Dromiciops gliroides, assembly GCF_019393635.1. Taxonomy (NCBI): domain Eukaryota; kingdom Metazoa; phylum Chordata; class Mammalia; order Microbiotheria; family Microbiotheriidae; genus Dromiciops; species Dromiciops gliroides. The sequence continues at coordinate 517,182,807 of NC_057863.1, forward strand.
AAATTTATTAAAAGAATCATTCCACATATAATCTTCAGGCCACATAAGGCACATTTACAATAAACATTTAGTAAAGTTTACGTCCTATTAGGATACAAATGTCACTGTACCCAAATTCTGCCTGGAGAAATCCTTCCTAACTTAAGGTTCATTTCAAATGCTATTTCTCTCCTGAAACTTTTCTTAATCCCTCTGTTTAAAATGATTTCTCCTAATGAGTTCTCAAAACACCTGTTCCATGCTTTTATTGTTCATCTATCTCCCCAGCCCCAGAGACACATATACACATATTCATTCTTTTTTTTTTTTTTTGGCAGGGCAATGAAGGTTAAGTGACTTGCCCAGGATCATACAAGCTAGTAAGTGTCAAGTGTCTAAGGCCAGATTTGAACTCAGGTCCTCCTGAATCCAGGGCCGGTGCTTTATCCACTGTACCACCTAGCTGCCCCATATTAATTCTTAATGTCTTAAACATCTACTATATCCAAAGTGTGCCAAAGTCCTATTTATATTGTAAAAATAATAAAGATGTGGTCTTTACCCTATTAAGTTTAAGATGTAAGAGAGAAATGCAAAACAGATAGACAGATGATAGATAGATAGATATTTCTATACTATGTGTATTTTTGTTATTGTGTTCAGTCATTTACTCATGTCTGACTTTTAATGATCCCATGTACCATACTATCCATGAGGTTTTCTTGGCAAAGATATTAGAGTGGTTTGCCATATTCTTCACAATGTATTAAGGAAAACAGAGGTAAAGTGACTTGCTCAGGGTCATGAAGGTAGTATGTGTCTGAGGCTGAATTTGAACTCAGATCTTCCTGACTGCAGGCCCAGCATTATATCCACTGAGCCACCTTACTGCCTCTTAATGTCTATATATAATATACATATGTGTGTATATATGTGTGTCCATACACACATATACATGTGTATACACATGCATGTATGTACACATGAGATGGGTGCACTGAAAGTCTTAGAGAAGTTTTAAACTGCATTGTACATTATAATGAGTTTTCTAATACTTAGAGAAATAGCAACAAATAAGTATTTATATAGCACCTAGTATGTACCAGATGCTATGCAATTCACTTATCTCAACTAGTCCTCACAACTGTACAAGGTAGATGCTAATATTATCTCTACTTTATCACTGAGGACACTGAGGCAAATGGAGGTTACACGATTTGCCCAGAATCACACAGCTAGTAAAGATCAAAAGTAGAATTTGAGCCCATGGCTTCCTAACTCCAAGTCCCTTCACTCTATAAAGAATAGCTTGATGTATCTTACCTATCAACAACTATATAATAAGGATATCTTCCTAAATAGACTAGATATGGATATAATGGGAGAGAGAACAGAATAGTATAAGAGAGATACAATATTATATAAATTCAGATGAAGGAAGGACCATTTTAATTCAGGAAGAAAAAAAAGTGAAGACTTCATGGAAGAGGCAGTGCTTTTTGTTTTTAAATTGCAGTTATTGTGTATGCGTTTTATCTCTTCTATCAGATTGCAAAGGCTTTGAATGTAAAGATAGTGTCTTTTTAAATAAGTTTACAAAATAATTTGGATGAATGATCAGTGAAGTTAACACAGCATACTTTTAGAGTATGAATCTCTGTTGAAATGTGTACTCGTTTCAGCTAGATCTTACAGAATATGAATACAAATAAATCATAAATCATCAAATCCAGGCATAAAAATCTTAATTTCCTCATTTGCTGGTATACTAAATACAAACTTCAATTACACATTTCTAAATGAAAATTTTATAGCTAAAGAAAAATAAACTAGGTTGTATAGCAAATTATTAACAAAGGGCCAAGGACAAGGACAGGAAAAAAAAAGAAACAAAACTATGGCAATTATATACTTCTCTTTTGTCTAAATTATATTGTTTAAACTAAACATACTATATTATTGAAATTTCATTGCTAAGAGATAACTTTGTTTTCCAGTTTCTGTGGAAACCGGGTTGGATAAGCCATAGGTAAGCAGCATGTAGCCAGCAGCTGAGAGGGCGAAATCTCACTTGCAGATTTCAGCTGCTGACTGCCTGCTGGGAGATGCGAATGCCAGTTTCCAAAGCCATTCTACAATGTTTCAAACTCCAGAGGAAAACCAATTAAAACAGAATACTTAGCCCTATTTCAAAAATGTATATATAACTTTAATTGCAAGCATCAGGGGATGTTAAAATCGAAGTGAGTCTTTCTCATTGGCTAATACAACTTTTTAACTCCTGGAGAAACACCAATTCTATAAATGGAACACTGTATCCATGGAAACAGGTAGTTCAACTTCTAACTTTTTCACTCAGGAAAAGGTCATCTTTTATCTTTATCATTTCGTGGCTTGCAGGAACAATAATGACCTCTGAACTGAGCATTTACAAGCAGTTAATGATTTACTCAGTTACATCGTTTAACTTTACTTGGAGGCTATTTTCTTGTCCTTAACTAAAAAAAAATTGAGTTCAGAGTCATATTTTCTTACTTGTATTCCTAGATCACAAAAGTGGTGGTACTATAAATATTTTCATTTTTAAGCCACTGATTCTTTACCAAGGTCAGGGCAAATGGGTCTGTTCCAAAGTTAAAATAATTTAGAGGAATGCTGACAACACTTAAAGCACTTTAATTAGTTAAGACAGGAAGATACCACAATGAAGATTTTATCCCTTTAGGGGTAATATCCCAGGTGATCCTGGACTCCAACAAGGGTTCCATGCTATCAGAGAGCCTTTGTTTTCTTTCCCCTTGCTCAGATCCACCATTCAGTCAGGTGCATTTTGTGTCACTCACTCTGGGTAAAAACATAGCTAGTTACAGAATTTTAAGGGAAACTCTTTTATTTAGAGGCTGACTTTTATGCCTATGCTTCCTCTTCTGTTAATTTTGGAAGTTTATATTTCTGTAAATATTCACCCAATTCATTTAGATTGTCAAATTTTTAGGCTTACAGTTGAGTAAAATAGCTGCTAATCATTGCTTTAATTTCCACTTCATTGGTGGTGAATTCACCCCTTTCATTTTTTATACTAGTAATTTGGTTCTCTTCTTTCTTTTTTGAATCAAATTAATCAAAAGTTTATCTACTTTATTGATTTGTCCATAAAACCTGCTCTTAGTTTTATTGATTGATTCTATAGTTTTCATACTTTCAATTTTATTAATCTCTCCTTTGATTTTCAGGATTTCTAATTTAGTATATAATTGGGGATTTTTAATTTGTTCTTTTTCAAGCTTTTTAGTTGCATGCCCAATTCATTGATATCCTCTTGCTCTATCCATGTAAGCATTTTTCCCTAAGTACTGCTTTGGCTACATCCCATAAGATTTGGTATGTTGTCTCATTATTGTCATTCTCTTTCTGGCTGCTTGCAATATTTTCTCATTGACATGGGAGTTCTGGAATTTGGCTATATTATTCCTGGAAGTTTTCCTTTTGGGATCTCTTTCAGGAGGTGATTGGTAAATTGTTTCCATTTCAATTTTACCTTCTGTTTCTAGAATATCAGGGCAAATTTCCCTGACAGTCTCTTGGGAGATGATGTCTAAGCTCTTATTTTGATCATGGTTTTGTAAAAAATAATTTTAACTATATCTAATATGATCTGAAAAATGATGTAACTGTACTTATATGAAAAATTATAACTATAAGAACAATTATAACTTTAGAAAAATTATAATTGGGCCACATGTGCCATCTGGGTTGCCATTCAAATGTAAGAATTATTTTCACTAACTTGGGCCTAATCTGTGGACTTTTTACTGGCTGGCTATCTGACTGCTATTAAGTGCCTAAGCCAGTCTGTTAGGGCTGTTTATAAAATCCCCACACTGCTGCTCCCAAATTGATAAGCAAACAGTCTCTTTATTTAAAATAATCAAAGCAGGGTTTATTTATAAAAATAAATGTAAGAGATAATCACTTGTGCTTATTATGTAAGCCATGTCTCCTTCCCTGGTCTGGCCCTTTTCACTGTCTGCCACACCTGCAATTTTCTTAGCGTCCTCCACTCTTCATCCTGTCTTTCAGTCTCCTCTCTACCTTCTAACTGAAAAGCCCCCTGCTTCACTACTCTGCTCCTTTCTTTTAACTCTGAGGCCTCTTCACTTTGTTGACCCCCCTTTATGTCTTCTCTACTTGCTCTCATTCCCCCTTTTTTCTTCTCTCCTCTCCACCATAGTGATAGACCCTGAAAAGCTCCTAAATCTGTACCATTGCAAACTCCCTTCTTCTCCCTGTGTCTCCTTTTTATTAACTTCCTCTCTCAGGTGAAAGTCAGGCTGGCCGCCCCAGGGCTGACCTACCCTGTGCTGCCAGTGAAGTAAACTGGAGGCTGGGTGAAGCAAACCCCAGTGTCCCTCCAGTTTTTCGTGCACACAGCTTAGCCCGGCTCAGAGGCCCACTACAGCTGAAATGGAGGGGAAGGGGCAGCTCTGCTCAGAGATTCTGAGGCTAACTTTAATGCCTACAGTTTTCAGGTAGTCCAAGAATTTTCAAATTATCTTTCATGGATCTATTTTCCAGGTCAGCAGTTTTTCCAAGAAGATATTTCACAGTGCCTTCTATTTTTTTTATTAATTTGGATTTGCTTTATTGTGTCTTGGCTTCTCATAGCCAGAAACTTCCATTTGTTCAATCCTAATTTTTAGGCAATTATTTTCTTCACAGAGCTTTTCCATTTGACTTTTCAAGTTGTTGACTTTTTCTCATGACTTTCCTCCATCACTCTCATTTCTCTTTCCATTTTTTCCTCTACCTCTCTTACTTTATCTTCAAAGGCTTTTTAGCACCTCTATGGCCTGAGACTAATTCATATTTTTATTGAAACCTTTGGATGTGGGAGCCCTGATGTTGTTATCCTCTTTTGAGGGTGCACCTTGATCTTCCTTGTCACTAAAGAAACTTTCTATGGTTCACAGCTTTCTCTGCCTGCTCATCTTGCCCATAATTTACTTCACTTTTAACTCCTTATTAATGTGGGGCCCTTCTTCCAGGCTGCACTGTCCCGAACTTCAGGGGGTTCTAGGTGGTACGATTTAAGGAGGGGCAGGTTCTTTACTTGCCTGGCCTATGCTCTGGTCTGTAAATAACTCCAGGACAACTTGCTAATTAACCAAGCAACAAAATTTTGTTTGCTGTGGTTGTTAACTCTGATGATCCTGCACCCCACACCTGCCTAGGCCACTGCTACTCAAGATTTCTTCCTGGTTCCGTGATGGGGTAAGTCTACCAAATTCCTCCTCAACTCCCACAGAAACCCCTGTAGTCTCCCCTCCCCCATCAGTTGTTTAGCCCTCTCATCAGACTGTGAGCTTAGTTCCAGAAGACACTGGTGCTGCAGCTGATTAGGAGGCTCAGGGTAAATTTTTATGGCACAGTCTGCCTGGGGCTGGAACTGTGTATTATTGTCATTCTCTTGGATGAAGTTATTGACTGTTGCTATGATTTGTTGTTGGACCTACTCATTTCATTTTTTCTTTCTTTCTTTCTTTCTTTCTTTCTTTCTTTCTTTCTTTCTTTCTTTCTTTCTTTCTTTCTTTCTTTCTTTTGTGAGGGTTCAGTGAATTATCCAGGATCACATATCTAGTATGTGTTGTGTTGGAGGTCAGATTTGAATTCAGGTCCTCTTTTTTTTTTTTCTGATAAAATTATTTTTTTTCCAGTGATATGTAAAAATAGTTCTCAATATTTGTTTATACAAGCCTTCCAATTTCAGATTTTTCTCCCTCCCTCCCCTCCCCACCCCTCCCCTAGACAGTAGGTAATCTGATATAGGTCATATATAGAGAGAGATATATCTATATATCTATATATAGATATATATAGATATACACATATATACACATAATAACATTAAACATATTTCTGAATTAGTCATATTATAAGAGAGGAATCAGAGCAATGAGGAAAAACCTCAAAATAGAAGAACAACAGCACCAAAAGCAAAAGAGATAGTATGGTTCAATCAACATCTCTACTCCACAGTTCTTTTTTTTTCTGGATTTGGAGATCCCCTTCCATCATGGGTCCCCTGAAACTCTTCTGTACTATTGCATTGGTGAGAAGAATCTAGTTCATCACAGTAGATCAACACACAGAACTCAGGTCCTCCTGAATCCAGGGTCTTTCCTTTATCCACTGTACCACTGAGATGCCCCACCATTCATTCTTTTTTCTCCCCACCATTCATTCTTTGTGATGAGATTATTTGGTTTCCAATTAATTTTCAGTCTATATTCCCATGGCTCTTTATCTCATGTAATTTTTATTGCATCATGATCTGACAAGGATGCTTTTACCATTTCTGCCTTTATACATTTGGCTGTGAGATTTTTGTGCCCTAATACATGGTCAATTGTTGAGTATGTGCCATGTACTTCTGAGAAAATGTATATTCCTTTCTATTCCCCTTCAATTTTCTACAGATGTCTACCATATTTAACTTTTCTAAAATTTTATTCAGCTCTTTATCTTTTTTCTTATTCATTTAGTGGTTAGATTTATCTAGTTCTGAGAGGGGAAGGTTCAGATTCCCCCACTAGCCTAGTTTTGCTGTCTATTTCCTCTTGTAACTTTTAACTTCTCTAAGAATCTGTACACTATACCACTTGGTGCATATATGTTTACTATTGATATTATTTCATTATCTATAGTGTCCTTTAGCAAGATAAAATCTCCTCCCTTATTTATTTTAATTAGATCTATTTTTACTTTTTCTTTGTCTGAAATAAGGATTGCTATCCCTGCTTTTTTTTTTTTTACTTCAGGTGAAGCATAATATATTCTGCTCCAAATTTTACCTTTACTCCACGTGTATCTCTCTGCTTCAGAAATGTTTCTTGCAAACAAAATATTGTAGGGTTCTGGTTTTTAATCTACTCTGCTATCTGCCTCCATTTTGGGGGAGAGTTCATCCCATTCACATTCAGAGTCATGATTACTAACTCTCTATTTCCCTCCATCCTTTTTTCCCTTTGGTTTGTACTTTTTTTCCTTCTTTCGCCCTATTACTCCTCACCAGTATTTTGCTTCTGACCACTGCCTCCCTCAATCTGCCCTCCCTTTTATCAGTTGCCCTTCCTTTTCTTTCCCCTTTCCTCCACTGCTACTGCCCTCCCTTTTATCAGTACCACCCTATTCCCTTTACCCTTTTACTTCCTTAAAGAGTAAGGTAAGTTTCTTTATCCAAATGGGTATACATGTTATTCCCTCTTTAAACCAAATCTGATTAGAATAAGTTTGAAACAATGTTGACCCCTCCCTTATTTTCCTCTATTGTAATAGATTTTTTGTGCCTCTTCATATTATGTAATTAACCCCATTTATACCTGTTCTTTTAGAAGCTAACTTTTAATATTTTTTTGGCTAGTTTGTGTTGACACATTCCTGAATGACTGAAATTGATATCCAAATTATCTTCAAGTTTCTTATCATTTCTACCTTCTCCCTTCTGTTTCAACCATGGGATTTTTCTTTATGTATAGTAGTATTGATGAGCAACTCTTATTTATACTGCTCAAAGGAATTCCCTGTCACAAGGCCACTGTTGCCTCTAATATAGAAATTTGTTTCGCAAATAGAGACAAAGTTGTTCCCTAGTGAGATAGTTGTTAATTTGAACTACTGAGCACCAGTAGCCTACTGTTCCTCACTATTCTGCCAGATTAATATTCATTATGATTTCTTTGGTCAAGTCATTTTGTTCAAATCTTCAGGGGTCTTCTGTTGCCTACTTAATAAAATTCATATTACTTTACAAGACATTCATGGGCCTTCAGGACCTGACACTGCCATACCTTTCTAACTTTACTTTTATTATTTTTACTTAATACCAGCAAACCTTTTTTTTTTTTCTCTACCCAACATGGGCTTTATTGTCTGGAGAATTCCTGTGAAGCCATCCCTGACCATGCTATCCTACTAACCCCAAGTTGTAGTGAACTTTCTCCAACTTCCCATGCCATGTTTTTTGTTTTTTTACTTCTCCACACATTTTACTAGGCTATAAATTCTGTGATGGGAAAGATCTTGTCTCATTTATGTATAATATCTCCTCCTCTGCATAGTATACTGCTCTGCACATTGTAGGCACAATAAAAAATATTAAATTTGAGAGGTAGCTAGGTGGCACAATGGATAGAGCACTGGCCCTGGATTCAGGAGGACCTGAGTTCAAATCTGGCCTTAGACCCTTGACATTTACTAGCTGTGTGACCCTGGGCAAGTCACTTAACCCCAATTGCCTTACCAAAAAAAAATATTAAATTTGAATTTTTTGAACTGTTCTATGGCTGTTTGAAGATAACATGCTATGTGTTTAGTTGTTATTGTTGTTCTGTGGTTTTTATTTTAGCATTTTCTAATTTATTCTCTGGTAGGGGATGGCACCTGTATTATCCTGCACAATTAAGCAATGCCAGCCTGTTTCCGCATAGCTTCTAGCCAGAGTGATCAAAATGTAGAATCCCTGCCAAAGCAATAGAATGTTCGGTTTAGCAGGGAGTTTTCATTCATTTATTTTCTGGAATGTGAACTAATATATTATAGAAACACTTTCAGTGAATGGAATTTTTAGGTACTTTTTACTTTATTGAAGGAGAAAATACTTGGAAATTAAATGTTTAAAGTAGATTCTTCGAAATAATCTATTTCTTGACCACACCCACTATCAGAATGTTGACAACATATGCCCTTATTTTTTTTTTCCTGGAAAACCTCACTCTTATTTATAATTAGTGTTTGAATTATGAAATTATGTAATTTTATGCAGTTAATTATTTTGCATAAATGAATGTTCAATCACCTAATGATATATTGTTAAATTTGATGAACAAAATTGTGATGGAATATGAAAGGTCTGAAATGAATCTTTATTGATCCTCTTTGCTTTTGGTTTACCTTGGAAATATATCTTTTTAGGGCACATTGGTTATTCAGAAATTATATTTATTACAATGTTTTATATTTATTCAATAAAACAGACTTTGTGGATACTTAATAAATATATTTTAATTAAACATACATTAAGCAATTAATATATGAATAGGTTAAAATGTTCCTAGAACCACTGTCATGTAAAATTTTTCTCTTGGGAGAATGTCTGCCCTTTTTCTTGCATTTTTTCCAGCTTTAATCTCTGCTTTTCATCTGTGACCTCTTCACCCAGTGGGATGTTTTACTAGTCGTCTTCTTCAAGTCACTGCCTCTTTTTACATTCATCTCCAGTTCTAAAATCTTTCCTGTATCTTTTTGCCTTTTTGCTTTCCTTTTCATCACTAAACTACTTAGTAAAGCAGGTCACTGACTTACAGAAAGTCTGAAATTGATGTAGACTTTTAGAGAATGTTAAGACTACAGATGATTTCACTTTGATCACTTGTCTCCTGCGTTTTGAGAATAGTTTTACTTGATGAAATTGACTTCAGTTTCACTGGAATTCTATTCTTATGTCAAATTTAAGAAACTTTATAATGGAAAACAATAATACAGATGATCACCTCAATAGTTATCAGCTTCTTACCAGTAACATTAAAAAGTTAAGTGGGAAGAAAGTTTTCATTGAATATCTCTAATAAAATCATGATATCCATGATGCACAGGGAAATAAGATGAATACCTGAGTCTAGTAAATAAGTTGCTCAGAGAGATGAAGGGTCCAAAAGAAAATAATAAAATTATTATTACTTATTATTATCATTATCATTAGATGGCATTTATGTTTTGCAACACACAGTAGTAAATTACCATTGTTTCTGAGGATATGATAAACTCAAAGGTTGAAGCTTTTGGGAAAGAATTCACAATTTAATAAAATCTACTGGGAAAACTGGAATTCAAGAAACTAAGTATAGAACAACATCTGACACCATATACCAAGGTAAAGTCAAAATGGGTTCATGATTTATAAATAAAGGTTGATAATATAAGTAAATTAGGAGAGCAGAGCATGTAATAGTTTACCTTGCAGATATATGAATTGGGAAATAATTTATTACCAAACATGACATAGAGATCATTATCAGATATAAAATGGATAATTTTTATTACATTGAATTTAAAAGGTGTTATACAAACAAAATCAATACAGTCAAGATCAGAAGGGAAACAGAAAACTGGGGAAAATTTTATAGTAAGTTTCTCTGATAAAGGCTTCATTTCTCACATTTGTAGATAACTGAGTCAAATTTATAAGAATTCAAGTCATTCCCCATTGATACATTTTCAAAAGATAAGAATACAGAGTTTTCAGATGAGGAAATGAAAATCATCTATGGTTATAAGAAAAAATTCATATGCAATTCAAATGAAAATACCATTGAATTTCTACTTCATACCTGTTAGATGGGGTAATATGATAAAAAAGGAAAAATGACAAATTTCCAAGAAGATTTAGGAAAATGGGGACACTAATTCACTATTGGTAGAATTGTGAACTGATCCAAACATTCTGGAGAACAATATGCCTCAATGTGTATAAATCTGTGCATACTCTCTGACCCAGCAATAGCAATCCCAGATCTGTATCCTAAAAATATTTTTTAAGAAGGAAAAGGATATATATGTAGATAGATATATAGATGTATACACATACATATGTATATGTTTATATATGTGTATATACATATATGTGTGTTTATGATTATATGTATGTGGTTGTACAGACATACATGTATACTCTTTTTATGGTGGCAAAGAATTTAAAACTTAAGGGATGGCCATCAATTGGGGCATGGCTAAACAAGTAGTGGTCTTTGATTGTTATGGAATACTATTGTGTCATAAAAAATAAAGAGGAGCATCCTTTCAGAAAACTCTAGAAAAACTTTCATGAACTAATGCAAAATGAAGTAGCAGAACCAAAAGTATATTGTACACAGTAACAGGAGAAGTGTAAGATAATCATCTATGAATTACTTAGCTATTATCAGTAGTACAATGACCCAAGACAATTCTGAAGGATTTAGGATAAAAAATGCTATCTATATCCAAAGAAAGAACTGATGGAGTCTGAATACAGATAAAAACATACTAATTTTTTAACTTTATATTTCATAGGCTTTTTTTGTCTGTGTTTTCTTTCACAATATGCATACTATGGAAATATTTTACCTTATTGAACATATATAATTTATAACAAAAGGTTTACCTTCTTAATGAAAGGTGTTAGAGGGAGGGAAAGAATTTGGAACTGAATTTTTTAATAATTGTTCAAAATTGTTTTTACATGAAATTGGGAAAACCATTTTTTTTAAAGAGACAAGTGTTAGAAGGGCTATGAAAAGGCAAACACATTAACATAATGCTGGTAGAGCTTCTGAATGAGTGAAGTCATGCTGGAAAATAATTTGTACTCATGGAATAAAAATCTTTAATCTATTGATGCCCTTTGACCAAGTAAAATATAAAGTTACACTGTATACCAAACGAATCCTAGCAGCACTCTTTGTGTTAATGAAAATAAACAAAACCAACTGATAATGTAATTTGTCATTATCAGACAGAAAATAGCATTTGTCCTGTGTGTTTATATAAAGGTAATACAATATTAAAAAGACAGATATAAGGAATTCAGAGATAAGGTCATAAAAAACTTATGATATTATGTATAGTTAATTTATATGTAGTGAAGAAAGTAGCACCAATAGAACAGTTTATACAATAACTAACATAATAATGCAAATGACTACAATACTAATACAAAGGTAAACTCTGATGAGCTGTAATAACCAATTTCAAACCCAGAGAATTGATAAGGAAACACAATTTTCTTTCCTAAGTTAGAAGTGGAAGCTGTGGGTACAGAAGGAGGCATCTAATTCGGAGGTCAGAATAAGAAGATTGCGACACAAGGGTGGGGGTCAACTAAGAGTACACGTAGTAAAAATACTAGCAGCAGGAGTCTGAGGTGGCTATGATAGTGACAGAAACTTTGAGAGCTCTCAGCACAGAGAAATGCTAGGGCAGAGATGAGTACTAACACTTGCTTCTACAGGAAAGCAGGTTCCCATCCTAGATTAAAAACAATAATAAAAAAAGAAACCAAGAGTGAAAATTAGGAAAACTGTGACAACAGTCCTTTCAGGATAATACCACCTTGGAAGCACTGAAAACTTGAAGACACTTAGACACAGATCTACATTAGATCTCTGTAACCTTAGGTGAGTGGAACCAAACTTTAACATAATTTTCAGAGTCAAGAAATGTGTCAATTATGAGCAAGCATCAAAAAGAACTAGATCATAAAAAATCTATGATGGTGACAAGGATGAAAAAAAATCAGACTCAGAAGACAACATAGGAAAACCTAAGAGGGCCTCAAAGAAAAATACAAATTGGATATACATCGAAAAGAATTCCTGGAAGATCTAGAGAAACAGATGAGAGTGGTAAAGGGAAATTAGGAGAGGAAATGAGAATGATGCAAAAAAAAGTATGAAAAGAGAATCAATGGCTTACTTTTAAAAAACATACGAAAAAACTAAAGAAAAAAAAACCTTAAAAATAGAATTTGGGGGGCAGTTAGGTGGCTCATTGGATAAAGCACCGGCCCTGGATTCAGAAGGACCTGAGTTCAAATCTGGCCTCAGACACTTGACACTTACTAGCTGTGTGACCTTGGACAAGTCACTTAACCCTTATTGCTCTGAAAACAAAAATAGAATTCACTGAAGAACTGCTTAAAATCAGAATATGCACGATAATTTAACTTAAATTAATCTATATATTAAATGCTATCCCAGTAAAATTAGCAAAAAATATTTACTGAGTAGGAAAAAATAATGAAAGTCATTTGAAAGAAAACATATCAAAAATTACATCAAAGGAACTAACAAAAGAAATGTGAAGGAAGGAGACTTAGCAGTACCAGATCTTAAACTATATTATAAGGCAGTAATTATCAAAACTATCTGGTACCAGATAGGAAACAGAAAAGTAGATCAGTGAAAGAGTATTCATACAATTTATTTTTATTTCATTGTTTTACTTATTTTATTTTGTTACCTTTTTCTCCATTTATTTAGCATTTTATTTTCCCCACAATTACGTTAAAAACAATTTAGCCTCCATTTTTAAAACTTTGTGTTTCCAAATCTCTTCTTCATCCCTCCCAAACCTAGCCCCTCAAGAACACAAGCAATTTAAAATAAGTTATACATGTATAGTCAAGCAAAACATTTTTACATTAGTCAGGTTGTAAAAGAAAACAGCCAAAAAAAGTTAGGAAAAAGAAACTAAATGAAATATCCTTCAATATGTATTCAGGCACCATCAGTTCTTTCTCTGGCAATGGATCACATTTTTTTAATAAATCCTTCAGAGTTATCTTGGATTATTGCATTGCTGAGAATAGTCAAGGCATTTACAGCTGATCATCTTAAAATATTGCTGTTACTTTATATACAGTACATCGCACTTTGCCTGAGCTCATGTAAGTCTTTCCAGGTTTTTCTAATAGCATCCTACTCATCATTTAACAGTTACTATTGCTAACTGAATTTCCCTCCATCCTACTCCCTATGCATTTCATTTATTCTATTCTCTATCTCCTTTCACTCTTTCCCTCCTTAAGGGTGTTTTACTTCTAACTGCCTCCTCCCCCAATCTGCCCTCCCTTCTTTCACTCCCCCCACCCCCATCCTCTTCCCCTCCTACTTACCTGGAGGGTCAGCTAGATTGCTATACCTAATTGAGTGTGTATTGTGAGAAAATAATGGATTTTGGGATGCCCAGAGGCCACCTCCTCCCCACCTCAGAGAATTATATTAAGATTGATTGGATTGACTTTGCTGATTGACTCACCTGGAATTAACTTGATTGGAACCACACCTACCTGAAGCCCTGAACCTCAGGAGGTGTGTTCTCTGAATTCTGACTTCTGCACATTCTGCTTGTCTTTATATTTATCAAACACAAGGTTAGTACAGTCATGTGTTGCTATAAATTGTATATCTGGGGACAAGTTTTTAGGATTAGAATTCATTATTTGCTTAAAATAGTTGGAAAACTGGAAAGTAGTTTGATAGTAATTGAGCATAGACCAATATCTTACACCATTTAACAAGAGAAGGTCAAAGTGGATACATGACCTAAATGTAACAGGAGATATTACAATAAAATTTGAAGAAGAAGAACATATTCTTCATCACACTTATGGATATTTGAACAATTTACAAATAAACAAGAAAGAGCACTGGAGTTACAAAATTGATCATTTCTATACATTGAATTAAAAACATTTTGTACAAATAAAATCAATGTAGCCAAAATCAGAAAGAAATGAGAAAATACAGGTGGAATTTTATTAACAGTTTCTCAGATAAAGAACTCATATCTTAAATATATAAAAAAAATTTAATCTATAAAAGTATAAGTTGTTTTAATTTGCATTCCTCTAATTAATAATGATTTGGAACTTTTTCATATGACTATAAATTGTTTTGATTTCATTGGAAAACTGCTTGTTCTTATCCTTCAATTGGTAAATGATCAAAGATTAAAATAATAGAAGGGGAAAGCTTCTATCTTTTAGAAAGATAGAAGGGATGTGGGAAAATTGGGATACTAATTCATTATTGGTGGAACTATGAAGTAATCCAACCATTTTGGAGAGTAATTTGGAATTATGGCCAAAGAGTAGTATAACATCCTACCATTTGGCCCATGAATAACACTATTAGGTCTGTTTCCCAAGATGATTAAGGAAAAAGGAAAACAACCTATACATTCTAGAATATTTATAGCAGCTATCTTTCTGGTGACAAAGAACTGAAAACTGCCTGTCATTTGGGAATGGCTAAACAAGTGGTAGTATATGATCATAATAGAACACTACTGTGCTATAAGAAATGATGAGTTGGATGATTTTAGAAAAAAACAATATAGAATGACTTTCATGAAATAATGAAAAGTTAAATGAGCAGAACCAATAGATTGTGGTATACTTTTAAAAGCAATATTTTTTTAAGAACAACTTTGAATAACCAAGTCATTTTCACTATTTTATCAAATTATATATATGGTATAAGCTATCTAGATCCAGAGAAAGAACTAATAGATGTATACATAGTAAGGCTTTACATATACACACATGCATTTCTATGCATACATGTATGTGTGTCTAATTGTAGCCATCTTTAGGGTGGGGGAGAAGGAAGAGGTAAAAAAAGAAAGTTACATGATAATGATAACTTTATTATACATTTAAAAGGAAAACCAAGTTGTACGTAATAGATTTGTTGTTCATGGACAATTCTCTCTCTCTTTTTTTTCTATTCTACTTTGTAGGAAATGCTTGTTTTATTTCTTAAGTTCAGAATAAAAAAAAGAAAGAAAGAAAGAAAAAGAAAACCCAGAATAGGGAAAATAACCACAAATTTGCACTGAGGAGAATACTTCTAAAACAAAATAGAATTGGGCAAGTGAAAGCTAATTATTTCATGAAATGTCAAAAAGTAATTTTATAAATGAAAAACCAGACTATATGAAATATCTTTTTGGGAAAAACAGACTTGGAAAATAGTTCAAGTAGAGATAATTTAAAAATTATTGGACTACATGAAAGCCACAGTAAAAAAAATACTCAATTTCAAGAAATTATCAAGAAAAAACTAGCCTCATACTTGAAAACTGGAGAGTAAAATAAAAATTGAAAGAAGTAACAACTGATCTCCTGAAAAAGATCTCAAAATGAAAACTCCTTGGAATATTATAGAAAAATTTTAGAGCACCCAGGTCAAAGAAAAATTACTATAAGCATCCAGGGAAAAAATTAAATTATTATAGTCTGACAAGATTTAGCAACTTTTACCTTAAAGAAAGAGAGGGTTTGGAATATTATATTCTAGAAGGCAAAAAAGCTAGGATTTCAACCAAGAATAACCTACTTTGGAAAAACTGAGTATAACCCTTCAGGGGAAAAAAAGACATTAAATGAAGTAGAATTTCAAGCATTTTTGATGAAATGCCAAAACTGAATACCTATTCTGATATTCAAATATAAGATGCAAAAGAAGCAAAAGCAAAAACAAAACAAAACAAAAACAACAAAACATCGTAAACATGAAAGATAAATCATGAGAGAATTAATAAGATGAAACATTTTACACTCATATATAGAAAAAATGATACATGTAACTCATAAGAACTTAGTTGTTATTAGGGCAGTTAAGAATTTACATAGAAAGAGTACACAGATGGAAGTCAATGATATTGGAATTATCTAAAAAATAGAAAAGTTGCAAAAGAGGGAAACAGTGGGAGAAAGGCAGAGGGAGAAAGAAGAAGAATGGGGAAAATTATCTCACTTAAAAGGGATTCAGAGTGAAGCATTTTTTGACAGTGGAGGGGGAAAATGACGGTGGTGGGCAACACTTGAACTTCATTATTTTCAGAATTGGTTCAAATAGAAAAGTGTGTGTGTATGTATATATAAACATAAAAACATACAAACATACACACACATTTAGCTGGGTAAAGAAGTCTATTTTACCCAGCAGGAAAATATGAGTGGAAGGGAATAAGAAAATAAATTAATTAATTAAAAAAACAAGGTAATGACAAAAGGCATAGAAGTTTAAGGGAGCCAATGGTCAGAAATAAAAGAGACTTTTGAAGAGGGTCAGGGTAAAAAGAGAAGAGAGAGATACACAAGGGAATAGGATGGAGGGAAATACGCAATACTAAATTATAAATGTGAATATTATAAAATAATCAAATGGAAACAGAAAGGATAATGGATTACAAACATGGATCAATCAGTATATTATTTGTAAGAAAAATACTTGAAACAGAAAGACATATACAGAGTTAAAATAAGGTTCTGGAACAGAATATATTATGTGTCAGTTATAATAATGATAATCATAATCATAATCATAACCATAATCATAATCCACAGGTAGCAATCATGATCTCAGACAAAATAAAATAAGTGAAAATAGACTAAATTAAAAGAGAAAATTGAGAAAATTACATTTTGCTAAAAGGTACAATAAAAAATGTAATATCAATACTAAACTTGGAAATAAAATGGCAAAGCATCCAAAAATCTAAAAGCAAAATGACAATTTTTTTTTTGGCAGGGCAATGGGGGTTAAGTGACTTGCCCAGGGTCACACAGCCAGTAAGTGTCAAGTGTCTGAGACCAGATTTGAACTCAGGAACTCCTGAATCCAGGGCAGGTGCTTTATCCACTGTGCCACCTAAACCGTCCCGCAAAATGATGATTTAACCAAAATTAGAAAGAAGTCAGGGAACTAAGAAAATAAAAATTTCACAGCAAGTTTCTTTGACAAAGATTTCATTACTCAAATTCCAAAATTGGAAAATGACTACAATTTTATAAGAAAAAAAGCCATTTTCAACTTATAAATTTTCAAAGGATATGAACAGGCATCATTCAGAAGAAGAAACCAAAGCTATCGATTGTCACATGAATAAATACTCTAAGAAACTATAGATTACAGAAATTAAAGTAAAATAACTCTGGCATACCACCTCACACACATGAAATTTGCTAATATGATAGGGAAAAAAAGCTCAACATTTGAAAAAATTTGATAGGAAAATTGAAAAGCAATTTGGCAGAAACTACACATAGAGCAATATCTTACACTATATACCAAAATAGAGTGTAAAGAGTGATATCATAAGTAAAGTAGGAGAGCATGAAAAAATCAACCTGTCAAATTTATGGATAGGATTTTATGGCCAACCAAAATATAGAGAGGATCAGAGGAAATAAATTAGATAGTTTTGATTACATGAAATTAACAAGCTTCTGCACAAACAAAACTTATACAGTTAAAATTAGAGGAAATAGGGAGAAATTCACAGTGATTTTTCTCTAAAAATAATAAAATATTTTAATTTAATTTAATTAAACTAAAATGAAACCACTTAAACATATGGGGAAGTGAGACAACTTTATAAAAATAAGAGTTATTCCTCATTTAATAAATTATAAAGGGATACAAATAGGTAATTTTCAACAGAAGATATCACAGCTATCAATTGTCACATGAATAAATGCCCTAAATGACTATTGATTAGAGAAATTTAAATTAAAAATAACTCTGAAATGCCACCTTACACCCATCAGCTTAGCAAGTATGTTTTTAAAAAATGACAAATACTGGCGATGATATGGGGAAAAAATGGCACACTAATTTACTCTTAGTAGATCTGTGAACTGCTCCAACCATTTTCAAGAGCTATTTGGAAGTATACCCAAAGGGCTATAAAATTCTGCACACCCTTTGACCCAGAAATACCATTACTAGGTGTATATCCCAAAGAGATCAAATAAAAGGGAAAAAGAAACAGGTTTTTCTCTTGCCTGGCCTGTTCTCTAGTATGAAAATAACCTCAAGCCAAGTTGCTAATTAACCAGCCAGCAAAACTTTGTGTGCTAGGGGCAGCTAGGTGGCACAGTGGATAAAGCACCAGCCCTGGATTCAGGAGGACCTGAGTTCAGATATTGTCTCAGACACCTGACACTAGCTGTGTGACCATGGGCAAGTCATTTAACCCTCATTGCCCCAGAAAAACAAAACAAAACAAAACAAAAAAAACAAAAAACTTTGTGTGCTGTGGTTCTTATGTCTGACAAGGCTTTGTGCTCACCAGCTGGGCCTCCCTGCTGCTAAAGATTTCTTCCTTGCTCCCCTGCTGGGGAGGAATGGCCAAATTCCTCCTTAGGTCCCGCAGACACCCCTGTATTTTCCACACACCCCAGCCAGCTGTTCAGTCATCTCACCTGACTCTAAGCTTAATTCCAGACAACACCAGTGCTTCAGCTGATTTGGAGGCTCAGAGGTAAATTTCTCTGATGCAGCCTGCCTGGGGACTGTGTTGGCATGATTGCAGCATTGCACTCTACTAACAGCCCTGAACAGCTTCCTCTAAGCTGTCTTTGGCTGGAAAATAATCTCAGCCTGTCTTGTGGTGGGTTATGCTACTCTAGGGTATGTTTTATGGCTGTTTTGGGGTAATTGTGTCAGGAGATCTGTGCTCTTAAAGTCTTTCCTCCACCATCTTGGCTCCTCTCTGGAAGGCCTCTTTTTTTCCTATACTTCTGAGGAATTTTCTTTCTTTCTTTTTCTGAAAGGTGGTATTTTTATGTTTCTTTCATCATTATCTTCTGGAAGTCTGTTGATTCTTAAATTATCATACCATGTCCTCTTTCTAAGCCATCTTTTAAAATGGTAATTATCAAAAATGTTTCAAACATTTATGTCCTTTTACTTATCTATAAGATTCCTTGTGTCATTAAATGTTTTACTTTTGTTTTCCTTAAAGTATCTGTTCTTTTGCAGAAGTTAACTATATTCTTTTCTGAAAAATCTATTCTACTTCTGATTTTTTGACTCATTATAATCTTCCTACCAATACCAGAATCTTTGTGGCAATTTCATACTTTGTTCTTTTATAATTTAATATATAGATATATAGGTATATATCTATATTGACATCTATGTATCTAAATACACATGTGTATACACAAAATACATATACATATTCCTACATATGTGTACACACATATACATATATACACATATATGTGTATATATACACATATAATACATGCACATATTCTTTTGACTTTGAGAATACTGAACAGAAGTGTATTTCTTCAGTGGATTTTGTTTTTTCCTGTCCTTGGGAATTTACTACATTACCTTGAGTTTTTGTAAGTATCACTAAATTTTACTCTGTTGAGTGGTTGAAAGATTATGTTTGAATTAATGTTAGAGAGAGGCTCTGCTATAAGTCAAGGTTGAAGTGTACTCATGTCCACATCAATTACAAGAAGTAACAAATATTCTTTGACTCAGGAACCACAATGTCTACTATCATTAGGTACCCATTCAATTGAGCAAGATGGTGAAGGTTAAAATTGTGAGGTATAGATGAATAGTGGAGCCAATAGTGCACTCTCTCGTATGTGTGTTTCTGTATGTGTGTTGTTGTTATTCTTTCATTTCAGTCATGTATGATTCTTCATGACCTTGTTTTGGGTTTCTGGGCAAAGATACTGGAGTTAGTTGACACGTCCTTCTGCTTATTTTGTAGATTATGTAAAGTGAGGCACATAGGGTTAAGTTACTTGTCAGGGTCACACAGCTAGTAAGAATCTCATGCCAAATTTGAACTCATGTCTTTCTGACTCCAGGGAGATTTCTCTATACCCTATACCACCTAGTTGCCATTATATGTAGATAGATAGATAGATAGATAGATAGATAGATAGATAGATAGATAGATAGATAGATTACCTAAAATAAATATTTTTTTCTTTTAAAGCTATTTTTCTTCCTAATTTATTGTTTGGTTAATTTCTTACTTTTCTTGAGGTATTAGTAGAAAGATTTGGGTTTATCCATAATCTTTCATTATGCCATCAATGTTTACAGATTATCTAAATAATTACTCTCCCACAATGACTCTGAAGTCACCCCATTCTAAATCTAACATCATAGTCCCGAATACTAGATGAAAAAATAGAAATGAATCTGATCTAAACAAGTATGGGAAGATTAATCTTGGTCCTCTGTCTGATTATAAATTTTCAAGAAGTAGCTTCTTTTGATGCTGTTGAACCTGTCTTGTATATTCTCTATTATATGAGCATCATTGGTGTAGTATTTTCCTCATATTCCTCTATGTATTAGTGCCTCATCACTTTCAGGGGAAGATCACAACTACCTTTTCTATGCACTATTGATCTATATCCTTAATCTGAAGTCCTTGATCTTTTTTCCTTCAGGTCACAAAAGTCAGCAGAGGGAGTTGTAGATTTAGGTTCAAAAATTAACTAAACAAAGACAGAAAATGTGAGAAGTGGCTTGGCAGCCATCCATGTGGGGGGAAAACCAGATCTGAGAATTTAATGAGCTTTTTAATTAATATAATTTCTTAAAATTGTGGAATAAATGGAATTATTGTTTGCAGAATTATAGTATTATAAGTAATAGTATCTCTGTACTTTGTTCTGGTTAGACTATTCTCACCTTGACTTCAGATTTTAAAAGGCACATCAACAACTTTGAATGACTTTTAAGAGGCCAATTAGAAGAGGATTCTAGAAGCAATGTCCTGTTAGAAATGGTTGAGAGAATGGCAGCTAGGTGGCACAGTGGATAAAGCACGGGCCCTGGATTCAGGAGTACCTGAGTTCAAATCCGACCTCAGACACTTGACACTTACTAGCTATGTGACCCTGGGCAAGTCACTGAACCCCCCCCATGGCCCCACAAAAAAAAATGGTTGAAAGAGATGAGTCTAAGAGAAAACTAAGAAAATACAATTATTGCTTTACATAGTTGAAAGAATACCACATTGAAAAAAAGTGATCTTTTTTTTTCTGATTTTCTCTAGAAAGTCAGACTAGGACAAATAGGTAGTTTGGGTAAAATAAAAGAGAAATGAAATAGTTCCCCCCCCCAAAAGATTTAGGGAAGTCATTAACCCTGGAGGAATTCAAGCAATGTTTGACCGGAAGGACCTCTTCTTGGAAAGCTGTAGGAGGGAATCTTGAAGTGAGACAAGGTTTATATAGGTGACCTTTAAAATTCCTTTCTATTTTAAGTTTTCACAAGTTCCTGTTGCATTTCCTTCCTTTGAATCAGTTTTTTAAGGCTGTGCCCTACCCAGTGGCACTAACTTACCCAATTAACTTTTCCTTACATTTCTTTTCAATAATCAATTAACATTTAATCCTTCCTTATTAAACCTCAGCTGCTTCTGTCTTTTTTTGTGTATGTTTGTTTTTTACAATTTATCTTTCTACCCAAGAATGACTAGTTCTTTGTTAAAATGACTAGGCCCTTTTCTGCTGAATAGCAAAATAATAATGGATTTGTATGTAACTGAAATTCATGTGATGTTATTCATAGAGGGGAGTCTGGATTAGAGTGCTCCCATCATGCTTTTTTATCTATTATTTTTTCAATTTACTCAAGGCCTGAGTATCCTGAAGGAACATAGAAAGGGGACTGATAGAGGGCTACTAAGGACTTACTCTCTTTCCTTTTAATAGAGGTCTGCTCTCTGCCGCATTCTTTTGTTTGATTGTTTTTTGTTTTTGCAGGGCAATGAGGGTTAAGTGACTTGCCCAGGGTCACACAGCTTGTAAGTGTCAAGTGTCTTAGGCACTCCTGAATCCAGGGTTGGTACTCTTATCTACTGCACCACCTAGCTGGCCCCTTCTCTCTCTCATTCTAATCCAATGTTTTTTCTGACCCTTCTGAGGAGGGGAACAGTGAGTGAACCAAAGCATGTGCAAACCAAATGAAATATTTACCCCTTTTTTTTTTTTTTTTTTTTTGGTGAGGCAATTGGGGTTAAGTGACTTGCCCATGGTCACACACGTTAAATGTCTGAGGCCGGATTCGAACTCAGGTACTCCTGAATCCAGGGCTGGTGCTCTATCCACTGTGCCATCTAGCTGCCCCACCCCTTCTTCACATTTACACATTATATTCACATATGGTCTAAAATATACCATGAATGAAACTCTGAATTTGCCCCTTCACTATACAGGTATAAGGGCTTGCTTTCTGCCACGCAATGCCAGAAAGAAAAATATCCAACAGACTAGCAGTATCTTAAATTTGACATCAGTACTGAGAGACATCAACCCCCTGATTAAAATGGCTTCCCAGAAGCCAAGGTAAGCCATAGTAATGAGCAACTTCTAACCTATGATAAACATAACAGACTGTGTTCCTATCTATAGAGATCAGGAACAAGAAGAAAGTATAGCAAGAGAATAATTATGAAAGGCATTCAGGAAAATAGCATTAGCAGCAGAGAATAAATCATTAAATAAGGAATAGAAGAATATTCAATAGGAGAATTCAATCATTCTAAAACCAAGGAAGAAATGAGTATCTAAAAAGAGATATTCATCAAAAGTGCTAAATGCTGAATTAAAAAAAAAGAATCATAAGAAATGATAAATGATCATTGAATTTGATGATTTTTAAAAAAAATGGTAACTTTGTAGAGAGCAGTTTCAATAGAGTAGTAGGGATAGAAATCAGATTTCAAGGGGTTAATAAATGGATAATGAAAGAAAAATAATGCCTATTCATGCCCTGCCCCCCATGATACATAGAAAAGAGAAACAGAATATTCAACATCAAATGTAAAAATATTTTAATTTGTTCTATAGTAGTAGAAAAGCTATATCATTTTATCTATCACTTTACATTAAGTGATTGGCTATATAGAGCTGTCTGTGTTGTAACCTTCAGAAAACTCCTGTTTTCATTATCGATTCACCTGCCACAGAACCTATGATTATCCTTTATTGCTCTGAATGCTCTTCTTCACTATCTTGATTTTCTGAAACACCAAGTACCCCTAAGTTTTATATCAATTTCTTTTTCATATAGAAAACTTTTTTTTGGTTTCCCCAACTGCTAGCATTCCATGAACAACCCCTACAAAGACTCTATATTTTTTCATTTATCTTAAAATTCCTTCCTTGTTTATCTGGTGCTTAACCCAGTAACAATTACAATAGTGATGATGATGATGAAGACAGATGTTATTTAATTGTTTTCTTTGTAACCCAACACCTAACAGTCTGACATATAGCATGCCCTTAATGAATAGCTATTGTTGTGGTTTGAATTGAATTTGATTAGTATGAATTAGAGTACTAATTAGAGTACTAGAGTATTAATGCGTACTCCATTAAATCCAAACTCTTCTACTTCTTGAGTAAAAAAAAAATTAACTTATTTTAATCTGTAAATTTTATAACTGTGGGCTATATGAAAAACTATATCTGGGCTGTAAGTCCCATCTGGGTCACCATTCAAATGTAAAAATATTATTAACTGACTGGGGGGCCTCATCTGGGGACTTTTGACTCTCTGGCTATCTGACTGCTATTAATTGCCTAAGCCAGTCTGTTAGGGCTGTTTAAAAATTCCCCCACTGCTTCTCCCAAATTGATAAGCAAACAGCCTCTTTCCATTTAACAGAAAAGAATTTATTTAGGGGAATAAACTTAGGGATAAAGGCAACAAAAGTAAAATACAACCTCTCAGTGTCTCTGTAGCATTTTCCTCCACCATCTGACTGCAAGCCCCCTCTCTTTCTATACCGTTTCTCAGGTGTCCTTCCCTGCAAATCCTTAGCCTCCTCTGTACTGACCGACTTCTTTTAGCATCCCCCCCTTACTGAAAAAAAAAGCCCCTTTCTCCATACCGTTATGAACCCCCAGTGTCTCTAGCATCTCTGTTTATTAACCTCCTCTCTCAGGAGAAACTCAGGCTGGCCCCCCAGGCTGTGGCAGAGTCCCCATGCTGCGCACCGGGAGCTAATGGCTGGGAGAAGCAAGCTCCAGCATCCCTCTGGTTTTTCATGTGCATCTCTGTTGTGTGCAAGGCTGTGCCGTGCCATGCCCAGGGCCTGGAGTTTTTTGTCTGCTCAGTTTAGCCTGGCTCAGAGCCTCCCCCGCCCCAACTGAAACAGAGGGGGAGGGGCAGCTTTGCTTGGGGCTCATTTTAACGCCTACACTGTCATTAATTTTCTGAATAATATGACTCAGCCTGTGGAATCCAGAAGGCAGGTATAATCAACATGAGGTGGGGGGTGTTGCATAGGGTAAAAAAGCTGTCTTTCCCTTTTGTTGTTCCGGATACATTTGGGGGTTAATTTTCAAGACTACTATTTTTCTATTTTAATTTTAATTCAATATTTTATTTTCTCCTACTTACGTATAAAAACAATTTTAAACATTCAAATTATTTTGTTACAAATTCTCTTCATCCTTCCCTCCTTTTCACCATCATCCTCTGTTCAGAAAACAAGCAATTTAGTATAGATTATATATGTGCAGTCATGCAAAAAAAAAAACCAAACCAATATTTCTATGTTAGTCATATGGTGAAAGAAAACACAGACGAAAAATAAACAAGAAAGTAAAAAAGTATGCTTCAAACCATGTTCTGACTTTATAAGTTCTTTCTCTGAGGATGGATAACATTTTTCATTATAAGTCCTTTAGAAATGTCATGGATCATTGTATTGTTAAGAAAAGCTAAATTATTCACAATTAATAATCATAAAATATTTGTATTACTGTATACAATGTTCTGGTTCTGTTTAATTCACTTTGCATAAGTTCATCACTTTCAATGTTGTTTTTTTTATAGAGCACCCTACTTATAATTCATAATATTCACAATTTGTTCAGTCATTCCCCAATTGATAGACATCAACTTAATTTCCAATTTTTTGCTACTACATAAAGAGGTGCTATAAATACTATTGCACATATAGGTCATTTTTCGGTTTCTTTTTTTAAACTCTTGGTATATAGATCTAGGATAGGTATCTCTTGCTCAAAGGGTATTCATGGTTTTATATCCCTCTGGCCATTGAATTAGTATACAATTTAATCAACAGTTCATTTGGTGCCTTAATTTTCCCACATCTCCTCCAACATTTGTCTTTTCCTTTTCTATCATATTAGGTAATCTGATAGATGTGAAGTGATAGGTCAGAGGCATTTTGATTTTTATTTCTCTGGTTAATAGGATTTAGAAACTTTTTTTTTCCCATATGACAATAGATAGCTTTGATTACTTCATCTGAAAATTGTCTATTTATAGCCATTGAACATTTATCATTTGAGCAATGGCTCTTATTTCTATAAATCTGACTCAGTTATCTATTTTAGAAATGTGTTTTTTAATCAGAGTGACTTGGTATATCATCTATCTATCTATCAATCTATCTATCTATCATCTATCTATCTATTTGCAATTTTTCCCCATCTTACATGTAAAAACAAATTATAACATTGATTTGTTTTGCAGGGCAATGAAGATTAAGTGACTTGCCCAAGGTCACACAGCTAGTAAGTGTCAAGTATCTGAGGCCAGATTTGAACTCAGGTCTTCCTGAATCCAGGGCCAGTGCTCCATCTACTGCACCACCTAGCTGCCCCCATAACAACAATTTTTAAAAATTTGTGTTCCAAATTCTCTTTCTCCCTCCCTATCTCCCCTTAAGAACTCAAGCAATTCAATATAAGTTATACATGGACAGTCATGCAAAACAAAGCAGACAAAAAATACTTTAGAAAAAGGAACTAACAACAACAAAAAATATACTTGCATCTGTATTCAGATACCATTAGTTCTTTCTCTGTAGATAGATTGCATGTTTCATAAGTCCTTCAGAGTTTTATTGGATCATTACATTGCTGAAAATAAGTCATTCACAGCAGAACATCTTACAATATTGATTTTATTTTGTA
The DNA here is from genome assembly GCF_019393635.1 of Dromiciops gliroides. Lineage (NCBI taxonomy): Eukaryota > Metazoa > Chordata > Mammalia > Microbiotheria > Microbiotheriidae > Dromiciops > Dromiciops gliroides. The sequence goes on from NC_057863.1 coordinate 517,209,118, forward strand.
TACAGTACATTTCAATTTGCCTCAGCTCATGTAAGTCTTTCCAGGTTTTTCTGATAGCATCCTCCTCATCTTTATTTTTTTTTTTGCTTTTTTAATAGTAAACTACATTTATATTATACTTTATACTACTTTTTTTTGGTGAGGCATTTGGGGTTAAGTGACTTGCCCAGGGTCACACAGCTAGTAAGTGTTAAGTGTCTGAGGCTGGATTTGAACTCAGGTCCTCCTGACTCCAGGGCTGGTGCTCTATCCACTGTGCCACCTAGCTGCCCTTATATTGTACTTTAAAGGAATATTTCCTTGCAAAACACCCATGAGATTGAAATTTGCAACAGTAATAGCTAATATTTATATAGTACCTTATACATGAAATATAATTTTCTTCACAGTAGTCCAGCAAAGTAAATGCCACCACTACCACCACCATCATCATCATCTTACATTGCTCTTGCCCCTGCTTCAACTTTTTCCCAGTTACTATTGCTGACTTTCCCTCCAACCTATATACTCCCCATTATATTTATTCTACTTTCAATCTTCTTTTACCTTTTCTTCTTCAAAAGGGTTTTGCTTCTGACTCCCCTTTCCCCAATCTGCAATCCCTTCCTTCACCCCTCCCCTCTTATCCCCTTCCTCTTCCACTTCCCTGCAGGACAAGATATATTACTATACCCATTTGAGTGTATATGTTATTCTCTCTTTGAGTCAATTCTGATGAGAGTAAGGTTCATTCATTCCCCCACTCCTACCCCATCTTCCTCTCCACACCATAAGCTTTTTCTTTCTTTGTTTATGTGAGATACTTTACTCCATTCTACCTCTCCCTTTACCTTCCTTCCAGTGCTTTGCTCTCACACCTTAATTTTATTTTAAAGATGTAATCATAGGGCAGCTATCACAGTGGACAAAGCATTTGCGCTAGACTCAGGAAGACCAGAGCTCAAATCTGAACTCAATCACAAGACATTTGCCAGCTGCTTGAGCCTGGGCATGCTACTCCACCCTGACTGCCCTGCAAAAAAACCCAAAAAACCCCAAAACAAACCTCAAAAAGCAAAAAACAAACAAAAAACCCCCAAAAATAATAAACAAAAACCAAATGCTTTATAGATATCATCCATTCTTAATCAATTCCTACCTGTGCCCTCTGTCTAACTATTTCTTTCAGCTGCCCTCATAATGAGAAAGTTCTTATGAGTTAGAAATATCATCTTCCAATGTAGGATGCAAACAGTTTAACCTTTTAACCCCCCCTCCTGATTTCTTTTTCCTGTTTACCGTTTAATGCTTCTCTAGGGTCTTGTATTTGAAAGTAAAATTTTCTATTCAGTTCAAGTCTTTTCTTCATGCTTGCCTGAAAGTCTTCATTTTCATTAAAGTCCCATTTTCCCCCTGAAAGATTATACTCAGTTTTGCTGGGTAGTTTATTTTTGGTTGTAATCCCAATTCTTTTGCCCTCTGGAATATCATTTCCCATGCCCTCTGTTACTTTAATGTAGAAGCCACCAGATCTTGTGTTATCTTGACTGTGGCTCCACAACACTTGAATTGTCTTTTTTTTTTCCTCTGGCTTGTTGCAATATTTTCTCCTTGAACTGGGAGCTCTGGAATTTGGCTATAGTATTCCTGTAGGTTTTCCTTTTGGGTGGTATGATCTAAAAAGATGTGTGTTTATTACTCTCCCAGACAGTGCTCCTGTATGTTAATGGCTACAAGCATTTTTTTTTCCAGCCTGGGATGAGGGTTCCAGCTGTTACACGTCTAAGCTCTAGTGTTATAGTACTCCTCCTTAACTTGTTCCTAAGATTTTGGATTGCAACCCAAATCCAAGTATGAGCAATTCAAGAGTCCTATCCTTGGTATCAGCAAAGGGACTCCTGGGATCTCCTTCTGACCAGATATATGACCTCTTACTGTCTGTGCACTGAGAGGTCTGTAACTGTCACTGCTGCCATTTATTCAGTAGCCCCCAAGGCCTACTGCTGGTTTTCTGGGGAATGGCCTGTACTGGACTATACTGAGTTCTCACCCTGGTGCAAGATACCTTTCCTATGAATCTTCTAAGTTGTATTGGGCTAGAAAATTGTTTCACCCCCTCATTTTGTGGGCTCTGTCATTCCAGAATTTATTTGGGTACGTTATTTAAAGTAGTTTAGAAGTGTTTGGGGGAAAGCTTAGGGGAACCCCTGCATTTTCTCTGCAATCTTGGCTCCATGTCGCACTTCCAAATGAATTTTGTTATTTTTCTACTTCTGTAAAATAGCTTTTTGATAGTTTGATTAGTATGGCAATGAATACATAAATTAATATGGGTAGAATTGTACATTTTTCTTATAATGGCTTGACCTATCTCTATGTGCTTTATATATCTCTAATTGTTTAAGTCTCTTTATTTTGTAGGAAAAAAACCCACCACATTTGAAGTATGTAATGTCAATATTTACTCAAAGTAAGCAAGCAAAATTTCTAGAGTTATCACCAAAAACCCACCAGAAGAATAAAGGCTATGAAATCATATTATTCTGCATTGCTTATCATCTATTTCAAAAGCTCATTAATTTCCAATCATGAAAGATAACATTGGTGGCTCTGGTCTGGTCCTTACAGTCCCATACTTTGGTCATACTGAAGCAAAATAATACATTCATAGTTCACTAAATAGTTACTAAATGATACTTATGTAGTCATAGGAAGAGAAAGATATTCAACAAAGGTTGGCATAGGGGATATTTTTGTTTGGCTGGTTCAAACTCCTAGCATAATTTATGAGCTTAGAAACCAAGAGCCCCTTGAGCTCCTTATATCTGCTTTAAATTTGGGTGATGAGGAAATGACATCAGCAGACTGAGTCCTTAGGATCTAGAGCCAACTCAGTCTCAAAAAATATCTCTCAATAATATTGAAGGTAAAACTAGTCTAACTTGAATTGGGGAAGAACATATTATTCCTACCACATGGCAGGAATTGGTAAGGAGCAGAAGGTGAGATAGATATTGAACTAATTGAGAAGAAAAGGGAATGATTTGGGAGACAATCAAGAGTCAACATAACATGGTCTGTGTTGTAAATAGTGATACTATAAATGTCAAATGACAATAGTAATTTAAATGAAATAATGATTAGGATTGGCAGTGGAGTAAAAGGAGTATTTTGATACTCCCTACCCCTAACTTATGCAATTGAGGATTTAAGTGATGATAAAATTTGTGGTGATGAAGAATGACAGAGTTTTATTTATTTGTTTTTCCTATTTCTATAAAGTAGTCTTTTGGTAGTGTGAGTTGCATGGTACTAAATCCATATGTTCAGCTGTTTTGTCATCTTTGTTATATTCATAAAGCCCAGCCATAAGATTGAATATACCAACGATTTAAGTTACAGCATTTTTTTCTTTATTTCTATATTCATTGGGTAATTTCTTGTGTTTCCTCATTGCATATAATGTTTATTATTAAATTTAATATATCTAGTTTATTTCATATGAAAATTCTTCAATGCTTCCAGCTCTTTAAGTTGTGATTTATTCTTTTATGGAACATTTAGTCTTTGAAGGTATACAGGTATAAAGTGGGTTTTGATGTATTGACCCACAAATATTTTATTAATTTTGTAGTTATTTTGAGTGAAATATTCCTTGAGTTTTGTTATTATATAAACTTTAGATTGACTTTTCAGGGATATTTTACAGTCATCTAATTTATTGAAGTTATTATTGGTTCAAATGGATCTTTTTCTTATTTCTTTCAATTTTCTGAACAATCATGTCATCATTAAATATAAATAGTTGTGTTTCCTCTTTTCCTATCTTTATTCCTTGTCTTATCTCTACTTTTAGTATTTCTAGAACTATAATAATTTATAATTGCCAAAGAGGATATATTTGCTTTACCACTATATTTATTGTGAAAGCTTCTAAGTTTTTCCATTGCATATGCTTTTATTTTACTTATTAGTTTTAGATATCTAGTTTATTTCATGTGAAAATGTCTCCATGATTCTTCTTCATAGGATTTTTAGCAAAATGATTATTATATTTTGTAAAAACTTTTACTGAATCTATTGAGATAAAATCTTTTAGTATAAAATGTTACAAAATGTGAGGAAAATGAAACCATGTTTAAAATCGTATGCATTAGAAGGAATTTTTGAAAATGTTATATCACAGACTGATATATATATATTTTTCTAAAACCTATCTTTCTGCTAAATTCTCTTTGCAACCTTATCTTTGCATTCTAAAATTATTTTATATGCTCTAAAATATATTGAGATGTAATAATAATTACTGAATATCAAATGGTCATCAAAAAAGTTCATTAGCCCAGATGAATTCGGAAACTCTTCTATGAGAAGTACAATCTCATATAAGAAATTAATTTATGTATTAAGACAGGAATATTAATGTGGATTAAAAATGTACATTATCTTTTTTATGACAATCCACTAAATATAGTCCATTGGCACACATAATTCAGAGGTGTTGCATGTTAATATTTATAGTGGAACCCATAACTGATGAGGAAGAGAAAGGAACACTGGATGGCATTTGGAAATCTGCTATACTTTCAGTGATTTTATGTTGTTTGCTTCTTCAACATCTGCCCTCTTTAGTACCAGTATAATTCTATTGTTAGTATATGTCTGTGAGCCATGAAATACCAAGCTGTCAGAAGAAAAATGAACTTTTAGGTAACCTAAAATCATAGAAATATATATGGTAAGAAAAAATCATATTCAATATATTACACATAAAGACTTTTGTGAGAAATTATTTTTTGTAATTAATGTCTTGGAGATATAATCCTGACTCCCCCTATTCCAAAGTCCTTCTTGATAAAATAAAATCAACTATCCTTGGTCATGATCAGAACTACAGTGTATAATATAAGATCCTCTCCTTGGCTCTAGTCATAGCTATAACCATTTAGGAATTTTGATAAGATAAGAATGGCCCTTCTAAATTCTTGTTAGAGCAATAAAAATTTGGTCTGGGGTTAATATTAATAGTTAACCCTAGGTTGTAGCATGGTCTGTTATCAGTCCTTCATATTAATATAGCCTAACTTCAAAATAAAGTTGGCCAGTCCGAAGCGATTAGGCATCCCTATTCTTTGAAGGACGTACAATCTGTGAGACCCCCACTGGCAGTAGGAGTCTTTTGTCTGAGAGAGATGGATAAATGACCATCCTTTTATTAATATCTTGCGAGCATATTAATAAAATGATTAAATTACCAAGAAATTATGTCTTTCATATTTTTATCATCACACCTTCAGAAAAGAAGGATAAAAATAATCAACAAATCTATTATATATATATATATATATATATATACATATATACATATATGACCTTTATCAAATTGCCTGCTGTCTGGGGGAAGGGGGAGGGGGGGAGAGAGAAGGATTTGAAATTGGAAATCTTATATAAACAAATGTTGAAAACTATCTCTACATGTAACTGAAACATAATAAAATACTTTTATTTTTTAAAAATTAAACTTTTAAAAGCATATTAAAATGAATAATAAATAATTTTTAAATTAATCAACAAATCTATTAAGAACATATAATCAGGTAGGCTCTTTACATAGGATTCATGAGAAATAATAGATGGATCCCCTTCATGTTTCACTGATATCAATGAAATACTAAACAAAGAAAAGAAAAACTCATAAAACAGTTTTCAAACATGACATCAGCAAGGCACTTGTGGTACTAACCAAATTAAAATATAATTGGGAAATATTTAAAATAATAAAAAAATGCAATGGAATATAGATAAAGTTAATTTATGGTTTTTTAAGTCAATGTATAATGCATATTCCTCCTTAATTACAGTTTATTGGCCCCCATTTCTATATCTCTCTATCTTTATATATAATTTCCCCCAATAATGAAATAAAACATTTTTAAGTTCCAAATTTTATTCCTTCCTCCCTCTCCTTTCCCCTCCCTGAGATAGTAAGCAATCAAATAACAGAAAAAGAATAAAAGAAAGTAAAAATGGCATGTTTCAGTCTGTATTCAAACAATATCAGTTGTTTCTCTGGAGCATGATAGTATGCTTCATTATTAGCCTTTTGACTATATAAACTTTGAATTCTTCACCTGAAAACTGGTTGTTAATATCCTTTGACCATTTATAAATTGAAAAAAGAATTGCATTCTTATAACTTTGATTCAGTGCTCTGTATATTTGAGAAATTAGATCTTTATCAGAGATACTTGCTGAAAATAAAAGTTCCCAGGTTTTCTGCTTTCCTTTTAATTTTAGTTGCATTGCTTTAGTGTGTGCAAAACTTTTTGTTATATTTTACATAGTCAAAATTTTCTATATTTATTTTATACTATTTTCTATATTTTCTTTGGTACTAAATTCTATCTTTATCCATATATCTGACAAATAAATTATTCGATGCTCTCCTAATTGCTTAGTGTATCACCCTTCATGTATAAATCATTTACCCATTTTGAGCTTATAATAGAATCCAGTGTAATTTGTTGCTCTATACCTAATTATGCCATACTGCTTTTCAGTCTTCCTATCAGTTTTTGTCAAATGATGAGTTTTTGTTCCAAAAACTTGGGTCTTTGGGTTTATAATATATTAGATTACTGTGACCATTTACTATAATGTAATGTGTACCTAATCTATTCCACTGATACACCAAGTGGCGACCATTTTTTTATTTGAATTTGTTATCCCTGATCTAGAGCATTAAGGATTGATAAGAAATCTGATATGAAAGTTACAGAAGTATAGGCAGAAAGTACAAATATATAGGCAGGAAATACTAGTGTGCAGAAACTCAGGGGATGCATAGAAACATTAAATTATCTATATACAGAAAAGAAATAGTAGGCTTATATGCCAATTTGATTGTCACATTAACTAGCTGTTTGACCTCAACAAGTCATATACACATTTTCCCCTCTCATCTATAGAATGAGGTGTTTGATTTTTAAAAGTATTTTATTATTTTCAGTTACATATATGGGTAGTTCTCAACATGTGTTTTCACAGGATTTTTAGTTCCAGATTTTTCTCCCACATTTCTTCCCTCCCTCCTCCCCAAGACAGAAAGCAGTTTGATATAGGTTGTATATGTACAATCACATTAAACATATTTCTACATTAGTCATCTTGTGAAAGAAGAATCAGAGCAAAAGGGAAAAACCTCAAAAAAGAAGGGGAAAACAGCCCAGAAGTAGAAACAGTATGGTTCAATTTAAATTCATAATTCACAGTTATTTTTTCTGGATTTTGAGAACATGTTCTATTATGAGTTCTTTGGAATTGTTTTGGATCATTGCACTGCTAAGAGCCATATCTATCACCATTCTTCACCACAGAATATTGCTGTTACTGTGTATAATATTCTGCTTTTTCTCTTCTCAGTTAGCTTTAGCGCATATAAGTCCTTCCAGGTTTCTCTGAAATCCACCTGCTCATCATTGCTTACAGCACAATAATGCTCCATTATATTCATATATCACAACTTGTTTAGCCATTGTCCTATTGAGCGGCATTCCCTCAATTTCCAATTCTTTGCCACCACGAAGAGGGCTGCTATAAATATTTTTGTACATGTGGGTCCTTTTTTCTTTTCTATGGTATCTTTTGGATATAGAACGAGCAGTGGTACCACTGGGTAAAAGGGTATGAACAGTCCTGTAGCCCTTTGGGTATAGTTCCAAATTGCTCTCTAGAATGGTTTGATCAGTTCACAGCTCCACCAACAATGCATTAGTGTTCCAATTTTTCCACAACTTCTCCATTATTTATTATTTTTCTTTTTTGTCATATTAGCCAGGTGGTACAGCAGAGTTGTTTTAATTTGCATTTCTCTGATCAATAGTGATTTAGAGCATTTTTTTTCATGTGGCAAAAGATAGTTTTGACGTCTTCATCAGAAAACTGTCTGTTCATATACTTTGACCATTTCTCAATTGAGGAATGACTTACCTTTCTATAAATTTGATTTAGTTCCCTATATATTTTAGAAATGAGACCTTTATCAGAAATTCTGGCTGTAAAAATTGATTCCCAGTTTTCTGCCTCCCTTCTAATTCTGGTTACATTGTTTTTGTTTATACAAAAAATTTAATTTAATGTAATAAAAGTAGTCCATCTTGCATTTCATCAATTTCTCTATCTTTTGTTTGGACATAATTTTTTTCCTTTCCATAGATCTGAGAGGTAAACTATTCCTTCCTCTCCTAATTTATCTATGGTATCACCTTTTATGTCTAAATCTGGAACCCCTTTTTATCTTATTTTTTAATAAGTTGCAAGGTGTTGGTCTATGCCTATGTTCTGTCATACTCTCTTCCACTTTTCCCAGCAGTTTTTGTCAAATACTGAGTTCCTATTCCAGAAGCTAGTCTTTGGATTTATCGAACAGTAGATGACTATAGTTATTTTCTACTGTGTCTCCTTTGCCTAACATATTCCACTGAACCTCCAGTACCAAATAGTTTTGATGACTCTCACTTTATAATATAGCTTCAAATTGGGTACAGCTAGCCCACCTTACTGTGCATTTTTTTCATTAGTTCCCTTGATATTCTTGACATTTTGTTTTTCCAGATGAATTTTGTTATTATTTTTTCTAACTCTATAAAACAAATTTTAGGTAGTCTGATTGGTATGGTGCTAAATAGGTAAATTAATTTAGATAGAATTGTCATTTTTTATTATATGAGCTTGGCCTATCCATGAGCAATTGATATTTTTTCCAATTATTTAGATATGATTTGATTTGTGTGAAAAGTGTTTTGTAATTGTGTTCATAGAGTTCTTGGGTTTATCTTGGCAGGTAGACTCCCAAGTATTTTATATTGTCTACCATTACTTTAACTGGAAATTCTCTTTCTATCTCTTACTGCTGAACTTTGTTGGTCATGTGTAGAAATGCTGATGATTTATGTGGGTTTATTTTAAATCCTCCAACTTTACTAAAGTTGTTAATTGTTTCCAACAGTTTTTTAGTTGATTCCTTAGGATTTTCTAAGTATACCATCATATCATCTGCAAAGAGTGAAAGTTTTGTTTCCTCCTTCCCTACTATTCTAAATCCTTTAACTCCTTTTTCTTTTCTTATTGCTATAGCTAACATTTCTAGTACAATATTAAGTAATAATGGTGCTAGTGGACATCCCTGTTTCACCACCGATTTTATTGGGAATGCCTCTAACTTATCCCCATTACATTTAATTTTTGCTGAAGGTTTTAGGTAGATACTGCTTATTATTTTAAGGAAAGCCCAACCTATTCCTAAGCTCTCTCATGTTTTTAATGCTTTCTCTGCATAGATTGAGATAATCATATGATTTTGGTTAGTTTTCTTTTTGATGTGTCTGATTATATTGATAGTTTTTCTAATGTTGAACCAGCGCTGCATGCCTGGTATAAATCCCACCTGGTCATAGTGTATAATCCTGATGATCACTTGCTGTAATCTCCTTGCTAATATTTTACTTAAGACTTTTGCATCAATATCCATTAGGGACATTGGTCTGTAATTTTCTTTCTCTATTTTGACTCTGCCTGGTTTAGGTATCAACACTTTATTTGCGTCATAAAAGGAATTTGGTAGAACTCCTTCTTCACCTATTTTTTCCAAATAGTTTGTATAGTATTGTTATTAATTGTTCTGTACATGTTTGGTAGAATTCACTTGTAACCCATCTGGCCCTGGAGATTTTTTCTTAGCGATTTCATTGATGACTTGTTAAATTTCTTTTTCTAATATAGGCCTTTTTAAGGATTTTATTTCCTCCTCAGTTACCCTGGGCAATTTGTATTTGTGTCAATATTCATCCATTTTATTTAGATTGTAAAATTTATTGGCAAACAGTATAGCTCTTAATAATTACTTTAATTTCCACTTCATTGGTGGTGAAATCACCCCTTTCATTTTTGATAATGGAAATTTGGTTTTCTTCTTTCTTTTTTTTAATCAAATGAAGAAAAAGTTTATTTTACTTGTTTTTCATAAAACCAGCTATTAGTTTTATTGATTAATTCTATAGTTTTCTTGCATTCAATTTTATTAATTTTCCTTGGATTTTCAGGATTTCTAATTTAATATCAAATTGGGGATGTTTAATTTGTTCTTTTTCTAGCTTTTTTAGTTGCTTACCCAATTCATTCATCTCCTCTTTCTCGTTTTTATTCTTATAACCATTTAGAGATATAAGATTTCCCCTAAACAGTGTTTTGGCTGCATCCCGTAAGTTTTGGTATGTTCTCTCATTATAGTCATTCTCTTGGATGAAATTACTGATTGTTTCTATGAATTTTTTCTTTAACCCACTCATTCTTTAGAGTGAGATTTTTTAGTTTCCAATTAATTTTCAGTCTACCTTTCCATGACTCTTTATTACACATAATTCTTATTGCATCATGATCTGAGAAGGATGTATTTACTATTTCTGCCTTTCTACATTTGACTATGACCTTTTTATGCCCTAATACATACTGAATTTTTGATTGTATGCCATGTACAACTGAGAAAAATGTATATTCCTTTCTATCCCCATTCAATTTTCCCCAGACATGTATCATATCTAACTTTTCTAATATTATATTCACCTCTAACTTCTTTCTTATTTATTTTGTGGTTAGATTTATCTAATTCTGAGAGGGGAAGGTTCAGATCTCCCACTAGTATAGTTTTGCTGTCTGTTTCCTCTTGTTACTCATTTAACTTTCCCCCTAAGTATTTGGATACTAGAGGCAGCTAGGTGGCATGGTGGTAGAGCACTGGCACTGGATTCAGGAGTATCTGTGTTCAAATCTGGCCTCAGACACTTGACACTTAATAGCTGTGTGACCCTAGGCAAGTCACTTAACCTTCATTGCCCTGCAAAAACAAAATAATAATTTGGATACTATATCACTTGGTGCATACCAATGTTTAGTATTGATATTACTTCATTATCTATCATACATTTTAGCAAGATGTAGTTTCCTTCCTTATCTCTTTTAATTAGATCTATTTTTGCTTTTGGTTTGTCTCAGATAAGAATTGCCATCCCTGCTTTATTGACATCAGCTGAAGCAAAATATATTCTGCTGTGACCTTTTAATTTTTCTCTTTGTATCTCTCTGCTTCAAATGTGTTTCTTGTAAACAACATATTGTAGGATTTTGATTTTCAATCCACTTTGATATTCACTTCTGTTTTTTATTAGAGTTCATCCCATTCACATTCACAGTTAAGATTAACAGTTTATTTCCCTCCATCCTCTTTTCCCCTTTGTTTGTACTCTTTTTTTCCATTTTTCACCCTATTCCTTTTTATTATTTTTTTTGCAGGGCAATGAAGGTTAAGTGACTTCCCCAGGGTCACACAGGAGGTAAGTTTCAAGTGTCTGAGGCCAGATTTGAACTTATATCCTCTTGAATCCTAGGCCAGTGCTTTATCCACTGTACCAACTAGGTGGCCCTTAACTCTATTCCTCTTAACCATTGTTTTGCTTCTGACCACTGCCTCCCTCAGTCTGACTTCCTTTTTATCAGCTGCCCTTCCTTTTCTTGCCCCTTTCTTCCCCCTTCTCCCCTTCCTCGTATCAATACTACCCTTTTCCCCTTCCCCTTTTGTTTCCTTAAAGAGTAAGCTTAGTTAGTTTATATAAAGTCTATTTTATTACCTCCCTGAACAAAATCTGATGAGAGTAAGGTTGAAACAATGCTCACCCCTCTGTTCTTTCCCTTTATTGTAATGGGTTGTTTTGTGCCTATTCATATGAGTTATAAGTATTATCCTCCCTAATAGGGATGTAAGCAGTTTAACCTCATTGAATAACCTTCCTCCCTGCCCCCCACCTTGTTTACTTCTTTGTATTTCTCTTGAGTCTTATATTTGAAGATCAAATTTTCTGTTCAGTTCTGAGCTTTTTCCCAGGAAGCCTTGGAAATCCCTTATTTCATTGATTGTCCATCTTTTCCTCTGAAAGAGAATTACAAGTTTTACTGGGTAGTTGATTATGGGTTGTAATCCAAGCTCCTTTGCCTTCCTGAATATCATATTTCAAGCCCTGTTATCCTTTAATGTTGAAGCTGCCAGATCCTGTGCAATCCTGATTGTGGCTCCATGATATTTAAATGGTTTCTTTCTGGCTGCTTGGAGTATTTTCTCCTTCACCTCATATTTTTGGAGTTTGGCTACAATATTCCTTGAAGTTTGCCTTTTTGGGATCTCTTTCAGGAGGTGATTGGTGGATTCTTTCAATGATGATTTTATCCTCTGATTCTATGATATCAGGGCAGTTCTCCTTGATAATTTCTTGGAATATGGTATCTAGATTCTTTTCTTGATCATGGCTTTCAAGTAGTCCAATAATTCTCAGATTATCTCTCCTGGATCTATTTTCCAGGTCAGTTGCATTTTCCAATGAAGTATTTCACATTTTCTTCTGTTTTTTTTTTTTTCAGTCTTTTGATTCTTCTTGACAAATTCTTGGTGTCTCATGGAGTTATCAGCTCCCAACTGCCCAATTTAAATTTTTAAGGCATTATTTTCCTCAGTAAGCTTTTGCACCTCTTTTTGCATTGGGTAAATTTTTTCTCCCATTTGGCCATTTTTTTCCCTCTCATTTGGCCAATTATATTTTTTAAGAAATTGTTTTCCTAATTATTGATTTAATTTCCACTTCATTGGTGGTAACATCACCCTTTTCATTTTTGATCCTGGTAATTTGGTTTTCTTCTTTCATTTTTTTTAATCAAATTAACCAATATTTTATCTATTTTATTGTTTTTTTTTAATAAAACCAGCTCTTAGTTTTATTGATTAATTCTATAGTTTTTTTTGCTTTCAATCTTATTAATTTCTCCTTTAATTTTCAGGATCTCTAGTTTAGTATTGTAACAACTGGAATGACGACACCTGATGGAGACTTACTGTAGAAGAGCTCCGCCCATGAGGTGAAGGTCTTTGAGGGCAAGACCATGCGTCTTTTCTTTGGCGTCAGGAAGTGACGTCGGCTGCTGGGAGGAAGAAAGGGGGAGCTTGGCGCTCTGACTTGGGCTCTTTTCCTGAGGATTCTGGTGGAAAAGGGACCTAGAAATGCACTCTCCCTTTAATAGACAAATGAATGTAGGCTTTTCTCTCCCTCTTTACAAAATTCTTATTCTCCTTAATAAATGCTTAAAAATCTAACTCTTCCTAAAGCTTATAATTTATTGGTGACCACTCATTAGATTTTAGACAGACTTGCTAGAATTTTAGCCCTTGGCAGTATCTAATTGGGGATTTCTAATTTGTTCTTTTTCTAGCTTTTTAAGTTAAATACCCAATTCATTTATCTCCTCTTTATCTTTTTTATTCATGTAAGCATTTAGAGCTATAAATTTTCCCCTAAGCACTGCTTTGGCTGCATCCCATAGATTCTGGAATGTTGTCTCATTATTGTCATTCTCTTGGATATAGTTATTGATTGTTTCTATGATTTGTTGTTTGGCCCATTCATTCTTTAGAATGAAATTATTTAGTTTCCAATTGATTTTCATTCTACTTTTCCCTGGATCTTTTTTACATGTATATGAATGTAATGGAATACTATTGTGTGGTAAAAAACAATGAGCAGGAGGAGTTCAGAGAAACCTGGAGGGTCTTGCATGGGCTGATGATGAGTGAATTGAGCAGAACCAGAAGAACATTGTACACAGTATCATCAACATTGTGTGTTGATCTACTGTGATGGACCGTATTCTTCTTACCAATGCAATGGTACAGAAGAGTTCCAGGAAACTCATGATAGAAGAGAATCTCCAAATCCAGGAAAATAAAAAGAACTGTGGAGTATAGATGCTGAATGAACCATACTATTTCTTTTGGTTTTGGTGCTGTTGTTTTTCTATTTTGAGGTTCCTTGTCATTGCTCTGATTTTTCTCTTACAACATGTCTAATGCAGAAATATGTTTAATGTTATTATGTGTATGTATATATATATATATGTGTGTGTGTGTGTGTGTGTATATATATATATATATATATATATATATATATATATATATATGTCGCGAAAAAATTTTTCAGTCCGACGGAAGAACGAAAATAACAAAGTTTCCAGGCTGAAGCAAATAGGTTTATTGAGAGAGGGCCAGTCCCTCAACAAAACCGGTCATCCAGGCGTTGGACCTGAAAGACCCAGAATCACAAAATTCATGGGTTTATATACCCTTCCAGACACTTCTAAAATTAGAACATATTCTTAGGAAATATCAGCATTATGATGACAATAGGGTGGATCGTTGTTAGGCCACTGGTCAGCAGCGTGAACTCTTATAGCAGTATTGCTGACCACCACCAGATCCTGCGATATTACCTAATGCAGATATCACAAGATCAGCAACACCATGTTCATTGGAAAATTAAGAAATATGGGAAAAGACTTAACCTTTTAACCTTATGCAATCTATATGAATCACAATTTTTTTAGTTAATATATATTGATTATTATCTTAATCAAATCACTAAAAACTATAGTAAATCTCTTATAACTAAGGGATGGGGAAAATCTCACTCACATATATAAACCTATATCAGATTACCTGCTGTCTAGATGAGGGGGGAGGGAAGGAAGGTAGGGAGAAAAATCTGAAATTGGAAAGCTTGTATAAACAAAAGTTGAGAACTATTTTTACATGTAACAGGAAAAAATAAAATGCTTTATTAAAAAAAAGAAATTGTTTTCCTCAGTCAATTTTTGTGCTTCTTTTTGCAGTGTAAAACTTATTTCTCATTTCTTTTTACATTGTTTCTTCTAACTCTCTCACTTGGTTTTGGTTTTTAAAAAGCCTTTTTGAGTTCTTTAATGAAGGCTTTTTGTCTTGAGACAAGATCATCTTCCCTCTTGAGTCTTCACTTGTAGGCATTTTTGACAAACTCATCTGAGTTTGAGTTTTGGTTACCCCTTTGACCATAGAAGCTGTCAATGGTAATGGTTTTTTTTGTGTTTCTTGCTCATGTTGTTGCCTATTTTTAAACTTATAAAGTTGAAGTCTACTCCTGGGGCACAGGAGTCGCTGTTTCAAGCTTCTTACTCCTCTCAGCTGTCCCACTCCCAGCTGTGTTGAGTTGCAGCAGTGTGGACCTGCCCACTGAGCTTATCTGTGTTGAGCTGAGCTGCCCACTGAGCTGCATTGCCCACTGAGCTGCATTGCCCACTGAGTTGAGTTGTGCTGAGCTGAGCAGTGCTGAGCTGCCCTCCCCTTTCACCCAGGTGAGAGAATTCTTTCCTTAAGTCTTCTGAATTATCACAAGTAGGAGAATTGGGTCTCTTCTGTCTTTTTGTAGGTTCTGTAGTTCCAGAATCTGTTTAGAGGCTTGATTTAATATTTTTGGAGGGAAACATGAGAAAGCTCAGGTAACTTTCTGGCTTCTCTCTGCCATCTTGTTTCCACCCCTGGAACCTGGCTCCACTCAGAATGTTTGATTTGTTCATGTAAAATTCCTTTATATACATTTTGTGACAGTGTCATGTAGATTTAATTATGCTGTTTTGTAAAAATTATTGTAATCAATCTCTCCACTATTATCCATGAAGTGTATATGAGGTAGGAATTTTGCAGACAGAAGAAACTTATCTCTGTTAATACCATTTAGGCAGCTTTTGTTGAAAATCTACCTTAAATGCATGGTATATTTTGATGTCTCACTAAACAGAAGTTAATTAAAATAATTCATACTTTTTCAGTAATAAGATGATTATTATAATAATCTGTGATTTGATATTTTCATATCCTTAGGAGGACTTAAGGATCATTAAATGTCAGAAGGATTTTTGTACCTGTATAAAGAGTATTCTGACTACTATGATTTCAGACTAGGTACTTCAAAAATCTCCTCCCTATCAGCTCCCCTCTTCACCTAACTGCTTGTTTCTAATCTGGTATCAATTGTAACCTATGAACTGGATATTTTCAAGATCAACAGGCTCTTGTTGGACTGCATTTCTCTCTAATGAAAGAAAATGTGTACACTTTAGGAAAGTTATTTTTCCAAGCTGTTCAGGGATTTTTTCATCCATTTCTATTTCATAGTGCAGGTCTTGGTAGTCAAAGCATATAGATTACAACCAGTTATAAGGAAATACTACTTGAATAATCATATTATTAATGATCTCTTAATAATAAGATTAAACATAGAAGATATATCATTTGATAAGCAGCAAATAATGTGGAAAAAAGAACTATATTTTCTTTGAAGTCAGGGGATTATTTGTTTGTGCTGGTAAATCACCCTGCAAACTAGAGCAATTTTTTTTTTTACCTTTCATTGCATAATATTTTTTTAATGTGTAAATTGAGAGAACTAGACTAGAAAATTACTAAGGTCCCTTTGATCCCTAAAAATTTGTGTGGTATATTTCCTTGGGGGAGCAGTAGTTGTGGCCAAAAAGATGGCTGCTAATATGATACAAGCTGTAATCTAGTCAGATAGTTCTGCTTTGGGCAAAATATCCTCAGGATTTCTGTCCAGAACAGAAGCAATTGTTATTTACAGTCACTCTGATACACAAAAAACCCCAAATTTGTTCATGTTTGTCCTTCATTCTCAAAGAGGACCATGCTGGATGTGAGGGAGGATTGTGCTAAGTCAATTGCTTTTCTCTCTCTTCCAGAACCATCTGGGTCCAGAGGTAAGATATCCATCAGGATGATTGGCACTGCTACCACTACCACACCTATAACAAAAACCCAAGCAATGGAAGAGAAAGTTTGTGCTAGGACCTATTTTTGGCCATTCAGTGAGAACCAGAGTGATTTAGACTCATGGCAAGTATCTTGATTTGAATTCCAATTGGCTTTATCCAAGCCTGGATTTCCAATGTTCTATTTCAAGAAATCATAAGCAAACTACATAGGGCAAGAGCATTAATTGTCATTTGGGCCTGAGAAAAATTGGGGCCTGAGGAAAAGCTCTTAGAAGAGGTGGAATTTGAGCTAATGTGGGTACAAAGCCAGAGAAGCCAATAGGTGTTAATAAGGAGAGAATGTGAGGCTATAGCGACAAACAATGAAAAGGCACAGAGTTGTGAGATATGAAGAAAAATCAGAAAGTCAGTATCACTGAATTATAGAGTAATTGGAATAATGCAAAATATAGGAAGTCTGGGAAAAGGAGCAAGATTGTGAAAGGGTCTAAATGCCAAGTAGATTATCTATTGTTTGATCCTGGTAATTATGTAAAACCACTGGAATTTATTGAGAAGGGATGGGGTGGGGCAGTATGACCTGGTCAGAATTTTGCTTAGTTAAGAGCTATTTATTAAAAGGGAGCTTTGGAACAGTGCTGTACTAATTTGTGAGTCAGCCAATACGAATGCATATAGCCCATTATATCTTGCCAGCACCAAACACCTGTCAACATCCCTTTTGAATGTTATCTATGACCATCTCCTTGCCATCTGTCCTACCACTGTGCTACTTCCCCTCCCTAATAATTCATTTTTTGTTTGTTTCTATAATCAAATCAATACTACTATTGCTTCTATAAAGAACTAGCCTACTGATTTCCATATAGCTCTACTCAATATTATTTGGCTGCATAAACCAAAATATCTTTTCCTTGGATACCATACCTTTATATTGTCAGGATCCACAATGAACCTTGTTGTCATGGGGGAAATTGGTGGTGAGGTTCCTTAGGTATTCCTCTTTAAAGAATTATACCCTCTTGCATACAAATTTGATTAGAATATAATAATATTTTATTCAGGTGCTAGAGAAAGGAAACCAAGAGGGAAGTCAAGGATAGTTCAGAGAGACATAATTCTTTGAGATACCTATCTCCTCTAACAAGAGAAAGGCAAAAGCTTTTATAGATGGTAAATGGTGTGATGACCTGAGAGTGCAATGTCCCTTATTGGGGGGTGAGTTGGGAGAAGTTGGGTACAGGGTGACTGTTCTGATTTCTTGAATTATCTGTCCCCTGGCACTGATCAGGCAACAGCCATGCCTGATGGGCTTATCTCCCTTACTTGTTAGGTGTGTCCATCCTGATAGCTTAGCTTCTCAAGGAGAGTTACTCCAGACCCATGTCCTTTAGTTTAGCCAGCCAGTTTAAACTTTTGCAGTCCCAAATTCCTTGGTATGTCCCAACCCATTACACTTTTCTTTTTAGACACCTTGTTTTCTAGCGCTAAGGCCCAACAAACAAACTGTGCTGAGTTTGGCATAACAACAATTCTTTGCACCCTGGATGAACTTTGCTGCAACTAAACTGTAGAAGTGATGATCCCTGAGCTTCAGCAAAAACTTCTAAAAGTGTGTGGCACATAGTAAATGATTAATATATAATTTTATTTCATTCACCCACACATTCATTTACTTGAGCCTCTTATGTGATAAGCATTATGCTAGGAGTATTAAAGTTCAAAGGGCAAAGAAAATTTCTTTTGTAAGGCAAAGACAGATAAAAAGACTGGCTGTCCTAATATGTTTAAGCTTGAACAAAAAGAACTATTCTTTTTTAATAGGCTCAATCAACAAGGTAATTGTATTGCTGTATGTTTAAAATGAGAGTATAATGCTAACTACCCCTTATTTTAAGAGATGTTCAAAGAAACTTCATACTGTCTTTAGCCTTTTCTAAGTGAGAGAGATTATCTTAACAACCATGATCTTCATTTTCTTTAACAGATTTCATTGATATATATTTGGAATTACTCTGAAGCACTCTAACATTTGGCTAATTTCTACACATTTCTCATTTTTCAGATTTAATACCAAGTATTATCATCTCAATAAATAGGGGGGAAGACTCTCAGAAAATAAAGAAATGATTGCTATAATCATGTTATAGAGCTATTTAAATGAATTGAAGGCAACTATTTTATAATTAACTTCTAGAATTGAATTTTCTGTTTCCCTAGTTTGTTGTCATTTTTTATTTTTTTATTATTATTTTTAAAATTGTGAAAGTGTTTTATTATTTTCCAGTTACATGTAGAGGTAGTTTTCAACATTTGTTTTTACCAGATTTCTAATTTCAATTTTTTCCCTCCCTACCCTCCCTCCCCCCCTCCCCAAGACAGGAAGTAATCTGATATGGGTTATGTATGTACAATACCATTAAATATATTTCTGCATTAGTCATGTTATAAGAGAATCAGAGCAAAAAGGAAAAATCTCAAAAAAGAAAAACAACAGCACTAAAAATAAGATAAATAGTATGGTTCAGTCTGCATGACTATTCCACAGTTTTTTGTTTTGTTTTGTTTTGTTTTCTGAATTTGAGAGCCTTTTCCATCATGAGTCCTTTGGAACTATCTTGTACCATTGTATTGTTGAGAAGAATCAAGTCTATCACAGTTTATCAAAACATAATGTTGATGATAGTGTGT